>NC_134494.1:33970440-34570440 GCF_040206685.1 Ascaphus truei
ACAGAACAAAGATCAATAGATTCAACACAGAAGCCAAACAATCGCTGCTACTACATTCTAAATGACCTCCACAAATTGGCACACAACCAAATGCTATTTCTTTTCATCTTTATTAATATAAATTCATGCCATGGCTCCGGCTATTACAAAGTGACATTTTGTGTCTTTATAACTTGTCCGCCTAATTTTTGGGGGTCATACATTTAGACTTCTCAGCAGAAACATTGCACGCAGCACATACTCGAGTATGATATAAAACTATTCAGACTAGGTCATTCGGTCTTGGAAAAAAGGTATGACATCATTTTTTTTCTTCACGCTGTATTTAAATTTCTTTTTTATGTTTCATTTCAATTAACTTGTTTAAACCCCAATTAGTTTCTTATGTACATTTGACAAATTATTCATGTGCAGGAGACTATGTAACAATGGTTATTTATCACCATATTTTGCCTCTTGTTTTTATGAAGCCACATGGTACATGCCCTTGATGCATACTGCTCTCTGATAGGTCACTAAATATGTTTAATGGCTATGGATAACACATGGCGGTGATGTAGTCAGAAATAGAGTTTACAGAGGGAAATTTAGGGCACAAGAAAACAAAAGAAATGCTATCAGTGCATTTGAAATGACCCAGCATTGGTACAAGAGCAGCATTTGTTTTGTTTTGCCAGTGCCAGAAATACTATTTTTTTTTAATTTAATCACACATTATATAGGTTATGGTGGGTTTGAAAGAGACAAAATTCCTCCACTGTACAGCACATAAAAATATCACTTGTTTGCACATTCACACGTCTCAGACAGGAGCACTAAAATGGAACGAGGGGGGGGCGGTGGGACAGCAGGGACTTGATAATAGGACAGTTGGATGGATATGCTATAGAGACAGCCAAAAAAAATATTTGAAATACAGTACTTAGGAGCACATTTGATACGAGAATCACTTGGCAACATCAGATTTCACAAATCCTGATGTTTTATATACTGTAGGATTATAAATTCAAAAGGCCATTTAAAGTTAAAGCATATCTATTTAAACTGATGTCCATGATCAAAATAGAGGAAATCATCCATAAGGAGCTCAAGACCAAAATTATTTTCCAAAAACGGACTGGGTTCTTTAACTTTTTATCGGACAAAGCCAAGGCAGCCATGGACAAAGTGTTTACGGACACAACATGGTGTCTAACCAGACAGCTTCTCACACAAAACTTAAACAGAATGACTATCCATTTCCCATTGTCTCATACGGTGGGTCTTTGGATCTGCACTTCTCAGTTGGCGGTAGCTGAAGAGTTCCCCTTTTGGAAGCTCCATAGCTAAATGTGTTAAAGGATTTCAGGCTGGTACCAAGTAGGAAATCTCCCAGCATGGTTATGTCTAATTTTTCCCACCATTGGAAGTCTCGCCCAGAGCATGCATGTTTAAAGTCTGGGCTCCCAAGAAGTGGGGTCATATTTGAGTGTTTTAAAGTAAGCTTATGACTGTGTTTTGCTATGTCACATATAATCAGTGAGTCAGATATCACTGGGTTTGATGTTGGGGTCTTCAATCTGGTATGGACTGGTAGCCAGAGTAGTGATTTGAGTGTAGGGGGTTTAGTTTCTGCTTCCTCAATATCTAACCACACCCATTCCCCTATTTCCCAAGTACCACAGCACCAATGGACTCACTTGTGATGCCTTGTAGTGGGAGTAAAGACATGGAACCGAGAGACCACTAGAAGTAACCGAGTGGGTAATGATCTTGATCTTATAGCAGACTCTCGGTCTCTTCCAGCTCCAGATTAAACGGGTCATGCATTGCTGGAAACTATTGATATCTTCTTTTTTTTTTATTGAGTTATTGAGGATACGGAAGAGGTATAATATTTTGAGTAGTAAATTCATTTTAACAAATTCAATTCTACCTATCCATGAAATTGGATACTTTGACCACTAGGCCAGATTGTTCTTGAGATTTCTAATGGGGGGTTGGGTAGTTAGTTTCATACAGTACAGGCAGCCCTCAGTTATCCAACACAATGCGTTACTCAAAATGGCGTTGGATTGCGAAACGTCTTAAAGCGAAACATGTTTTCCCATAGGAACACTTTAAATGAAAGGTTCTGTTCCTGAAGGTATTTTTAACACAAATATTTTACGCAGGCAATAAGATATGCAGCACACACATAAATTATATAGTGTATATACTGTATTATATATTTATTATATAATATTATAATATAATATATTATATAATATAATATTATATATATTATATACACAAACAACTTTGCAAAGCGTCGTAAGAGCGTTGGATAAGCCGTTTTGGCGTTGTAAAAATGAATATAGGTATGCATTTCATAGTGTTGGATAAGCCATTCGTTGTAAAGCGAAGCGTTGTAAAATGAGGATTGCCTGTATAATGCAATCTTTCTGTCAACCTAATTCCTACAGTAGGTATTTCAACGAGGACTTCTGCCAATTTAAGTCAAAATTGGTGGCAATCAACTTGACAGTTTGTGTTCTTCAGGCCTAACCATAGAGCTTCTGATTTAGAGTTGTTTTTTTTAAATCCTAAGAGCACACCACATTTTGAGATACTATTGAAAAGGTTTGGGAGGGACTGCAATGGTTTTGTAAAGGACTTTCCCCATGATTCCAATACCTCCTTGGGCATTAGACCTGTCTTTTGCTAGATTTAGGGTTGAGCTAAAGTCATCTCCCAAAAGTACCTCCCCTTGTGTAATGGTATTTAATGTATTGGAAAAGGATATGAAGGATTGAGTTCTGGACTCATCTGGGGCATATACACATGCCAGTGTAACCCTAGTGTCACGTAGTTAGCTAGTTACAGTATCTTAATAAATCTGCCTCTTGGATCTTTTTTTATTTTGTCAGGGACAAATGGTAGGTTTTAATGTAGCATAATGGCTGCACCTCTTTTCTCTGTAGGAGCTGAGACCACGAACACCTGTGGGGTACGCCTTGTCCCAAAATGAGGGATGGACCCCGTGTTTGAACTAGTCTCCGGTAGAAACACCAGGTCTGCTATAATTTTTTTTAGAGTTGTCCATGGCTCTCCTACGTTTCTGAGGACTATTAAGATTCATTTCCCATGGAGACTGCGATGGCAGATACAATAGATATCTTTAAACCAAGGTTGAACATCATTTTTGAAAGAAAAGCTATACAGGGATGTACCCAAATGTTGTTTCATGGATAATTGTTACAAAATGCAGCAAGGGTTTCAGACCTTGTGTTTGTGTTAGTAACAGTTATAAGCAAACCATTTCATTTTTTTTCTCGTGTTACAATATTCTCTTTTATTATTTGTTTGCTGCTTTAAGAATATCATATTTACATAATTTTTAAATTTCCCACTGAAAAAATCAAATTATCCCTGCAATCTTTAATTTTCCCTTAAAGAATGAAGTGTATTTGGATGAATTGTTCACAAGGGACACATTGTTATATATTAATGTTGCACTGGCAGATAATATAAGTTGTATTATTCTATTTTGCACATAATTTCTGACAATTTTGAATTCGCTGTAGTCAAGCAATTTATCTACTCCCCATAAAAGTTCATTTTAACAATATAACAAGAAAGACAATAAAATGTGTTTATGAATTGATGACTATCATTCTAACTAGGAAAAATTCAGCATTAATAGCTATGGCACACACAGGAGTCTCCGGAATAGGTAGGTCTTAAATCTAGTCTGTTTATTATTTTAAGCAGAGCTGTCAAAATGTACTAGACTGGAAAAATAGAAAGCAAGATAATTCTGCTGAGAACTCTTATGTGCAAACCATACCACACACGAACACAAAAATTATATATATATATATATATATTTTTTTTTTTTTTTAACTTATGGTGGGTGAAAAAGGCAATAAAAAACCTCCACTATTAGCATATAGCCAATAAAGGATATCACTTGTGAGCACATTCACATGTCTTAGAGAGGTCTGCAACCCTGCCTTTCACCATTATCACCTAGCATACAGTGCTCCCACTGCAGCAAGGGATTCTGGGAAATGACATGCAAATGAGCACACAATGTGTCACCTTTTGCCTTTTTCGAGCGGTTTGTACTTGCTTTGCTAGTCCCATGTTGTGCTTAAAAGCTGTGTGAACGGTGATGCATCAGCTTAAAAGGTTCCATGTGAATGGATATTCCAGGCAAAAGGTGACACATTGTGTGCTCAATTGCATGTCATTTCCCAGAATTCCTTGCTGCAATGGGAGCACTGTATGCTAGGTGATAATGGTTGAAAGGCAGGGTTGCAGACCTGTCTAAGACATGTGAATGTGCTCACAAGTGATATTCTTTATTGGCTAGATATACAGTATCTCCATCATCATGAGCCTTTGTCTCCCCACTGCTGGATGGAGGCCTCCCCAACAATCTTCCAGGTACTGCGGTTGCAGCTTCTCTACTCCATGTTGCTCCAACACATTTTCTAATTTCACCCTCCCATTTTACTTTTGGTCGTCGTCTTGGTCTTTCCATTTCTCCTGGAATCCAGGATACATATACACCATTGCCTTTACAGTATGTATAAATAGTTTTCAGCAGTTGGATTTTTTCATAATGCTTCTTACATTCCCGTCTCCTTGAACTGACATATTTTGACAGGGAAGCTGTCCCCATTCTATACTCGTCACACTTTATTCCTTTGCGGAGTGCCGTTTCCAAACAAAAGCAAAGAGAGAATTGTACTTTTTTTTTTATTGTTGAAATTTTTTATTGTGTTTTCCATAACAAAACATATTACATCTTAACAAGACCACAAAATACCAGTTTACAGTGATTACACATTCCATTACATTTAACTGTGCATTAAACCAATACATAATATATTACAATTACATATACTTTAGACAATTAAACAAAATATGAAATTACATTTTAAATTGATGAGTCAGTTCTAACTGCATTGCGTCATTTCCCTCATTACCCACAGTTCCTTTTGTTGTTTCTGTGCTATACAGATCCAGCCACCAGTATCCGATCACTTGCCCTGGTAAAAACGAAGGCATCTCACTGTAAATGCCTCAACGTTTCTGTGACATTCCTAATGGCCCATTGGATTAACACAGCAGGGGACCGATTCAGTTTGAATGGGACTGCAGGGACCACCCGCTGTGTTAATCCGATGGGCCATTAGGAATCTCACAGAAAAATTAAGGCATTTACAGTGAGATTGCCCCAGATTTTCCAAAGCAAGTGATAGTCACGGTAGACCAGGACGTTTAACACCATTTATATTAAAGGGATCAGTCACAGGGCAAAAAACAATAATGAAATAAAATTAGGTTTATTTTGGATAAATCTTCGGAAACATACAGAAATACAAAATACAAAATATACACACTTACAGGGTTCTGGGGGATGAAATATACCTTTCTTAGGTGGAGGGACCCACTTCAAATGGGTTTCCCCTGTCCACTTCTCTGCTCCAGGATATCAAAGTGCTGCACAAAGCAGCCCCTCTGAAATGTATCTCCACACTCTTTCCCAGTGATCGACTTCTGAGGGAATCTCCACACTCCCTCCCAGAGTGTCTCTCCCTCTGAGGTTAAGGCCGTGCTTATAGTGCTGGTGACGTGACATCACCCGAAAACAAATAGATTGCCGCCACGTGCGCTTATAGTGCGCGCGACGGCGACAAAGTGAGGGAGCGACGTCACTGTTGCGGAAACTGGAAGCCGGCAAAATTTGATTTTTCAAGGGCTGTCGCGTCACGTGACGGCCCTTGAACAAATCAAATTGCCAGAATCCTGCGACCCCGATGCCCGGCGAAACATAACTTTCGGCGGTGACGACGGCGACGGGTGACGTCACCCGACGTGTCGCCATTGACAGCACTATAGGCACGGCCTAACTCGTGCTCTGTCCAGCAGCACTGCTTATATAACCCTTGGTGGCTAACTTTTAACATTGAGCAAAGCAGCCAGCCAAGAGAAACAGTGCCTGGGGCTCAGATCT
The DNA here is from genome assembly GCF_040206685.1 of Ascaphus truei. Lineage (NCBI taxonomy): Eukaryota > Metazoa > Chordata > Amphibia > Anura > Ascaphidae > Ascaphus > Ascaphus truei. The sequence goes on from NC_134494.1 coordinate 33,976,427, forward strand.
GGTAACTGATTCATTTAACTGATCCCCTACCTTTATTCTGAGCTATTTCTATGGAGAGCTTCAACTGAGTGGATTTACAGAAACTCCCCCCATACAAATGAAAGGCACATAACTTAATTTATATGTGCAGTGTTAACATGTTAATTCCATCACCATACAATACCAAACTACTGTATCTAGCTGGGGGGGGGGGTGCTAACACAGGCATAAACACAGTCATAAGGTAATTATGTAAAATGCAGGACTTAGCATTACACACAGCTAGCCCAAATCACATCACAGAACAATGTTGATTGGGGATAGGATTGTCACAGGGAAGACAGAATACATGCTTTGAAATGCATTTTTACAGACATGGTGCATTATATATTCCCTGTTCTCCCTCTGATATTGAAGACATTTGGCTGGAAGAAATATTACTAGGACTGCCAAGTTACATGTTTTTTAGGGGTAAATAGCTGGGATTTCTCCCCACTAAGTCAGTCTTCTACCCCTACCATCACAGTGATCTAATACTGGTGATTTCATCTGTAGGTCCTAACCTTATCTATGGATACCAGACATTTGATATGTTATTCTTTTCCCCCCTCATGACCTTCTGTGCCTCTCATCATGTACCAGACTTCTTAGTAAAGACCATGACGTTTGGTCAAACGCCCGCATCACAACTTCTTTGTCCTTGTCTGGTAAAATTTCAATAAAGGGATCCAATTTCTTAAATAGTGTTTCCATTTTAGCTCTTTATTGGTTCCAGCTTCCATTTTATCTAACATGAATAATTGTGTTAAATATTTGTTTAGCATCTCCATGTTAGGGTGTATTTCCTTTATCCATTGTAACATTATGGTTTTTCTGGCCATCAATAATATAATTTCTACAAATTTAGGTATTCTCACTCCGTTATTCATGATCTTCCATTCCTCCAAGTTGCCAAATATCAAAGAAACTGGTTCTTTAACCGCAGTTATTTTAACATTCTGCTGTATATAATCTAGCACTTGGTCCCAAAAATGTGCAATCTTGGGGCAGTACCATATGCAGTCGTTTAGGTCTGCTTTATGTTGTTGGTATTTTGGACATCTATTCCTGGATTTGTCTGTATTCTTGTAACTTATGTTAAAGGCACAATATACCATGTGTGTCAGTCTTAGTTGCAGCTCTCACCACATTTCTGATATGATAAGTTTTCTAGTTCTATCTAAACCAGTAAGTATTACATCAAGTTCCGGTATTTCCTTGAAATCTTTGTTCCAGGCCACAAAAACCTTTTGCAAAATCCTCTCATCATTTTTGTCTCTTACTAAATTATGTACATCTGATATAGTGAATCTATTCTCTCTGGAAAGACTAAAAAAAGATCATATATATTATTTGACAATACTTCCTTTTTATAGTTCTACAGCAGGGCTGCACAACATACGGCCCGCGATGGCCCCCCTTCAACCTTCCCTCTTTCCCCCCTTCCCTGGTAAGAAAACAATGCTCGCGGCCACATGCTGTGTCTGTGCCCTCTAGTAGGAGCGCGCTCCAGCAAACTTTGAATGCGCGCGCTTCCCCTTATCCCCCTAACCCCCCTTCCTGGCTCCAGCAGGGGGACGCGCTCCAGCAGTGCAGCGCGACCCGGATCTTCCTGGTCTGTTACTAGAGCGCGCTTCCCCCTGCTTCACCTCGCCACCAATTTAAATTAGTTTTAGTTGCCGCCACCGCCGCCATCCACCACCACCTCTTCCTCCTCTTCTTCTGTTGCCACCGACAACATCATCAGGTAGGCATGGGGTGGGGGGATTCATTTATGCGGGGGGCTGCTGAAATGACTTGGGGGGGGATGCTGACTTGGGGGGTGGGGATGCTGACTTGGGGGGAATACTGACGGGGGGAGATGCTGACTTGGGATGCTGACTTGGGGGGGGAAGCTGACTTGGGGGGATGCTGATGGGGGGGAGATGCTGCTGACTTGGGGGGGCTGCTGCTGACATGGGGGGGCTGCTGCTGACATGGGGGGGGGCTGCTGACATGGGGGGCTGCTGCTGACATGGGGGGGCTGCTGCTTACATGGGAGGGCTGCTGCTGACATGGGGGGGCTGCTGCTGACATGGGGGGGCTGCTGCTGACATGAGGGGGGGGCTGATGACATTAGGTGGGCTGCTGATATGGGCTGGGGGGTCTGCTGATATGGATTGTGGGGGCTGCTGATATGAATTGTGGGGGCTGCTGATATGGATTTTAAATGTCATTTTGTTTCAAGTAAACATTGTAAATAAATGTGTTATTTTGAATAATAAATGCTGTTTTACCCGTGCGGCCGACTCTGTTTTCCTTGTGAGGTGCAGGGAGGAGAGTGATGGGAGGTGCTGGGGGGGGAGAGTGATGGGAGGTGCAGGGGTGGAGAGTGATGGGGGGAGAGTGATGGGAGGTGCAGGGTTGGAGAGTGATGGGGGGAGAGTGATGGGAGGTGTAGGATGATGATGAGAGGTGCTGGAGGAGAGACAATGACGATGATGATGATTTTACCCGGGTGGTCCAATTTTTTTTTCCTTGGAGCAGTTCGGCCCTTTGCACGTTACGAGTTATGCAGTGATTTACAATAATATGTCACCTGTGCATATGAATAACCATGTGAACTAGGTATATCCCACTTTTCCTTTAATTCCTCCAAGATAAGGAGCCTTTCCTGGACTTCCTTTATCAAGCGTCCTATACACTTTAAGCCCTTGCCTTCCCACAATTGAAAGGATGTTTGAATTTGGCCTGGGATGAAGTTTGCATTTCCCTTAATAGGCAGAAATGTAGAGATTGTGTATGATAATCCCATATTCAACCTTATTGTCTTCCATGCTGCGTAAGTGTCTCTCACAATATAGTATCTTTGATCTCTCGCGGCAATGCTCCCCACTTTGTATGTAGTATATCTCTTAGATGCATAGGCCATACCTGCTGCTTCTCTATCTCTAAATTTGAGTGGAAACTTTTCTCCAATATCCAATCGCCCGCATGCCTTATAACACATGCTAAATTGTACTTTCTGATATCGGGGAAATTTAGTCCTCCCTGATTCTCTGCATACACGTAGTTGTAGGTTTTTTTTAATGCTATTCTGCTACTAAATGCTTTATTTAATTGTTTTGTATCTGTAGGTTTTATTTGTAATGGTAACATTTGTAAGGGGTAGAGAATTCTGGCAAAGCTGACCATTTTTATCAGTTGGCATCTCCCTGACAGGTTCAGAGGGAAGTTCTGCCACTCTTCCAGTTCCTTTATTACCTTCTGAAAAATACTCTTAAAATTGTCTACATATTCGCTGCAATATTAATACCTAGATATTTGATAGATTTCCTTGTCCTTTTAAAGGGTAACTTCTCATCCCATTTTACCTCATTCTTATTTGTGAGGATTGATATTTCTGTTTTTGTAACATTAACTTTGAACCCTGAGAATTTATCAAATTCCCCAATAGCTTTAAATATGTTGGGCAACGCCTCCTCCGGATTAGACACTAGGAACAGCAGATCGCCCGCAAGTAGAGCTAATTTAGCCTCATACTTCCCTATGTTGATTCCCTTGAAACTTTCCGTACTTCTCAGATATTCGGCCAAAGGCTCGATTGCTAAATTAAAGAGCAAAGGTGACAGAGGGCACCCCTGTCTGTATAATTTAAACTCGGGAGACCGTAACTCCGCTGCCACTATTTTAGCTTTTGGATCTGTATACATTGATTGTACTGTATTATCCTAAGGAAAGGTCCCTCAATCCCCACTTTTTGCAGTACATGGAACAGATACTTCCAGCTTACATTATCAAAAGCCTTTTCGGCATCTATTGATATTATGATATTATTTTTGTTATTGTCTATATTAGATTTGGTCCAGTTTACGGCAGCTATAACTTTTCTAATCTTTACCGGATGTCTCCCCTTTACAAATCCAGATTGATCTGGATGGATCAATTTTGGTAGGATTGATGCTAGTCTCTCTGCTAACATTTTTGAGAAGATTTGGCGCCTTGATTTAATAATGAAATTGGTCTATATCAGGCCTGCACAACACGTGGCCCGCGGGCCACATGTGGCCCGCCTGCACTCACTGTGCAGCCCGCGGCGGCGTTCTGCTCTCCACCTCCTTCCTGAGTCCGCTCTCCCACTCCCCCACGAGCCCTCTTCCCCCCACGAGCCTGCTCTCCCTCGCGAGCCCGCTCTCCCCCTCGCAGGGTAGCAGCGCGCTCTAGCATTGAGGAACTTTCGTGCCTGCTGCTTGCTAGAGCGTGCGTGCAGTCCTGCCTGCTCTGCCGCCACCTCCTCCACCGCAAACCAAAGTAGGGAAGGGGGAGGGGGGTGTGGTGGCGGCGGCGAGATGATGTAATTTAAAGTGCAGGGGAGGCAATTTGAAGTGCAGAGGAGGGTGATTTGAAGTGCAGAGGAGGGTGATTTGAAGTGCAGAGGAGGGTGATTTGAGGTGCAGAGGAGGGTGATTTGAGGTGCAGGGGAGGGTGATTTGAGGTGCAGGGGAGGGTGATTTGTGGTGCAGGGGAGGGTGATTTGAGGTGCAGGGGGGTGATTTGAAGTGCAGGGGGGCGATTTGAAGTGCAGGGGAGGGTGATTTGAGGTGCGGGGGGTGGGGGGAGAGGTGAGGTGCAGGGGGGGGAGAGTGATGTGAGGTGCAGGTGGAGGATAGTGATGTGTGATGCAAGGGGGGGAGAGTGATGTGAGGTGCAAGGGGGGGAGAGTGATGTGAGGTGCAGGGGGGAGAGGGATGTGAGGTGCAGGGGGGAGAGGGATGTGAGGTGCAGGGGGGAGAGGGATGTGAGGTGCAGGGGGGGAGAGGGATGTGAGGTGCAGGGGGGTGGTATGTGTGTGGTGTGCATGGGGGTATTGTGTTTGATGTGGACGGGGAGTATTATTTGTGTGGGTGAGATGGGGGTATGAGAGATAGATGGGGAGTCTCGCAAAGGTTGATAATGAGGGGTTCTGGGGGAGATATATGATGAGGGGTGCTGGGAGAGATATATGAGGATGATGATGATGATGATGATGGGTGCTGAGGATGATGATGATGATGATGATGGGTGCTGGGGGAGATATGATGATGATAGGTGCTCGATGAGAGATGATGATGATGATGATGATGATGATGATGATGAATATTTTACCTGTGCGGCCCAAATCTTTTTCATTGGAGCAGTTCGGCCCTTCTCACTTAACAAGTTGTGTAGGCCTGGTCTATATGATCCTGGATTTAGTGGGTTTTTTCCTTCCTTGTGAAGAATCCTTATGTATGCGAGCTTGCCCATTTCTAAGTATTCTTCAGTTTTTAATATATCTTTGACCACTTCCTTAAGTGGTAGGCCTATTTCCGCACTTAAGATTTTAAAGAATTCGGCCCCAAACGTATCGAGCCCTGTGCTTTGCCATTTTTAAGTTTTTTAAATCAACTCTGATATTTCTTCTAAGGAAATTGGCTCATTTCATCTTTGTTGATCTTCCCTTGCTAATTTAGGCAACTGTAATTTTCCCATGAAATCCTCCATTACCTCTGTGCTTTCCTCACTCTTTCCATATAATTTTTTCTATTATTCTTGAAATGCTAAAGATATTTCTTTGGATTCACTTGAGATTTCCCCATTAGCTTTCTTTATTTTTGTTATATGTTTAGATGATGTGTAGTTCCTGACCACATTCCCCATTAGTTTGCCAGATTTAATCTATATAGATATGCGAATAAAGTCTCTACATTGCATTTTATTTTACTTCCTTTCTCTGCAGCCATATCTCGCATATGTCCTTTAAAAAAAAAATATTCCTCTTTTGTGGCCAAAGATGGTTTTAGATTAAAGCTCCAGTATTCTTCGCTTAGCTCGTCACTCGCTTTCCTGAATTCCGTGTCTATTTCCTTCCATTATTTGAAAAGGCCATTATACAGTATCTCCCCTTAGCACCGTCTTTGCAGTTCCCCAATACAATTGTCGTTCTCTTTGGTGTGCATTGTTATTGTCCTTGAATTGGTACCATTTGTTTAGTAGGAAAGCTTTAAACTCCTTATTGTGATATAAGTGTGAAGGGAACCTCCATATCCTATCTTTGTGCTCTTTATGCCCAATATTTAGCCCTATCCATACTGGAACACGGTCAGAAATCAAGATGTTTTCTACCCAGTTTAGGGATTAGATGGTCACTTATTAAAAAATAATCGATTCTTGAAAAGGTTTTATGAGGATGGGATTAAAAGGAGTACTCCCTCTCTATGGGATGTAGTAACCTCCAGCAGTCTGACACCCCTAGCGCTTCCCGCAGAGTCTTAATACTCTTCTGTCCTGGATTTAGTCCCCATTGTTGTATATTTTGCCCTGATTTGTCTAAGGCCTCTGGCATGGTGCCTCGGGCCGCACTGAGCCGTGCTCCTGCTCTGCCTCGCCTGCTCAAACTGGAGCTTTTTGAAGTGAAACTTCTTTAGTGGCACCTAGTTCTGATAGAGCAAAACTGGATGGATGGAGATGAACTATGAAACGGAAGTGATGTCATGTAATGGCCGCCGCTCCCCCCACACTCCCTCTGTCACATGCGGTGGCGGCTGACATATGAGGCGGTGGCGATAGCCGCCGACGTCGCTCCTAACGGCTGCCGTTCCCCGTCCGCTGCCCGTGCCCGCTGCCATGCCGCACATGCACAGTTGTGATGGCGTCGCTGACAGACGCCACACATGCGCAGATGCGGCGGGCAGCGGCGCTGTTCCCCCCCCCACACGCACGCTGCCCCGTCACCCACAAACAGCGACCCGCAGCTGCCAGTGCGGCTGGGACAGCAGAGACTGCCCGACCGGGACACCCCCCCCTTTCCTGCTCCGCCGGGAGTAGTGGGAGGAGGGGAGTAGTGGGAGGAGGGGAGTAATGGGAGGAGGGGAGTAATGGGACCACCGTGTCGCCGGGGGGGTGGCTGGCTGCAGCAGGACACACAGCTATGTCCGCAGCTCCGCCGGGGGTAGTGGGAGGGGGGGGAGAAGGAGGCGGGGGAGAAGGAGGGGGGGGCACAGCACAGAGAGAGACATACACTGACTGACTCACACACACAGACTCACACTGACTGACTCACACTCTCACACTGACTGACTCACACTCACACACTGACTGACTCACACTCACACACTGACTGACTCACACTCACACACTGACTGACTCACACACACAGACTCACACTGACTGACTCACACTCTCACACTGACTGACTCACACTCACACACTGACTGACTCACACACACAGACTCACACTGACTGACTCACACTCTCACACTGACTGACTCACACTCACACACTGACTGACTCACACTCACCCACTGACTGACTCACACTCACACACTGACTGACTCACACTCACACACTGACTGACTCACACTCACACACTGACTGACTCACACTCACACACTGACTGACTCACACTCACACACTGACTGACTCACACTCACACACTGTCTGACTCACACTCACACACTGTCTGACTCACTCTCACACACTGTCTGACTCACACTCACACACTGTCTGACTCACACTCACACACTGTCTGACTCACACTCACACACTGTCTGACTCACACTCACACACTGTCTGACTCACACTCACATACTGTCTGACTCACACTCACATACTGTCTGACACACGAGCACACGCTGACTGACACACACGCTGACAGACACACACGCACACATGCTGACTGACACACACGCTGACTGACACACGCACACACGCTGACTGGCACACACGCACACACGCTGACTGACACACGCACACACGCTGACTGGCACACACGCTGACTGACACACACGCACACACGCTGACTGACACACACGCACACACGCTGACTGACACACACACACACTGACTGACACACATGCATACACTGACTGACACACATGCACACACTGACTGACACACACACATACATACTCACTGACTGACACATACACTGACTGACACATGTGTGCCGAGCACGCGCGTTATAAGTCAATTTCTGTGACAAAAGTCAAAGAAGTTTCACTTACTATGCGCGTGCACAGCACACACAGCTTTTTTTGTGTCCTGGCAGGTGAGGCAGTGAGCGCGCTTTGGGGGCGAGGCGGAGGCGTGACGGAGGCGGAACGGAGGCGTGGCGGGAGGCGGGGCTAGTCCCTTGCTCCCATTGGATGTGAGCGGTCACGTGACCGCTCCTCCGCTCCCCTGAGCATCAAATTTTAAACTTGCCTGTCTCCTCAGAATTTCTCAGCCTCCGCACGTATGCAGAAGCGTTCGGAAGCAGCTGCTAAAGCTGCGCTGATCACAGATGAAGGGGGTAAGTTCATCTGCTCAGCGCGGCTCAGCGGGGTCTGTGGGACTATGTCTCAGGCCTAACAATGGATCTTTAGCTACATTAAAATCTCCACCCACTATAGTATTGTTACTTTTGTCTTTCAATATTTTTCCCACCGTGCTCTGGAAAAAGCTCCGGCTATTCTCATTGGGGCCATATAGATTATAAATGTTTCATTCTGTGTTGTGTATTTTTACTCTGCATTGCACCAGTCTCCCCGTTGTGTCCCCAGAGGAGGAATTGTACATTTTTGATTGCTGATGCAACCACAATAAAACATTCACGCAAACTTCCCCCCCAGAACATAGTTTCTTTCCCCAGTAGAACATTTAAATGCACGTCCGGAGGAATAGCAGCTAATGGTCTGTTTTTCTACACTCTGGGAATTTAAATGTCTGATTAGCCCATTGCCCCTACATTCTAATAAATTCTTAATTTTTTTCAGTTGTAACTTGCATTTTCAAGATGTGCAAAACATGAAAGTCAATGCAAAGGGAATTTCATGTCATACCAACTGTAGCTGTTTCCCTTGTCTCTTCTGCTTTTCTATTTATATTATTATTTTTTGTATTCAGCAGCTGTTTGTAAACTCTCCTTAACGCCTTCCTTTGGTCTCACCGAGTGGTCTAACGCCCCCTAGCCATCATGATGGTCACTCGCTTTACTTTTTCCTTGTCTGCTCCCTCTCTAACTTTTCAAACGCACCATATCCCATCTCTGACCACCATCACCTTCTTTTATTTCTCGCTCACTCTTTCGGTAATCAAAACACAATAGACACGTCACAGGTCTCAACATCTCTAGAAGCCCTTCAGTCTCCTCTGTTCACTTTCAACTGCCCAGAATCAGCGGTCTCCCTACTTAGATTGTGAGCTCTTCGGGCGGGGACTTTTTTTTCTAATGTTACTTGTATATCTGAAGTGCTTATTCCCATTATGTTTTATTTGTATTATTTGTTATTTTATATTAAGTCACGTGTTTTACTGCTGTGAAGCGCTATGTAAATGAATGGCACTATATAAATAAAGATATACATACACAAAGAAAAAATAGTAGCGGCAAAAAACTCGGGAAGTAGAGGGTGCCCCAGGCTGAAATCAACTTTGTTCAGCTATTGAGACCCCCTGCTCACGCACACTATCAATAAAAATAAAATGTAAGTAGCTTCATTACCTTAGCAGCTACCCGCTAAGGTAATGATTTTTTATTTGGGGGGAAGGGGGTGTTTGATAATAGTGTGAGGGAGCAGGGGGTCTCCTGAGTTGAACAACGTTGATTTCAGCCTCGGGGACCCCCTACTTCCCAAGATACAGGCCCTGTTATGGGGTGCCCCCCCCCATAATGGGGCCTGTATCTCGGGAAGTAGGTGGTCCCGGACCTGAAATCAATGCGGTTCAACTCCAGAGACCCCCTGCTACATTACTGTAATAGTGAAAAAAATGTGATTGCAACGGCGCTTACTTATAACAATGTCCTAAAAAAGTGAAATATGTGTAACAATGTGTTTAAAAGCAAATGACAGAAATAATATCTATAAATTCAATTACAACGTGAACTGTGATCTATTAGTTAATCATGTGATAAATCCACCACCCAGTGTAAAAGGTGCTAATAGAAAAGCTACTCAAAACCCTTGTAAAGACTGTTCTCTTAGTCTTTTTGATTGCAGAATTCCTCAAAGATTCAGGGGAGCGCCAATGTTCACGTGATTATATGAAAAAGAAAAATAAAGGCAACATAGGGGCCTATGCAGAGAGCAGCGCTATTTCGAAATTCGCCATTTTTTGGAGAAAATCGCGCAGAAAGCAGCAGAAAATGGCGAGTTCCGAAAAACGCGCCAATTTTTCTTTTCTATTTGTAAAACTCGCCTCGCGGCTGGCGAGAACCTCAATCTCGCCAGTTTTAAAAATATCCGTATGCAGAGAGGCGCGAACGGCATCTAGCAGAATTCGCACTTTTCTGCATATGGAGAATAAAACTCTCCAAAAAAGCTACTTTTTAATAAATTCGCCAATTTTAAAATTCGCTGCTCTCTGCATAGGCCCCATAGTGTGATACAGTCTCAATTCTTTCTTTCTAGTGAAAAAGGTAATCCACTCACAATTACTCATTACATAGTAGTGCTCCAAAAAATTTATTATAACACACAATGGTATAAAAATGACAATCTATTTAATAAACATGAATGTTACATAATTAAAAACAATGTTTATTAAATAGATTGTCATTTTTATACCATTGTGTGTTATAATAAATTTTTTGGAGCACTACTATGTAATGAGTAGTTGCGTAACAATTACCATCAATTACCATCAAGTTTTTATCATATGGATTGCAATTAAGTGATTAATTAATTCACAAGTTCTGTGCCTATAAATATGCTAAGCAGTGATAGAGCAATTAGATTCCTGAAGAAGTCGTACCGACGAAACGCGTAGAATCCTGTGTTCAGCATCCAGTCTGTGCAAGTCACAGTTGCGAAGTCCTGGCAGCCGGAGATCCCCCTTACAGCACTTCCGCCCACAGCCCTGCGTCAACCGGATGTGACGTTGATGGGAGCAGAGAAGCAGAGGGAAGAAACACACTGTGTACCGGTGAATTGCTTTATCTATCAGGATTTCGTACAATGACTGTACCTATTATTCCTTATGTGAGTGCATAGCCATATGTTTTATCTGTGATGATCTCCAATACATTTTAAGACGTTATTGCGCAATTTTGGTATTTCTTATTATTTCTGGGTATTCGTGCGGTGGTGGAGAAAAAGTGAAAGGGGTCTACACCTGTGGATATCCATGTTCATTGCTCTAAACAGAGAGAGGAGTGTCTCTGTAATGCCTGATTTTTGAAAGGAAAATTGTGAGTGGATTACCTTTTTCACTAGAAAGAAAGAATTGAGACTGTATCACACTATGTTGCCTTTATTTTTCTTTTTCATATAATCACGTGAACATTGGCACTCCCCTGAATCTTTGAGGAACATTACTGTAATGTTAGAATTTTAATAAAAACCCCGCGGTCGACTGTGAGAGGTGCGCAGTTAGAGTGACTGATTCAGTCTATCAGCGTCTATTACAGAGAGGCAGACACCGGTAAGACTCACATAGCAGGGACCCCTGCTGTGTTACTCCGATGGGCCATTATGTCTGCAACTGACCATCATGGGTCCAGGTACACGGGGCACTTCAGACAGGCTCGCCTGCTAATGGGTCATACAAGCCATCAATAAATAATCTCCAGCAATTTTCCTGCAGACACACACAACTTATGCTTTTTGACTCTCAGTATATGTTCTGGATTGTACTTAGATACTCACCAAAATAGATATACAGTATAGTATTTATTCAGATACAGCATTACAGAGAAGTGCCATCACTGCACCTAACAAGAATATTTTTTTTAGGAGACCTACTGTGCATGCTGATAGAAAACGATCTCTTAGACTCCACTGTCACTTGTAGCACACACATGCAAATACATAAAAAAAATAACATACAGTAGTGATCGCATATGAAAAGGGAATGGTAGTAGTGCACTAGATATTGTATTCAGTAGTAAAAACAACAATGTGTGTGTGTGTGTGTGTGTGTGTGTGTGTGTGTGTGTGTGTGTGTGTGTGTGTGTGTGTGTGTGTGTGTGTGTGTGTGTGTGTGTGTGTGTGTGTGTGTGTGTGTGTGTGTGTGTGTGTGTGTGTGTGTGTGTGTGTAAAATGCACAAACAATATGTATTCGTAATCCAGAAAAAGCCCCGAAAAATCAGAAAACAAATACTAAACCTATAATGGATCAACTGATTCACAGATCCAATTTGGGTTCGAGGTTGGTGCTCTCTGAAGAGTCAACCAGCTCTGACAATTTGCTATTAAACAGTGAGAGGACAGAAAGTTTATTGATACCAAAATGGAAGAATAGAATAATATAAGACCTGGGTTCAAACAGGATGGTATTCCTGTGAGTAGTATTCTTGTATCATGTATTGCTTGTGCTTATGAATCTTTTACACATCTCTATCAGGTACAGGTCGAGCTTTTTAATACAGGCTTCTCACTACAACCTTTTCTTCTCTCTAACATGAACTCATATTTGAAAGGACATTCCGTTGTTCACCTTAACATGAGTTACTTCGATTTATGTTCTAGGCCACTGCATAGACTCAGACACTATATGAATTACAGGGAAGGTATGTTATTCATGCACATTTCAATACCAGTCTTGACTTCTCTGCTGGATATACAACATGTGTGATATAATATTCATAGCCGTAGCAAAACGAATGGGTTTCATTTCTTATACATATCTTACTGGTACCATCCATGATGGACATCCCATTGTAGTAAAAACAGAACTACTGTATGAAAGAACTTTGTAATTTCACGGAATAAGTACTGACGGAACAATAATTTAAACAAATTATCTAAAATGTAACTTACACTGCAATTTAATGCTTATTGGTCTAACCGCGGCATGTAGCGTAATTTTTGATGGTATACTTTTAGGAAAAATGGTTTCAAGCTCCTCTAAAAGTGTCTGTGTTTTTTACTTCAGTTGTTATAAATGAAACTCCTCTCTAGTAATTATTTTTGTAGTATGCCTGGAGGGAATTAGACATGTTGAGTTTCATTAGGTAGAAAAGAAAGCTTCAGTTTATTCAGCACGATGCATCCCTACAGCCACATATATTTGTCAGCAATGTCATTAGAAAACAATATGGTTGATAAATGTTTTGTACTGTCTCAAATCTTTACTGTAACAATGACTTATTGTCTTCTCCCCTTCAAGATATATAACTTCTATTTATCAACCATCCTCTCGCAGTGCCTGCAAATACATAACAGGGTCTTCCCATCAAAACAGGAGGGGGGGGGAAGTAAAAATAGAACAATGGGCAGAGCAATAACAACCCTTAACACTGGAGCAAAGAATACAAATGAATAGGCCAAGCAAAGACACTGTCAGATCTCAGATTCGCAGAGAAAAGAGTAGAAAATAATTGTGCACAAAATAACTGCACGTTTGTAGGATGTTTTATCTTTCGTTGGTTTTCATTCACTTCTCAAATCAAAATACATTCTTTAGGAACCCAGGACACAAACAGCGGTAGATGGGAGATCATTTTAATATGTATATTTGAATGAAATGCGCTAAATTGTTTGTTTTGAGTTGTCACGTTTTCCCTTTCTTTTAACTTCACCAAACCTCTTTAGGTTTTGGGTGGAATAGAGTTGCCTGGTTATCCATCTGCTTCCTATGAAATAATCTTTATTTCTTAGATCAAGGGGCACTCAACTCCAGTCCTAAAGCGCCTTCCCCCCACCCCCCCTCCCACCCCCCAACAGGTCAGGTTTTCAGGATAACCCTGCTTCAGCCCAGGTGGCTTAATCAGTCCCTGCTTCAGCACAGATGGCACAATCAGAGGCTCTCTGATTGAGCCACCTTTTGTGATATGCTGAAAACCTGACCTGTTGGGGGCTCAGGGGACTTGAGGACTGGAGTTGAACACCCCTGTCTGATAATAAGATTAGAAAATGGGGAAGTGCACGAAAGTAAAGAATTCTTTGTGATGATGCACAGATTTCTTTAAGCGTCTGTTTGAATCTTTGTGAGTTTTTCAGTGCTGTACTAAGTGATCTATGTTAGTGACTGAGCTACGCATAGGATATGTAGCATGACAATCCGTTCTGATTGCAACAGACATCACATTTTAGCTTAAACTGGGGGCTGACATTTCCATTTCACGCTACAGCTCGGCGCTGTAGATATTTATCTGACCCTTGTATCTTCCATGCTAGACAGGGCTATGAAGACCTGGAGAAGCAGCTGAAAGAAGTTTTCATGGAAAGAAGCAGCATCCTCCTCCAGCTTTCAAAAACATCCAGAGAACTGGAAGGCATTAAAGTAAATCTCCAGGTTAGATCGCTCTTTAAGTGTACGTGATGTGGACATTCACTTGTCTACTTTAGCAGCGTGTATTGCAATAAGTTACAGTCAGTTAAATGTACTCAGCTATGTAACATCTGCTTTGGGTCCCTCCAAGCATTTAATAGAATGAAGCTAAGGATTTGGGGATGGGTTCTCAACTCAAGTCCTCACCCGCCCCTCCTTCCCCAGCAGGTAGAGTTGCCAGGTATTGAACTGGGCTGTCCTGTATTTGGATACTCTGTCCATTAAAAAATGAGAGGTACTGTTATAGTGGACATGTATGTGTCCGGTATTACTTCCCTGGACATAGTGACCTGATGCACCTTTCACCATTGAGTCCAGTATTTTTGGAGAAGCCACCTGGCAACCCTACCAACAGGTCAGGTTTAAAGGATATCCCAGCTTCAGCACAGGTGACTCAATTTGTCGCTGTCTTTGACTGAGCCACCTGTACTGAAGCAGGCAGACACTGATTGAGCCACCTGTGCTGAAGCAGGGATATCCTAAAAACACCTGACCTGTTGGGGGAGGGGAGGTCTTGAGGATTGGAGTTTAGAACCCCTGGGTTAGGTACTAAGGGTCAGTTTTTTTAGGCACAGGTTTAAATGGAGTCGACCCTTTCACTCACTGAAGTGGGTTGCAGGCCTGTCTGATGATAACATGAGTTAAGCTGGCCTCGGTTAAAATCTACACTTGTTATTTTGATGTGTCAACAAGCAATTGTGTTGACGCAATTCCATTCCTCAGCTGAACACTAGAAAATAACAACACCATTTACATTTATATATAAGATGCCTCTAAGAATGTTAAAATTGGAAGCTAGACTGGTGATATCCATACAGATGCATTCATGTTGGGTCAAGTCACAGCTAATGGTAGTGTTGTGTGGCCCTGTATAGAGCATGTGATACAACTTCATCAAATAACATGATTCAAAAGGGCTTATTGAATAAGCCCTGAGGCGGCCATTCGTGCTGCCACTTACAGATGTAGCCAAGTGTATTGCTCCAGCAGGCGCGTTAAGGGGAGATTTGCTGGGATGTTCTGTGTTATCAATGCCATAGAATCCTAGGAAAAGTCTGAGACATTCTGCATTTTAAAGATAGCTCTGCGCCACAGGCAAAGTGCGGCATGACCACAATGTTTCTTCCTGCCCCTCCCTCCCCTCTTGGTCACCGGCGACACCCCGGAGCTAGGAGGAGGCTGGCTGGAGTTAAAGGCAGGTAGTGAGGGGCGGGGAGATCATGCCGCACCCTTTACTGTTTTCCCTCCATTTTTGGTTAAATTCTTTTTTGTGTGAGTTATACTGTACTTGTAGTGAATATATTTGAGGTGTCTGTTGGGGTTGTATTACCTCTGCCGGGGCAGCTGTTTGGGGGTAAGTGCAGGGTAACCTTGCCAGACGGGGCTCAGTACTACGGTAATGCCTGGTGGTGACATGGTTTTATGAGTGGGCAGGGCTCATTGGGCTTTGAGTACCTGAGGCCTATCTCGCGGCTCACTTGGGGTCAGTAAATGACTGGGATTTGTGATGGTCCCAACGGCAGTGTCGTCTTAACGCACGTGCACGTTGGGCAGTTGCCCGGGGGGCACACGAGCACAGGGGCCCCATGCTAATCTATGCACAGACCAGAATTTAACACTAATTTTCTGATCACCCGCCTCAACACTCAAATCTCCCGCTAACTCAGTAGAAGGAGAAAAATTACGACTTGTAGCGGAGAGTTGGCGTGTCTGCATTTTATGTCTGGAGGTACCAATAAATATAAGTTTATTTTATCGATAATTTACATTTTTATTCCTGTGAGTGGTTGTGTAGGCCGGGCCCAGTGCACTGCTTTGCCTGGGGGCCTATAATGCTGTTAAGATGGTCCTGCCCAACGGGCTTTAAGAGTAATTAGCCGTACCTGTGGGGGTAGCGCTCTGCAGGGTTTGCACCTCCCCCTTTTTGTTTTATATACATAAAAGCCACCGCCATTGTACCCCAGACCTGTGTGTGTGCTTTATTTGGGGGATGTTGTGGGGGAAGGTGGGGGGCAACATCGCAGGTTCTGAGGTCATGTGATATTCTGCATTAGGAGACCTAACATCAATAACCTTAGCTACATCTGTATTACTTAGAGGTTGTGAAATTAGCCCCAAGAGCGAAATATTTAATATTAAACTGCTGTAGTGATTTTACTTGATCTGTTTTAAATGGCATGTTCAATTAGATGGAATTACAGTATTCATATCAAATATCACCAGCTGCAGTTTAATTATTTAAGGAGCAACATTGTTATTAACCACATATCCTATCACATCCTTCTGACCCCTCCAACAATAAATGAGTTGAAGAACATTTTATATATCTGTTACTTCGATAGCAAGATCTTATATTCATGTAACGGCTACTTGATTAAGGGGATGATAAGTAGGCCGATGTCCTTTACTTCTTGTTTAACATTTCAACAATTACGTATAATGTTCTTGAACTTTTTTTTTCTAGTCTTTGAAAAATAACGAGGCATCTGCCAAAAGTGATGTGCAAAAACTTTTGGAATTAGAAGAAAAGCAAAGGTAAGGTTATTTGCAAACTTATATTGATGATTGTATACTGTCACGGCCCCTTTTATTCTCCAACATCTCCCATTTTGTTTGGGTATTTTTTTTCCGAATGCCACGCACTTCACCGCGTTCGTGCCACATTCATGCCGAGCCAGCGCTAATACAATGCACGCGGCCGCGGCTTTAAATACCGGAACATGCCGCATCAAACACTGCATCTGCCCGCGGTTTTAAAAGTTGCGCTGAAACGGCCGCACGAGGCTAAAGGCGGCCGCCACTGTAACTCTGGGGGGCTCAACTCCAGTCCTCAAGCCCCCACAACAAGTTAGGTTTTCAGGTTATTGCAGCTTCAGCACAGGTGGCTCAATCAGATGCTCAGTCAATAATGAGCCCCTGATTGAGCCACCTGTGCTGAAGCAGGGATACCCTGAACAGATAACCTGTTGGTTTGGGGTGAGGGGGCTTGAGGACTGGAGTTTCATTGGTATAGTTAAATACTTGCAATAGAAATCTCATGAATATATCCAATTAATCTTCTTGAAAATACCCTTTGCTTTCACTGGTAATATTCTATTACTTTAATCCAAAACACCTTTTATTGTTATTTAATATATCCTATCAAAGTCACTAAAGATGCTTAAATTGAAAATCCATTCCATTAAATATTCCATTCAAATATAATGTTCATTTTAGGTCACATACAGATGCAGCCACCAGTATTAAGAACACTTACCTGGCAGATTCTGGGGCAGTCTCACAGTAAATGCCTCAACATTTCTGTGAGATTCAAACTGAATGGGACTGCAGGGACCCCCCGCTTTGTTAATCCGATGGGCCATATAAGAATCTCACAGTAATGTTGTAGCATTTACTGCGGGATCTGCCCCAGAATTTCCCAGGCCCGAGTTCTAATACTGGTGGCTGCATCTGTATAATCAGTGCAGGCACAGTACTTACTGTATCTCACTGCTTTTATCATAACTGACTTGCATGCTGGATCTTGATGGGATAACTATAGATGGGGAGGTTCTCGGGGGTTCGAAGTCCAAACTTTGTACCAAATGTTTGAATATGAGCAAAATTTGAGCCCAAGCCAGAGAGCGGCTCTCCCTCAGATTACTCTTCTCTAAATAAATCGGGCGACCCTTTGCGATATTGAACTAAAAAAAAACTTCAACTGTTGCAAAAATAAAGTTGGAATTTCAACATTTTCGCAAAAATAATGCACATTTCCTGCTGTTTTCAGCTTCTCATATTTAAAAAGAATCCAAAACCAACCAAGCCCCAGCCCAATACAAAACCCATAGTTGTTTATAACCAACCAGTGAAACCGTACTCATCCTAAACGATAACCCGTATCATAGGTTAGTGAATCCCTCCTTTTGCTATTGTTTTACGTTTGACGCGCTTATTCCCATTATGTGTTATAATATGATGTCACGTGTATTACTGCTGTAAAGCGCTATTTTACATGAATGGCGCGATATATACATGTAGCTCTGTTTCCCCCACCCGCTGGGAAATCCACTCTATTGCTACCGTGCGGTGCTGAGGCACACCTGTAGGTTCAGGAGAGCTGAGCTGATCTGCGATGATATGGAGATCAGGAGAGGCTTTTGGATATCATCTGTAGTTCCGTGTCAGCGCCTCCAGCTTCAGGGGGTTCTGATAGGACCAGAGACAGTCCTAGCTGAAGCACATCTTCCATACACCACATGCACTGACTCAATCCAGGCTGCTGTATAATTAACAAAGGGGCTTTATTCAGCAGTCACTGCATCAGATCTTTCCAGCGGTGCAAGGGTTCAGAGGGTTCCAACCTCTGGATGGTGCTTGACCCTGATGGTATAGGGTCATCTTCCTTGATCAGGTGTTCCCTCAGCCACAAGGCTGAGAGTGAGCGCGCTCATCTCACTATGGGAGAGATTCACAGCTCTCTGCTTCCTTTCTCCTCCAGAGCAGGAACAGGAGTCAACTACATTTGCATTCCCTCATAGGAGGAACAAGAATGGGCGGGCTAATGGTTTATACCTATACAAGATAGGCTTACACAGGCCATGAGTCACTACCTTACTTCTGTCACTCATAAGAGGGGCATGAGGGGGGTCAACAAGCCCACAGATTAACCCCTTACAGCCTGCAGCTAGCAAGACTTTCATAACAGGGCAGGGAAAGATAAGCAGAAAAGACATACCCTGTTACATAAATAAATATGTCCATACAATGTGGCGCTGCACTGAAAGCTTACAATAGCATTTTGGTGCCTAAACACACGGATATGAAGTAACTTGCTCAATGCCACAAAAAAGATAGGACACTTGGCTTCAAACTGGGCTCATCGGCTTCAAGTGTTCTTACTACTACATTACTTATTCATCCCCGAACACTCCCCAGTGTGATGCAGCCAAACTCCAGTATTCAAATGAAGCATTTTAAATCCCAGACATTAAAGTGATTCTTCTGCAGTTCTTAGCCAACCTCTCATATCTCTAATTGTACTGTATCTCTGCATTGTACAATTATTAAAAAAAAGAACTCTGCTCCCAAGAACCCGTGACCCACAAACGAGTGATTTATTATTTGTGCAGACAACACATTTTGAGTTTTGCATGAAACGGTCTTAATTGTTTTCAATTGCTCCAAAATTACAGTATTTAAGTACAATTCTATATACCACCCTCATCGAGTCAAAAGAAAATGACTTGTTCTTCACCTTCGTGTTTTTGCTTTTGTAATGGCCCCCTCAGAACTTGCCACATGAATATGACATTCTGCTTCTGAACAGATAATTTCTCTTTAAAGACCATACTGTATTAACACACGCACACACACAAGGGGAAAAAAAACATCTTGCTAATGGGGAGTCCACTTGCTAAGTTTATCTTGTTCCTTTTTAACAAACTAGGGAAGAAATGAAATCCCTGCAGGAAGCGTTCACAAAGCAACTTAATGAGGCAGCTGAAAAGGCAGAGAAACAGCAGGCCACAGTAAGTGTTTGTTATCACGTGTCCTTCCAATTACCGTTTCCTGCCATCTTTTCCATTTCCTGTTTGTGATCTTTCTGTTAGGTCAGTGCACCTTTGTTGGGTATTAAAGAGCTTTGATGTTGCATAAAAGCCTCTTTGGTAATGGCCTGGCTTTGTGAGAATGAAGAAGTAGTGGCGGGTGTTGCATTAATAGCAATGCCGGTATGTACAGGATATTGAAGAACTCCTTCTCTCATTACCACAGTGAATCCGCAAAGAATCTACATTTATCTCCACCACCCCCCACCCCTATTGAAAATGGGTGTTATATTTTTTTTATGGCATAGATACAGTTCCATTTAATTGGTGCAAAATATAAATCAATGTTATCATATATATATATATATATTTTATTTTTTAACGTAGCTATGTGTGCATGTATATACATACACATACCGTATATAACAATATATTGCATGCAAAATTCAATGACGTCAAGATGAAGTTTGCACTAATTACTGTTGGTGTAACATGATTAACTATCATTTACATTGTCAACAAACTTTTCTCTTTCAGATCAATTTCTTAAAGACTGAAATGGAAAGGAAGAGTAAAATGATTAGAGATCTCCAGAATGAGGTAAAAATAATATTTCAGATCAGCAAGTCACCTTGACACATTAAAGATTTTATTTTTACTATCAATATTTCAGTGGTCTGAGTCATCCTCATCAGAGACTTAGTAACGTGATGTTACGCAGACGAGCTGGCGTATGTGTACAGAATATGACAAGACCAGGACCAAAATAGCGTTGAAAGATTTAATGGTTACATCATCCAAATCTTAATGTAATGATTCAGGTTTGATGATATATAGATGTAGCAAAAGGTTATTGCACTCGCTCATAATGTAGAATTTCGCGTTCTAATGGCGAATATATCCGATTTTCCAAAGGATTGAATGGCACTGATGATGCAGAGTATCACAGAATATCGCGACATAACGCGACATAACGCGTCTGCGGGTGCAATAACCCCGGCTACATCTGTAACTTTTCAATCTATGAACTCTATTCTGGTTCTGTATGGATTATGGTAGATTGTTTCTGTATCTGCATGCGTTTGCACCCTGAACCGATACTGTACATCCTAAGGCAGGGGGGCTCCACTCCAGTCCTAAAGCCCCCCCAAACAGGGCAGGTTTTCAGGATTCCTCAGCACAGGTGGCTCAATTAGAGCCACCTGTGCTGAAGCAGGGACTGATTGAGCCACCAGTGCTGAGGCAAGATTATCCTGAAAACCTCACCTGTTGTGGTGGGGGTGGGGGGCTTGGACTGGAGTTTAGCGCCCCTGTCCTAAGGACACTTAATAACTCCTCTATTTGAGCTGTGCTGCCATTACTTTCTTATCCATTGATATGATGAGTACAATATTAATATCACATACATTGTTGAATCAACTATTTATCTTTCTTTTGTGATAAGAAAGGTGCCAAATGAGTCCAGTACTGAATGTACAAATAGGCAGACAAGGACTATATCAAAGCTATTTAGAAATGAGTGACACTTTGGTAGCTTGTCACTCATTGGAAAGGTGCTCATTATGTAATCTGAGGCTGGATTCCGCTTTCCACGTAGAGGCGCCTTTACCTTGTCAGCCCCTGTACTGTATATTCACTAATGACAGTAGATTGTTCAGCTCAGGCTTTGATCCTCTGTACCCGACATCAGAAGAGCATGGACTGTCCATCATCTGACAATATCGGCCCGGGGACATAAAGCATGATTTGTTAAAACGGACATCCAACTGGGTCATTAAAATGAACATCCTGTTCCCAGTGTAATGATACTAAAAAGCACATGCATGTACTGTATATGGCTGGAGCACACAAGATCTTTCTCTTTAGAGAAAGTTAACTAGTTACAGTAAATGCGACATGATCTGTGAGAGTGGACAGGTTTGGACAATCTGTGTGAGACAAGTCAATGTACTATTTTGCTGTACTTTTGTTTTAAATATATCACACCAAAGTGATCTTCCTGTAAGTATAAAAAGGGACTGCAGTTTCCTTGAAAGCTTGTCTGCTGTTTCTCCTGGATAACCCTATACTCCTTCAGCTATTAGGATTCTGCTTTCTTGTTTTGTGGATTGGACAGCTGTTTTGGACTACACACGTCACAGAGATATTTTCACTGTCGTTAGACACAATTTTAGAAACTATTTAGGATTATTGATCCTTGGCACATTACCATGTTTGCTGGCTTGGTTCATACTTATCGGTTTTGCGATGGTTGTCTGTTTAAAAAGGAATTAAATACATGAGACAACATTTCCCAACTGCTAAGTTTGCAACATAAGGTCCATTTAAGTCCAAACCTATAACCTTTGTGAGATGATGTTATGGTATAATGAAGTGTATTAGACAATTTTTTTTATGGAAACCAGAGGCAAACAATTTGGCTTAAAAATGAGAAAAACTGAGAGCAAATGGAAAAATCTCTGATTAGACCAATACGATGACTGTAACTTCGGAACGGAGCAATGTTATTTTGAAATCTTCTGTACAGTATGTGGCAAAGTCGTTGCCACATCTATTGACAATTTGTGGGGTATACTTTAGTTTTTCTTCAATTACATCACAGTCAGAGGGTAAAAAATATTATTATTTGTTGGCTTTGTAAATAGAGTAAGATGAATGTCTAGTTATCCAAATGCTAATGAATATTAAATATAGCAAAAAAAGTAGGAAATCTTCCTAATAACAATAACTTTATATCGTACTGTGCCTTTCTCCCAATGGGACTCAAATCTCGTCACAATTGAAGTATAGTGCACAGTACACAGTACATAGAATTTTTTACAGACACTGTCTGCTCCATAGAGCTAACAATCTAAAGCTTTGGTGCCTGGGCACAGGAAGATAAAGTGACTTGTCTTGGGTCACAAGGAGCTGACACGGGGAATTGAACCAGGTTTCCCTGATTCAAACTCAGTTTCATTAAGTTTGAAGCATAGAATCAGTGTCGTACTCACTGAGCTGCTCCTTCTCACTAAGTTACTGTACAGTATGTCTGTTATGTTTATCACAGTCAAAGATGCTAAATAAGAAGTTTGAATCTATGTCCGTACTAGTAAAACCACTTTGGGCCAGATTGACTGAGCTCTATTAGGCTACATAACGTGACATTAACCCAGTGCACTAGTATACTATTCCCTAAAATTAATATTGTAACGTTAACCCCAGTTTTACTACCGTAAAAAGCATAGTTTTAGACATAATGGCCATTAGTAAAAATGATATGCAAATGACATCCATTAAGGTTAACGATGGGAAATGACGGTACGTTATTAAAGTCATAACCATGAACGTCTGGCTACGAAGATGTTAGTATTTTAAAAATATATATTAACTTGTATCCTCAGTTCTTGACATTTTGTCCCCTCCAAGCTCTATTTCAGAGTTTGGAAAGGTAACATTATATATTGTAGCGTTATCATGAATTCATGTGTTGTGCCTATTTTAATGAGCTCATGTTCTATTGTACTATTGTCGTTGCACATAACAATCTCAGTAAACAGAGCATTAACTCAGGAAATATAACGTCTGTTCCTGCTTCCAGTAACATTACGTAAGAGGCGTTAAACACATTACTCCTGTTAACGCAGTGCGATATTGTACGCACGGGTTAGTGCAGCTGCATTTAAACCAATGTTGTTGCGTGTGTTATTCCCTCAACGCAAGCCTTTTTTCTCATAATATTTTCCTGAAAAACGTGATAACGAGATTACTAATGCTGTAATTTCCCCTGATTCAATGGAGCTCCGTGAATCTGGGCATTAAGTATTATACATGTATGACTATAGACTGTGCCAAATGATTATTTAGGTAATGCACCTCATTGCTCTGCATTATTGCTAATGGGTTAGAATTAGAAATTGGTGTAATTAAATGACTTGGGCCCAGTGAGCAGAGTAAACCCAAGATCTCACCTTTATCTCCTGGGGAACTATATAAATAGCTCCAGAAAACTCTCGTACATGAAAAACCCTTTCTTATTCAGCTTTTATAACTCGTGCATCAATTTTCTTGCTTTGTAACAGATGCCTGTCAAAAGATGTATCATATCTGACTCATGCTTCCATTTCTTGGAAATCTGATCCTTTGATTAATGGGAGCAGCGAGGAGATTTATCTCATATTTGCATATTTTACATTTTACAGCAGAACTCTTCTTTTTTTTTTTAGGCTATAACTTTTTTTTTTATTCTCTCTAAATGGTCTCGGTTTGCCATACATAAACTCACACCGCCACACACAAAACTGGCCTTTGCAGATTTATAGCTCTAAGAAAACCAGCTTCTATAATTATTGACTTTCTTGGGATTATGTTTGTGTTTGCAGTAATATAAAATAAGTAATTTGCATGTCATTATATTTTAATGAAAGAGGAAGCAAGCAAAGGGAATGTGCATTGTGATGCCTCTGTCTATATCTTGTACCATAGCATCAAAAAACTTTCACTGCAGTTTTATGATTCGCTCACCTTACTTTTCCAATTTCAAAGCCTGAATTTCTTTATTATTGCCTCTATTTTTAGGGCACATAAATTCACCATCTCCATGTCTTAGCCCAATGACATAGAGGTCACTTACTGTATATCGGATATAATTTTAGAGCCATGACTTTAATACCGGAGAGACATGTTTTGCCATGATTTACATTTTTGCTATCAATCCTGATAAATCACACTAAACTCAGTACTCGTAAATGTCAGATTTGGTTTGTAATTCAAATTTTGCCTTTATTTCTCCAACAGTTTGCACTTTCTGTATTTTGCAAACCCTACTAACATTGAGAGATTAACATATTTTTTCATATATGCTTTAAACTCAACAAGACAAGTCATTTTTCCAACCTACTATGTTACAATGTTAATATAGCTGGGTTCCTCGCTAGGTCCCCTTACCTCAGGGAGTGTGTGGGGCCACGCAGATGCCAGCGGCACAATGTGTGCGCATAGACGAGTGCCGGGAGGTGGTGGAGGCAGTGCGGGCAATTACGGAGCGCATCGGTGCACCGGAGGCTCGCAGCGGCCCGATTCCACCGGCCGCCGCCATCTTGCATCCATCTTGCATTCCACAGGGCACCTTGCCCCGCTCAGCGCCATCAGTTCAGGTATACAGCCAGGACACGGCTGCGGACTGGCACTTCGGTGGTCTGGGACCAGACCACCCTCTTGAAAGAGACTGTAATGGTGGGACACTCCTGACGGAAACCACCCAATGCGGAGGCTGTCTCATCGCTGACGGCGTGGGACAGTACGACCTTCGTCGGCAGTCTGCTTTCCCGGGTGCCGGAGCACCCGGCAGATACAACAATTGCACCAACTGTACACACACTAGTGGGGCAGCGCTGTACACACACTTGGGTGGGAATTGCTACTTGTGAACACCAGGGTGGTTGGGTACCCAAGGGCCCCTCTGAACATTGGGGGACTATCTATCCAGCTGTGGACACGGTGTGGAAAGGTACTGGAGGGTAGGGCCGTGCGTGGCCTAGTTGGTGGGATTATACATTGTGATTGTTCTATTGCGTACAGTAAAACTGTTACTCTTAGCAGTGTGTGTTTCATTGCGTGGGGTCCTGTAACGGGGTTATCCCACATTGTAGGGTCCTGCGCAGGTGGAGGCGCTGTCACCAGATGGATCAGACACACCCCAGGCTCCCAGCAGCGGAGGCTCAGCCCTCCTGTGAGCCACAGGTAATGCACCACACACATGGTAGCCGCCATATCTCCCAGGGGGTGGGGGAAAGTGTGCTACATTAATATTATAGGTCAGTTAAAATATCCAAATTTCTTATGATACAAGCATCAAACTTGCATACCTATTGCCTTCTTGCTATTAGGTAACAAGGTAACTAGGAGCTTCATTACATGAATCACTGCCTAGTGCCAGGGGCTAGTGCCAGGGGATTGACTAGTAAACTAGCCTCCATTTCCCCCCATCAAGTCAGAGTAGAAATATCCACTAGGGATCCAGGCCCATATTCGCTAAACTGTGCTATGCCATACGACACCTTACGTGCCCCAATCTTTAATGCTTGGAGAAAAAATTCAAAAAAGAAATCAGACTGTTCTGGGAGACTACTAGTCTGCGTAATTACATAACGAAAGGGTTTATACCACGTGGTTTAAGAATTAACACCTTTCCAGCTTTTGGGGTTCAGGATGAACCATTCATTAAAAAGTGGGAAAGTGCACTTTTTACATGCTCAAATGAATTAATGACTTTATTAATTCAATATGAGTCCACAAAGCTGGAAGAGGCGACTGTAGAGTTAGATTTGGAGCTCACACAGACAAATAAGTGGTCTAAGGAATCTGACTTCGTGGAGTTAGAATTAAAATTGAAGAAGAATATTGAAAAATTCACAAAAGAAATAAAGGAACGTAAGCACAAGAAATTTCTGAGAGACGCTAATGATTTAAAAACAGGCAACATTTACAAACCACATAAAAATCAACATAAAGTGTATCAGGAATCGTCCACTGAGTGGGAAAACTCGGATATTGAGGAGAGTACCACCAATTTAGACAACACAAGTAATACTCACCCCCAGTCTTTTTTAGAGACACAAAGGGGAAGGAGTGGACGGGGTGGTGGTCCAAGAGGAAGGGGCAAAAAAACAGACGAGGCAAGGGAAAAACTAAGAAACAGAGAAATATGGGGATACAGGGGCAGGGGGAGGAATTGGAGGAGGCATCATCGCCAACCCCAATAAAAGATCACAATGAACTTCAAGTGATAAATTTAACCACCATTTCCCTCACACCCTTACAAAAACAGGTTTTGAAAAAAGGTCTGTCATTTACTCCATCTTGTAATTTTGATCTATTTAATTGGGTCAAAGACGTGAACCTCTTTGGCCGCAAACTAGCTCTACAGAAATTCCACAAAAGGAGGGAAATATCAACATTACCCCAGGAATTTCTGGATCTAGCTGAAGATCAAGACTTTGAACACCTAAGAAACCTTATGTCCCTAGAAGATGAGAATAATAAAGAACCAGGCCTCGGCCCCTTTACCACCCTCAGACCTAAAAGTCGTTTTACACCACCAATGAGTACGGACACTAATATCAACATGTTTCTCAAATTGGTAACAAGGGATTTACAAACATTACCCTTGAGAGGGCGACAGGAAAATATGACAAAAAAAGAAAAAATGCCTTAAAAGAACTAACAGAATTAATGGGGATTATAATCAAACCCTCTGATAAAGGGGGAAATATTGTTATTATGGAGGAAGACAGATATGTATCAGAAAATGTTAGGCTACTTAGTGACAAAAGCTGTTATGAAGTATTACCTTGTGATCCAACTATCACTTATTTCAAAGACCTCCGAAGGCCTAGATAATAAAGTGATATCACAACAGGAATACAAATACATGTTGGTTGACAAGCCAAAAGTGGCCACATTTTATAGTATACCAAAACTCCATAAAAACACAAAAAATCCCCCAGGAAGACCATTTGTCTCCGGAATTGAGTCTCTTAATGAACATGCTAGTGCTTATCTAGATCAAGTCCTAAGACCATATGTGACCAGTCTGCCGCCCCACACGATAGATACCACAGACATTCTGAGGAAAATAGATGGTATACAAATTTCTAAAAATACATTCATAGCATCATTAGATGTAGAATCACTGTATACGAGTATACAACATCCAGTGGGGACTATGGCAGTGTCACATTTTCTAAAAGCTAGAAGTTCAGAATGTCAAAAACATAATGATTTTGTACTCGAACTCCTCAATTTCGTACTAAAACATAACTATTTTCTGTTTAAAGGTACCTTCTACCACCAACTACAAGGGACGGCGATGGGCACAACGTGTGCACCGACGTATGCCAATATTTACCTTGGATGGTGGGAGGAGACTAAAGTTTTCACCGAAGCCATGCACACACATACACAGCACGTCGAACTGTGGTCTCGCTACATTTACGACATGCTGTGTCTGTGGAATGGAACAGTGGTAGAGTTTAATAACTTTGTAAGGATTATGAACCAAAATGATCACAACTTGCGACTTACCAGTGAGAATAACCAAGACAGAATAACTTTTCTAGACTTGGAAATTTTCAAAGATGAACAAGGCTTACTGCAATCTACGTTTCACACAAAAATTACAGCTACTAATAACTTACTGCTGTTCACAAGCCACCACCCTAAACCACCAGTCGAGGGTATACCAGTGGGACAATTTCTAAGGGTAAAAAGAAATTGCTCCACTGTTAAAGACTTTGAGAAGCAGTCAGAGGTGATGAGTAAAAAATTCCTGAATAGGGGTTACAGCAAAAATTGCATTAACAAGGCGTATACACGTGCCAAAAAGTCAGACAGAAATACCTTGCTGTATGGCAAAAAAGAAACTATTGAGAACCAGCTAAGTCCAATTAGAATTATTGGCACATACAGCAAACAATGGAGGGAAATTAAACGAGTGATCCAGAAGCACTGGTACATCCTCCTAGTAGATGAAATATATAGGAAAGTGCTTTCTGACACCCCCTCCATCACTTACAGAAGATCTAAAAATCTGTCAGACTCTCTTGTTCACAGCCATTACAAAACACCAACAATGGCAACATGGCTGACGAACACCACAGTTTTCACCTTTAAATGTGAGATCTGCAAAGCTTGCAGTCTCATTAACCCCCAAACAACTTTTCAAAATGTAAGTGGTTCTAAAAGATATACCATCAAAGATTTTATCAATTGTAAAACGTGTGGAGTTGTCTACCTAGCTACTTGCAAATGGGGCATGATGTATGTTGGCAAAACATCACGCCAACTGCGTCGCCACATTTTAGAGCATACAAGTACCATTAGGAACAATATGGATTACCCTTAGCATGACACAAATTTGTTACATCGAGGGGACATAACATGTGTTCAATTTCAAGGAATTGAACATGTCACCTTAGGACTTCGCGGAGGTGACTTAGACAATGCCTTGCTAAGAAAGGAGGCAAGATGGATCTTCAACCTGGGAACACAATCCACAAATGGTTTGAATGAGGATTTTAATTACTCTGCATTCCTATAGCAATAGTTCTAATGTTATTGTTTTATGGTAACAGAACATCAACTCAGGCTATGGTGATATTGATAGATTCCATTAGACTTATATGGTACATTGGTTATATGCTCTATAAATATACTCATTGACTTAGCACTGACATTGTGCCATTATATTTGAATACCAAACAGCACCAATATGTCACCATGCTGAGCACAATAGTAGCTAGAAAGAACACCAACCCAAGTCATTAGCTCCTGTGGTATGTTTATTTTAATGTTACACTTACCTTATTTTTAGATTAGTAGGCTTTGTCCTGTTTGAGGCAATATCAACATCAGTATATGTATGTGGTGTGCCGGTCAGCGTTGCATCGAATGACAGGTTCACTCCCATTTGATGACGTCATGTTATCACCATGGCAACCTCAGCCTTTAAGAAGCAGGTCCTTTCAGGGAGCCTCCCACCCTCGAAGAAGTTCCGTCCCCTAGGAACGAAACGCACGTCGGGATGACGTCACAGTGACGTTGGTTGCGCGACAAACACATAGGTGTTTTGTCTTTGTCTGCCGGAGTACAGCTGCTTGTATAGTTTAACAAAGATGTGGGCCACAAATGTGGATCCCACTAGCTAGAGTGAGGTATATGAGTGTTGCAAATGTGCTGCTGTGAATGTCAGCAATAACGAGTGAACGCAGGTCTGCAGATACTATTTGGTACCGTGAGTAGAGTCCACGTTATTTATCTCCAATAGGATTAACTGATATTGATTTATGATCCTTTGTTGTTGGGTCGGTTACCTATGTATCACTGCTAGGGTGTCATTTATTGCACCCTGTCTATTACTTTAATACCTGTATTACTAGTAGTGCGGTTGTACATACAATATTAAGTATATGATGTCACACAACATGATTGAGCACTAATCACCACATCTGGCAGGATTACCCTATTTTCATACCTCAGCCCCATAGGGGTTTGTATCTACAACACTGTACTGAACGTTTGGGTGTAAATCTCACACCTTGCACTTATTGCAAGATACACCCAGCATATTTGGCTTGTTTGGGGTTAATATACCCATGCCATTTGACAAATAGAGAAACCTATATATTTGGTCTCTCACAGCGCATCCCTTTAGGTTTTAATCACTTCTAGTGTTTACAGTGTTTACTTGATTTTGAATAAAAATTTATTATTTTGATTAGCTAAGTAGAGTGAATCATTAAGGGATCTTTCCTCTCCGATTTATATACCTATGCCATTCGACACCTTACGTGCCCCAATCTTTAATGCACATTAATGTTGAGATTGCCTTTCCAAAGATGAAGGGGTTAAAGGAAGATAAGAGACACACACACATTTCCAATGGACTGCTAAAAAGATGGTAGTATGCACCATGTTAGCGGTGCACAACTTTTTTTTTTAGCCACGCCCCCTATTTTTATATATCCACTACGCAAGCGCTCTCTCCCCACCCCCCTCGCTTACAGCCTAGAAAACAGTAAGAATTAACTCTGTGGGAGTCCCTGCTCCTGAATGGGGTCCCAGCAGCATGCGTCTTCTGTCTAAAACTACAGAAAGTAACATGTACTACAGCAGCAGCCCATCTATCTCCGTGTCTCTCTCCTTTTCCCCAGCAGCAGTCAGCAGCAGCCCGTCTCTCTCCATCTCCCCAGCATCAGTCAGCAGTAGCCTGTCTCTCTCCGTGTCTCTCTCCTTTTCCCCAGCAGCAGTC
Source organism: Ascaphus truei (assembly GCF_040206685.1). Classification (NCBI taxonomy): domain Eukaryota; kingdom Metazoa; phylum Chordata; class Amphibia; order Anura; family Ascaphidae; genus Ascaphus; species Ascaphus truei. The sequence goes on from NC_134494.1 coordinate 34,007,012, forward strand.
AGCAGCAGCCTATCTCTCTCTGTGTCTCACTCCATTTCCCCAGCAGCAGTCAGCAGCAGCCTGTCTCTCTCCATCTCCCCAGCAGCAGTCAGCAGCAGCTCGTCTCTCTCTGTGTCTCTCTCCCAATCTCCCCAAGCAGCAGTAGTCTCTCCGGCACCGTTCAGAGCCTGGATGACGTCGTAGACGCCTGAATATGGATATGGGAGAAGGAGTGGCTCAGTGAGTAAAGACACTGACTGGCACTGAGCGTGTGAAGCAGGGGAAACCTGATTCAATTCCTGATGTCGGCTCCTTGTAAACTTGGGCAAGTCACTTTATCTCCCTGTGCCTCAGACACCAAAAACATAGATTGTAAGCTCCACGGGCCAGGGACCTCTGCCTGCTAAATGTCTCTGTAAAACGCTACGTAAAACTAACAGCGCTATACAAGGACATGTAATTATTATGCCCATATATGGATATGACCATATTCGAGCGTTTACAACGTCATGCAGGCTCTGAACAGACTCGGAGAGGCTGCTGCTGATGGGGAGATGAAGAGAGACGGTCTGCGGCTGCTGTAGTGCAAGTTAGTTTCTGTAGTTTCGGGAAGGAGATTAATGCTGCGGGGGTCCCATTCAGAAGCAGGGACCCCTTGCAGAGTTAATTCTCTAATGTTTTGGCGACCCCTAGAAATTTGCAAATGACCCCCAAGTGGGTCGCGACCCATCGGTTGTGCACCACTGCATCATGTAACTGGTGGAGATGCTCGTTAAATCGCTCCAAGCGACAAATCTTAAGGGTTACATGTTAAAAATCAGCTGATAAAATACGCTTTTCCTAAATAGTTATTCAGTATTCAGTTGCTCACTTCGGTCGGTGACCAGAAACTTTGGAGACATATCACTCGTTTTAATTCCTCATTAGAGGGGGTAAGGAGGGGCACACTGTACTATATAGGAGGGGCCCTTCAACAAGCAACTGCTCCTGTACCCCTGCTTCTCCTGTCTCAGCCTTTGACAGGAAGGGATACATGCAGGATTATTCGTATTGTTATATTTTGTTATCTTTCAAGGGCTGCTGAATCCACGGATTGGATTCTTAAAATCCGTCAGCGGATTGCAGAATTCTCGGATGGACTGTCGGTGTAAAAAAATAAATAAAAAAAATAAATCCGCAAAAGGCGAATCACCATTCTTGAGATTGATCCGCTGAAATCCGCGGACCAAAGGAAACGGCGGATCCACGGCGGATCCATATCCGTCAAATAAGGCGCCCATATCTAGTTACGACTGAAAGCAGCACTTAACGTGCGTTAGTGAGCTGTGGAGATACCTGTTAGCAATGAATGATGCAGTAACTTAAGTTAACACCTTGTTAAATCAATAACAAAGCTTTATGGCTCTTGGCCTTAATGGTTTTCTTCTTTGTACCCCAAACCTTTCTCTTTGGGATGCCATCCATGTTCTAGTAACTCTACAAATAACCCAACTCATCAAGAACATACTGTATGATTGCTATGTAAAAGTCACTCATTAGGGTACTTTAATGATGCCATATGTGGCAGAAGATGAGGACAAAATTTTGCATGCCCCCAACACCCTTTATCAGGGATATACACAAATAGAAAATATCCACATATAAATAAATAAATACCCATCACAACCCACACACACATTTAGGTAGGAAACGTATTCTTTGGAAGATGCCGTATCTGTAATTGTTCATGAACACTTGTGTCTGCATAGTGAAAATAAAAACATTTAAAAGAAAATAAGGTAATAAAAATCCCCCATCTCAACAGAGGTTTATTCTTACAGTTATGGAATTCCGCAGGGGATAAGAAACAGAAGCATAGAAGGAAATGACATTATCATTTCCAGTTTCCTGATTGGAGTGTCTGTGAGGTGTCCTGGGCGTGGATATTTTGTATTTGTGTTATTCATGAAGGGCGCAGGTAGCCTCCGAATCGTTGTGTTCTTGCTCATATGGATGTAGCCAAACTCGGATTTCTCGGTGCTGGTTGAATCTATGGTTCAGATCCCGCTGCTTTCCCTGGCAGTGAGAAATTCTCAGTAGGGTGTCCCATTCAGCAGAACGGACCCCCTGCAGGAAGCCACAAATATCACTGTCCCCGGAGATGCAGGGGTTTTGCCTGTCTTTCTGAGGCTGCAGGGACAGTAAGGGACAGTAATTCTGGCTCCGTCTTTATGACATAATAAAATGCCGGAGTGAACACGGCATGTGAATATACATGTGTACACACCTGAAACACCTGTGATATATGCTAATTTACATCATTTGAATATACTTTGCATAGTCAAATTTGCTTACCCCAGGTATCTACAATGTGTTTACAGTTATCTCTCCATGTGTCTGTCTCTCTTTTTATCTCACTTTAACTTGTAGTGAATTTGGACAAGTTCACACACCTCCTGGGCCATCGAGAGCACGTTCTGACCCCGGTGAAAATAATTTTTCGGGCCCGCCAGCAACTCTTTTCTCTCCCGCACTTAGCTGTGGCGGCTGCCTTCTTGCTGCCGCTCTCCTTCTCCACCAGAGCATCAAATGATGCTGCGTGACATCACATGGATCACATTGCCATGGTAACGCAACATCATAACGTAATTTGGTGCAGCGAGGTCGCGTTGCTATGAGACGCCATGTGATGTCACATTGGTGACGTCCACGCGTCATTTGACACTGCGATTCAGAAGGAGAAAAAGGGCGGCAGCAACGAGTGACAAATAATGACATATGCAACATACTGTAGTCGGGCCACGGTTCACCTTCCGGACCGTCGGGCCCCGGTAGTTTGTACTGGCTCCCAGCCCCTCTCGTCGGCCCTGCACACCTCTACCTATAAGTACAGCACATACTTCATCTTAACTTAAGCCCCCTGCTGCTAGTAGGGCATGTGATTCAGTGCAGAAAAGTGCAGCAAAGGACAAGAACTGGTGCAAACCCTCTTTTAACATCCAACAAGGGTTAAATATATATAGCAGTCCTGGCTGCTAACCCGAGATAAGAAAAACGGCATCAAATTTACATGAGTAAAACAATTCTCCATTACTGTCCATTTATCTTTAATAATCGAATATGATTGTTTGACCCACTTTTGCGGCCAGGGGACTTTGATAAATATACATACTGCATTACTTTGGGGAATGACTGCCTTATCCTAAGCTTTACTGTGTGTTACGCTTCCATAAAATATGAATAGATACAATCAAATGACTCATTCTCCCCCGGGAAGCAGAGGGGTTAAGATTCATATAATACTCTATCCAGATATTAAGTGCTTTGAATGGGATTTAGCCCATGTAAGCATTTATGTTGTATTAGAGAGCCCATAGCTTAATACCAGGTCCTATTCCCACCCTCCGTACACTGCAGTCACACAGCTGGTGTAGTGAACAACATCAGATAAAATACTTTCCTCTCCCTGGAACTGTAACATGAAATGTAAATTGAATGCACTTTGGATACTGTTTAGAAGATCTAAAGTAAAAATGAAATGGAAAATTGATTACATCTCCCAAAATGTTTTCTGTCTCGTCATTTTTCCTGCTGTGTAATATAAAGAGCATTTCTATTTACACATAAATAACTATAATATTTATAACTGTACACTATGCCAAGTATATAATCTAAATAGGATCGCTTTCCATCTGACTCCTTTGTGTATGCAATCATAAATATACTCCAGAAAAAACACCACCCTGCATCAATAATTAATGTCTTGGACCCAAGAACTGTCACCAAAGGCTTGTTCATCGAAAATACTATTCAAAATTATCCAGATGTTCTTTTGACTTGATAATATTTTTATTAAAAGCTTAATCCCTATATTGTACTCTCTTTTCTGGAATGGATTTGTGCTGGATCCGCATCAAGGATATACAGTATAAAAAAAACTATTTCCTACTGTACACACAGATAGTTTTTAATATCTTGTATCAAGCATGAGAACATTTCAAGAAAAATGGAAAAGAAGCTAAATACATTCCAATATGAAATATATTTAGAATTATAAACTAAAAATAAGTTATATTTTTACATCAGCTTTATACTGAAAGCAGAATTGTAATTCACATAGTTTTCTTAATATCCTTGGCCAGCTATATAGAACTGCTATTAATATGACATTTCTTGTACAACCTGTGCTAAGACTGGATGGGATAGGGAATGCAAAGAGGACATAGATTCCATCTTTATGCTGATGACACTCAGATATACATTGGAGCATCCAATAATCATAAGGAAGTAGCCGATTCGCTTACTCAATTACTTAATGACATCCAAGAATGGATGACTTCTAACCTACTTCAACTTAACCCTGATAAGACTGAAATAATGATTCTACAAGCAAAGGACCCCTCTACCAATGAACAAATTGCAAGAGCTCAGGAACTCTGACTTTCCATATTTAACAGCAGTTACATTACAAAAACACAAGTAAGAAATGTACTGTAAGAGTGATCCTGAATGACCAAATCAACCTCATAACCCAAGCCACCCTCACATCCCAAGCCACCCTCAGAACCCAAGTCACCCTAACATCCCGAGTCACCCTAACATCCCAAGTAACCCTCACATCCCGAGTTGCCCAAACTTTCCGAGCTACCCTCACGTCCCGAGAGCCACCCGCACATCCCAAGTCAATGCCATAGCTAAAGCTTCAGTCAATGCTCTGAGAATGATAAAGAGGATTGCACATCTCCTGACAAACAAAGCCCTCACCACTGTCACAATTGCGCTGGTCCTTTCTTGACGGGACAGTAATAACTTTCTCTACGTACTTTAGGAATGCCGACCTACCTTTTTTCTACTCTCCATGCGATCCAGGACTCCACAGCCAGACTTATCAGTGGCACCAGGAAGTTCGACCATATCACCCCTCAATTGAAAAAAAAACATCACTGGTTGCCCACCAAGCAAAGAGCAACCTTTAAACTCCTCAGTATGGTACACCGGGCGCTCAATGACAAAGGACCCCTCTACCTTCAAATAAAATGTAAGTTCCACAGATCCAACTTGAATCTAATATCCCCCAACAAAATCATGCCAGATTCAAACACACTAGATGAGCTAGCTGTGCCCCATTGATACAGGTTGCCAGGGAATGGAATGCCTTTCCCATATCCATCAGAAACATCAAAGACCATCTCACTTTCAAGAAACTGCTCAAAATTGGCTCTTTGAAATCGCCTTTCCCAACCTCGACTGATTCTTCGCTCCATCTTTGGAGTTTTAAAAAGCGTATCGGAGCCAGACTTGCTCTGTTATGCGCTATACAATACCTTAAGGAAGATAGGTAGATAGAAGTCTAGGAAATACTTGATGCTCCATATTCATTGAGCATTGCTAAACTATATTGTAATTTATAGCCCATTAACTTGAACGGACAAAAGGTGATTGATGCCATTGTATTGCATATTAAATATGGCCCATTACCTGCAGTTACATGTGCAAAGAGATGAGTTGGAAGCAGTAGATTTGTGAAGAACATAATAACTTTGCCAAGTGTCTTTATCTACTCGATCTTAATAATGTTTGCCATTTATAGGCATAGTCCAATAAAATAATGCTGAAGTGATGAGACATTTCCTTTTAAATGTTTGAGGAAACATTGCCACATTTGGGTACATTTATGAAAGTGTGACACATACAGTTCAGCAAATATGCTACATTTGTAAATCTGACCTATCACATGCTGTATATGTATTAAATTGGTCTAATACGAATGTTTAAAGCCCTGAAAGTGGTACAGAAGCACCCCCTCACATAATAACATTGGAGACTAAGGCTATATTGATTATGATGTGAGGCTATGGTATCCTCTCCTTGCTTAAGAAGATTTCAGCTGTCTCGAGATCTGAAATGATGGATATTGACTGCAAACAAAACAATCGTGAACTCTAGAATGGGAAATTACCTAATATCAATAATACATAGCAATATTTTTTGTAGCAGTGCAGCATAAAAAGCAGGTTTATTAACTGCTGACGCATTGCAAACAATGGCCAGTGAAGAGACACAATGAAACATAGAGGGTTAGCGGACATATAGGAGAAGCTTATTTTATTCTGCTTGTGTCTGAATTAATTGTATCATTTGCTGCAGATAGACGAACACTGTCTCAAGACCTGTACAATTCATATGCAGAAAAATGAAAAGTCCAAATGTACAATTTAATACATCAACTGAAAATGATAAATACAATAATATTGTCTTAGGGTTTAGAGGCACATCCTTGAATTTGCAGTTAACTGGCTGTTACCAATCATTTTGTATTTTTCCTACAAAGTGATTTAGCGTTCAAACTCACAACGTATTTACAGAATCCTGAGAATGGGGAATTACAATTGAAGAGCAAATCTCTCCAGAACTGAAGGGATTACATCTAGTATTATAGGGGGGAGGGTTGTGAGCGAGAGAGATACTGTAGCATGTGTGCAGCACTTTTGATTGAATAGTCCTTCGGGTAGTGAGATCTGGAAGCACTGACAACTTGTACTGTACTTCCCTTAAAGACAGACACTAAAATGTTACTGTATCTTCCAACATAAACCTTGACATTCTTGCCCAGCATACAACAGTTAAGCCTTTCTGTCCTCCCATTGGGGTATAGTGAAGTGTATTTACTTCCTTATGTGTCTCACATGCAATATGAGGGCACTGAAAGCTTTGCCTCTTAGGTAAAATAAAAAGAAAGCTTTTTACAGGGGTATCAGCGTTACAAGTACTAAAATCAGAATCAGCACGGCACAAAAACAGCCTTAGTTCCATCACTGTTGGAAATCACTCCTAAATCTATGTTTTATAAAAGGAAGAGCAAAGAGATGTTTTGAACTTAAAATAATGTAGAGTCAGCATTTCATTGCTTAAATTATTGAGGTTTCTTTAACATCTACTAAATATGTGCAACTGTATATTCTGTCGTTTGTTTCTGAATTTTATTTTACTGTAAAATATACAGTGGGTATCTTTTAAAAATCACAGTTAGAAAAACTAAACATATTCTGCTGTATTTCTTCACACATTTTTACAAAGCCATAGCAATGTATGGTGTAGATCAGCGGTGCGCAATCTGGGGGTGTGACACCCAGGGGGGGGCGCAAGACTGAGTGCGGGGGGGGCACGGGGTTTACAGAGGCCCCGCGCGATTCCCGAAGGCACTTAAATTAAAGGCCGGGGGAGCTGCAGGGCCTCTGTAAACCTAACTTACCTTGGCTCCGGCGGCTTCTCACATGCGTCGCCATGGCAACTCGGCGTCATGTGATGTCACGTTGCCACGTCATGACACCGGAGCGTCCCCCTGGTGTAGATAGATGTGTGTGATTCACAATTCATTCTGTCTGTCAGAATCCATTTTGTAAGGAATTTCCAAAATCTATAGACTTCTAGAAGGGTTATAACAAATGAATTAAGAGTAAGACAGGATGGTACAAAATAGACATACCCATTCAAAGCCAAGATATAAGCTTTGCAGCCAGATTTCTGATAGGTAACTTTCAAGGATGTAAACATGTTTTTGTCTCCTGTTCTTTGATTCTTGTTTAATTTCTAATACTAGAAAAGATTAAAACAAGAGAAAAGTGCACACCTCACGGTGTAGTATATCAAACTTTACTTAGCAAGAATAGATTAAAATGCACTTACAACAAATCAGTGCATTAAGAGCACTGAATAAAAGCACTTCCGTGGTATCTGTAGTCCAGGGACTGTCTGCAGGGCTCCTCTCACTGTGTCTGACGCGTCCGTCAGGTAGATGTGTCTGGACCAGCTCCTCCGAAGTTGCAGTGCTTCCGCATCACGTGGGGGTAGCGTCGCTGCTTCACTCCGTCCCTCCGTCGTGATGTCAGTGTAATCCAGACACCCGACATTTGTGCATATGTGATATTTATTGTTGTTTATTTTGTTTTATTTGAATTTATCGCACAATCTGGTTGAGCGCCCAAAAGCTGAGGATACATTAATACTATTGGTGAAATTATTAGTACCTATTCATATTGCTCCAACACTAGCCTTGGAGACTAATTAAATTAAATATTCATACATTGTTCAGGGGTCAGCACGTTACTCTTATATTTTAATGTTTAATACTAGCAAGCAACATAGGGGTTTTGCTGCTAAACAGGAGATTTCTTTGTTTGTTTTTATCTAGAATTATTTTGTCAGAACGATATCCATCCAGCACAATGTGATACGTGTTATAACATTCTCTATTTGTATGCCTCCTGTATGTACCTGTAGATGAAAAAGACTATTGTTATTTTGCCTTAAATAAATATATGAACTGCCAAGAGATCTGTCTTCAGGTTTTTTCGTTTGATATTGGACAGGGAAAGGATCGAGAAGAATATAAGAAACAGACAATTATTTTCATATAATACAATAGATTCTCCCCCGTGTCTTTGGTACTGTTTACAGGAATCTTTTACATGTTTTTATTTTTGTGTGATTACATTGTATATAAAAGTAACCCAAAACAGCTTCTATATTATTGAAAATGCACATATTATCATTCTTCAGGACTCTGTATTGGATGGTGAATAAACTTTCTACAGCTTTTAACCCCTTCTAATGTTTGCTCATAATAAGCAGCTATGTAAATAGAGCTGTCCAAAAAATAGTCAAATTAAATTAATTACTGATCATCATATTCAAATCGCCATTGTAGCGGTGTAACGAAATGGTCAGCAGGGTTCCAAAAAATAAATGACTTGCTGCCCATTCATGCTAGTTTCTGGGCAACCAAGGGTTAAGTTTGGGCACAGGGGTGATGCTTATATAATGTATATATATTAATCTATTTAAGACAATGATGTATAGCTCTGATGGTGAGGCTGTGACTACTCAGGAGTTAATCTGGAGCTACTCTTGCAAAAGGAGCTGCAATCTCTGGTAAATGACAGCAGAGTTTGGTATTATATGCCAGGGAAGGGAACCCCTTTCTATGGGCCTTTTATCTGTGCGTTTGTGTGCGCACTTTGTTGTAGAACTGAGGAGGGGTCGACCACCTGCTGAGCGGAACTCCAGCTAATATAACCAAGCCAGACTTGATGAACTAGAGAGAGCTGGTAGGGGATGTTGTGTGAACACCTGTGTGGAGTTCAGCAGAGGATCCTGAAGAGACCCGATGCAGGGCTCAGACGTGACCGGCAGAACTGTGTGCTCAGGAGCCAGAGCAAAGTACCGGGAGCTAACGGAGAGTTCTCATGGAGGATCCTCTCAGTGAAAGCTGTAGTATTGTTGTGTAGCACTGGCTGAAACCATTTTGAGTACTGGAACATCAGGGGTGAGTTTCAAGGGAGAGAGACTCATGTGGATAATACTAGCGTAGCTGTAGACTATCCTGGAGGAGAGCAACCTTGAAAGCCAAGGCCTCCAGAGAGACCTCCAGAGAGACATCCTTGGGGCATCCAGCTTTAGTGGGTGGCATTCCCCACCACACAGGGTCCCGGAGGCTATGCTTATACCTTCGTTTCCCTGGAAGGAATCTTCTTTCTTTGGTGCATCCAGCTTCAGCGTATACTGGTCCCCAAAACACCAGCAGAGTAGCCATGAGGCTACTAGCTGCTTTTGTTCGTAGTTTTCCCAGAGTACTGCTTTGTCTCAGTTGGGATGTAGGTTCATCAGGTTTTCAGTGTTGGTTGGCCTGTACTGGTAGTAGTAATGGTATTAAGGCAGACATTCAGGCTGAAGCTGGTAAGCGGGTTGTGGAACATTGGAGGGACTGGCTCGGGGAGTTCGATTAATTAATCTCTTGGTCCCGATCGATATCTTTCTCCTTCGGAATTTGCCATGATCGAATATACCTGCTCAAGATGGGTGCAGTGATCAGCAATCTCATTTGTTGCCAGGACGCCGAGGTGTTCTAATAAAGCAATCATTCAAACGTAAGTTGTGTCATAGAATTGTGAAGTATTCGTACTTGTAAATTATATACTTATAGATCTCAGATAGAGTTGCCTTCTTATCTATTCTGACTTTAATTGCAGAATAAATCATATATGCAAAACTACAATCTGGTCTTCTGCTACAAGGATTTGCCATCATGTCATGTCCCATGCAACACTCAGAAGTGAAGTCAATGTAAAATACATTCTGGTTTCTAATAAAATGTGCAACACCGACATTAGATAAAGTTTTGACGGAACAAGGACATTTAACAAAGGAACATACTGAACTGTCCATACTTTGCATCTGGGCTTATAGACACCTGCTTTTAAACATTGAACCGCATCGCAGTGTAGTATTCAGTGCCCCCCATAGGCAAAGACATTCACTTTACCATCTGCCGGACACGACCTGAACTGCAACCACACAAATAATAATTCCGTCTGACCACTAAATAAATTCGGACAGCTGATAGAAACCAAAGAATGTTTCTGTACCAAGTGACTTATAAACCTCCCTAAACTCTCCTTTATACAATATGTGGAGCATACCTGTGCACAAAACGAAACACACCTAAAATACCTGCAACATAGGCTAATTGGGATACGCAAAGCATATTCAAATGATCCAATGTTTCTCATTTTCTAACTTTTTTGATCATTCAATCAAACTGTAGGCGAAGCGGACTTTGTCAATTTTGCACATCTCTAGTGAGAGGCCCAGGGTGACACAATGTAATTATATAAATAAATTGACATTAACATTGTTACCTGTGTTACCCTAATTCCTCACCCTATTAAATACGAGGGCGTGTCACTATCACTGTCTCTCTGTATAGTATATGGGTACTACTGTAGGTATACGTGCACTAGAAATCTCTGCTTAAAGTGTGAAGGGATATTATTCATCAAATAAAATTGGGCTCAACTCACTGGGCCATTAAAGATTAATATCCATCCAGTAATATTCACAATGGTATGGAAGTTAATTAACAATATTATTGTAATGGACAGTAAATCTAGATCTGTGTTCATTGTTTCTAAAATGCATACTACATCATTTAGTTCACTGAAAATGTTGGCAATTATCAAAAGGGACCAGTAATTCATAATCAGTCTGTGATGTTACTAATGAAATTTTATGTATTGTAATTAAATCGACTTCTTTTATTTGTAATTGGTATCCCAGAGATGATGATTAGACTCCTGGTATGTTTATGGTAATAGGATGAGCTGACAAGGCCGATGCATGAAATATACGTTGCAATGGTAAGGTGAAGCAAGCAATGAGTGATTAGGTAGAAAGCGCCAGGATACTCAGGATATTCTGAATATTACGTTTTAGCACCTGACAAATTAAAGTGTCCTCAGATGAAAGTGTTTTTGGCTTTTGCTGCTCTATAAAAAAAGCCATACAAACAGCGCACTTTGTGCCTGTCTTTTTTAAATTGTCTTTTTGCTTAGTACAGTAACATTTATTGCTCAATATGAAGAAATAATTGGTAATCGAAGTAGAAATAAAGGGCATCTTGGCAGATATAGATGGAGAATATATAGCTGTTTAGCTAAAGTTTAAGAAGGTATTGCCGAGGTTCAGATTTTATGTCAATGCGATCACAGAAATGATGAATATTAGAGTTTCTTGCCACTTTTATAGACCAATATTGGAATTGTGATGTCACTTCAACTTGTGGCTATTAGGTCCTTTTTTTAAACAAACACAACAAAAGACTTAAATTAAAGCACAATATGACCATTTATATAAACAACCGAAATACTTTATATCTCTTCAATATTTTATTTTACATGTGTCAAATCTCCAGCTTCTACCTAGAGTGTGCATATATGGGTAATAAAGGTATGCCCTTTTATTCCTTTATGGAGGATATCAGATGTGAGTTGCCTCTTTTCCCCATCTTTGTGGTCTTATTACGAAGCATTATGTGTTCTGTTCTGCATCCCGCTATGTGCATCTAAGTTTAACCCAGCTGACCACCCCTGCCTATCTCTGGGAGCACCGGGCCGCGTGCAGCACCTAGGGCAGACCTGGATCCCCTGGCTAAACATAGAGGCTAGCGTCGGCTTCCGCTCCTCACCCAACCATTACACCAAAAATACCCGGAGGGACTCCGACCTGTGGCCTACGTCAGTCGCAGTATAACGCCCAATGAGAAGAATTACCCCATCCACAAGTTGGAATTTCTCGCCCTCTGTAACGTAAATGTTCCAAATGTAACGCACTTTCCCCCACCCCCTGGGAGATATAGTGGCTACAGTGTACGTGGTGCATCACCTGTGGCTTACAGGAGGCCTGAACCTCCACTACTAGGAGCCTGGGGTGTACCTGATCCAGTTGATGACAGCGCCCCACCTGCGCGGGATCCTAACAATGTGGGATAACCCCGTGCAGGACAATATAATAAACACACACCAGTAGAATATAACAGGTTTAATTGAACAGGATATAATATTACTACCCCACAATATATATGTATACACTTCCAACCCCCTTACTCAAAGTGTGTGTCCCACAGTACAAAGGGTGCTTGGCACCAATACCCTGATGTCCTTTTACCCAATGTCAAGGCCCACCCAAAAGTGGATATGCTAGCGCTACCCGTGAACCGTTGGTGTTCTTTAGTTGAGATACTGCACCGACACACTTTATTCGAGCAAATACCCGGTATGTACCTGGCAGATACCTGGAATGCGCCGCTCCTCACCTCTGACAAGCCCCGTTGCGTTTGCCTTCCCAGCCTGGGTTCATGCCTGGCTGATGGGCGGCTGATCTGTTAAATGATAATGATTAGGATTTAATAGGCTGCAATGCTTCGCGTGTCTACCAGATGGCATAAATTCATGAATTGTAATGCAGTATATATATATGTACTGTGCAGTATTGCAGCCAGCGGGAATAAAATGCTTCAATCCCTGCTGGAAAATAACTCAATGCACTCGGGCAGAAAACAGTCACAAACCTCAATACACCCGGGTATACCCGAATTCGTGGGACTAGCCAAGCTCGAATAAAGTGTGTCGCCAGTGTACATGCCGGGTACTCCAATATCCAGAGCGGCCGATTTACAACAGGGATCCTGGAGATCCAGCGACATCGCCATCAGCAAAGCCTGCTTGATAAAGGGCTATATAGCCTGAAACGCGTGGGAGAATTTTCCTGTTCTGTCCTTTTGTGTTTTTTGTTTTTTAATATGTAACACAATAAAAGTCTTTTTATTGTTATATCCACCCGGTGAGTTGATCGGTGCATTGTACTGGATTTGGCTGTTCAACCAATCTTTTTCCTGCTCATGTTCTTTCGTCGATTGGAGTGACTCACAGTTGCAGTGCAGGTTTGCTTTACTGGATCCTCGTATAGAACCTTGGGATAACGCCAACATACTACAGATGTCTCCACGTGGAACCAAGTGACCAGAGCGTTAGACAGAGCGTTCCCGGACGGACCGGAGCTTGTGGGTATATTTTTCCAGCCTCGGCACTCGGGAGCTCCATAGCTCCACAATAGAAGAGGACGTCACTTTCTTTACTTGCCTTAGACAACAACGAGATACGGACATGATGGACAGAGAACATCACTGTGGATTGGGGATACAGAGGTAAACTGCCTTTTCTCTGTAGTGCATACCAGTTCTGAATACATTGTCCGTTCTTCCCTACCTTGTCTGCCTATATCTCCTCATTCCACGTGGATCCAGTGCTACATTTGTTCTTACACCTGCTACAAAACTGCAACTGTTTATCCAGATGTATTACAACATTGATACTATATACGGGACTGTGTAAGGTTTCCTTGCTCCCCCATGTGCTATTTTTTGTAGCTGCAAGTAGTCTATTCGTTTACACATTAATCAGTGGAAGATTCAGGAACAGGAGATTGGGTTTATAGAGACCCTTAAAAATATAATTCCTGAGAGTGTTCCTGATCCTAAGTATTGGATAAATGTTCTAATACCCTCATCTTCGTGTAAGTGCATTCTATAGCACCTTATTCTCAATTGCACAGACATACTACTCTATGGGGCCGATTCATTAAGCTCCGATAAGTGGCTTTAAGAGCGCAAAGTGCCCTTTAAGACCGATAAAGGCTGCAGTGCGATTCACTAAGCAGTGATAACTGCGCTCTATCGGCCTTAAAATGCATTTTTTCTGCCCTGCACGCAAAGTGCTCCCGATCAGGCAAATGAGCTGATTTTTACCAGTACATGGGATTCACTAAGCAGTGCTAAGTGAATCGTGCTTTAAAAACGCGCCGGAAAAACGAGCCAGCTAAAGGCAGGCGCAAAAGAAGATGGACTTAGAATTTTTGTCTTTTTTTACCTTTTAGCACGCACACCATCCATACAAAAGGCCGACGGGTGTCCCTGGCTGACGCCGACGGGTGTCCCCGGCTGACACCGTGGGGGTCCCCGCAGGAGTCCGGGGGTCCGCGTGGGTGTCCGGGGTTGCCCGGGCCTGCGGTACCAATGGTGTGCCCCCAAAAAATAAACAATACTTATAAAAAAATACACACCCCCCGCCTCCTAACACATACAGTATAGTAATGGGCAAAATTACTATTATCCACATATGGATAATAATGCATTTGACCATTAAAAATACAGAAATCACAATAAATAAAATAAATACATCTTGCACTCACCCCTGCCAGGCACCCACGATGAAGGCAGTCCTCATCCTCACCCTGTCCCTGCCCTCCGGTGCTGCAAATAAACCTCAAGAATAAAAAGCGTCAATCTAATGTCCCCTAACCGCTTAATTACCTTAGCAGTTAATAACCACTATAGTAATTAAAGGGTTAACCCACTCTCACCCACTACTCACTCGGGAGGCCTAACCAGCCTCACCCACTACCCACCAGGGAAGCCTACCCACCCACCCTTGGGGATAATAACCCCTTCACCCAACCCCACTACACACAATAAAACCACTACACAGAACAGCCCCACTACCCACCTCCTAGGCCCCACAATAAACATTACCATATTTAATAAACATTAATACATAACACACCCACCTCCTGTGCCCCCCCATAAAAACATGATTTATTATTTTACATACAGGGTTAATACCCCAGGCCTACGTTAGTCCCCGGTGGTCCCGATAGGTGTCCGCAGGTCCCACAGTGCACCAGAGGGGGGTGCCCATAGGTTCTGGGGGTCTCCGGATGGTCCTCGCTAGGCACCGTGGGACTCCAGGTGGTCCCCGCGGATCACCGTGGGCCACAATGGGGTCCACGGGTGGGCCCGCGGGTGTTTTGGTGTCCCCGGGTCATCTCCACAGGTGTCAACGCCATTTTTATTGCGGCCACTTCGCGACGTGTGACATGTAAATAATGTAGGAGATACCGGCACCCCATATTTTGGCCTGTAACTCATGAAGTAGGGGGTCCCCGAGGCTGAAATCAATGCGGTTCAGCGCAGGAGACCCCCTGCTCCCGAACACTATTAATAAAAATAACATTAATGCAGCTAATGCCATAGCGGCTATCCGCTACAGTAATGAATTATTGTTTATTGATATGTGTGTTTTGATACTAGTGTAGATGAGCAGGGGGTTCCTGAGCTGAACCGCCTTGGGGGGAAAAAAGAAGCTCGCGCAATATGGCATATTTTTGCTCGGCCGGGCCAAAACGCGCTGAGCTGCCTTAGTGAATCGCGCCTTTGGCTTCACCTATTTGCGGCCGAGCATAATTTTTCAGATCAGCGCAAAAAATCAGAGCTTAGTGAATCACCCCCTATGGGTATTCCCCCCCCCCTCTTTTTTCTCCTTTCTTGTGCGCCTAGGTCACTTTCTACATCATATATATATATACATATATATATATATATATATATATATATATGAGAAAAATTTCAGTAGCGCCACTCGTGAAACACAGTGTTAAATAAAACGTGCAAATATTGTATATAATAGTAATGAAATTAAATGTAATTAACAATCTAAAAATAAGAAAAAAACCACGAATGTGAAAAAAGTGTTAAAAATGTGAAAAAATGAAAAAAAAAACGTGCCAATAATTATTAATAACATATATCAAACAGGGGAAAAAAGGGGGAAAACAAAAAAATGGAAGAAAGTCCAACCCTAGGTACAAGTCCAATAGAAGTTCAGGAAAATTAGAATTGATGATAAGGGATCCACGGCTGCTCTCAGAAGGAATAACCAATTCCAGCAGGAAAACTATAAAAAGAGAAGAACAGAGAGCGCACGTCCCATAGTGTAAAACAGTACATTTAATTAATAAAAAGAATGGACAAGGGGATTAAGAACACTTACAAAAGTGCAAGATATAAAAGCAATTTGTGATATAATCACTACCAACAAGGCCACACCGTCCTGGAACACATCAGCTATTGGATAGTCCCTCCGGTTCACCTCCAGCAATAGTCAGATGATCGCAAATAGTGTCTCTTTGCCTCAATGCTGTTTGGAGTTTTTTCAGCCTCAGATCAGCTCCATGCGCTCTCCGGCCGTAAAGCGCACTCTGCGTGATGACGTAATGTCGTAATTGCATGCCCTGACGCGTTTCGTCACGACAGTGACTTTATCAAAGGGAATAACAACTAGGGGGAGGGCTCGGTATTTATAGGCTCATCTATACAAAGAGGAGTGGTGCCGGAGCAGCCAGAGGCCAATCGTCAGTGCCCATGCATGAAACCACGGCACTGGCGATCAGCCAATGAAAACAGCCGTGCCAAACCTGTCAGCAACAATAATAAGTCATAATGATATATAAACGCTGACAAAACAAAACTGCAATATAAAAAAGTGTATAAATGCATAATTCACCTCCATAAAACCACATGACAATAGAGGTGGATAACAGTAAATAATATACTGTATAAATTCACATAAACTATTTTAAAAATTAAACCATATAGAAATAATCAATAATTAGAACTCACAGCATTAAAAAATTATTTCTTGTATACATATATATATATATGCTACTAACAGCACATGGACACAAATATTACATGTCACATATGCATATAGAGCATAAACAAAGAAAGACCCTTATTAATAATATTACATTATACATAAACAAAAATTATAAAAATGATATATCATTTAAAACAGTATTAAATATTCATCTATATGTATATGATGATATACATATCCCCAGTCTCTCATCATTACCATACAAATAAAAACTAAAACAAAAACATTCACAAATAAACTCCATTAGTATAAAATGAAATTTTCATAAAAATTAATTATGTATATATACTGTATGTGTGTAAAACGGGTGGTTACTAAGACAAAAATTATAATTATTATTTAATCCAATATTGGATCCAAAGACCAATGATAGGTGAATTCTAATGGATTCTAACCTAACTCGACTAAGAAAGAAGCAGGGGAGAGGGGGGGGGGGGGGGGGTTCCTCGAGCATAGGAGGAATGTGTTGCATGGTCTAAATACCCATAATCTTTCTAGACATTTGAAATGTTTTCATATCAAGAGTCAAGATTCCCTACTTATTATGGGTATTGAACACATTCCTGCCTCTGCTGGAGGGGGTGATCGTCACAAAATGCTGTGTCGAAGGGAGACATATTGGATCCACCAGTTGGGAACTTTAACCCCTGGTGGACTCAATGATTGTTTAGACACTAGTACTTTGGTGTAATCCCCAGTCCTGGTTTACTGACTCTGCCATTCCTCCCCTCTTCTGGTTCATTTTAGTTATTGGCCCCGCCTATCCTGTTTTTCTTCTCCCCCTCCCCCCCTCCCCCCCTCACCCCCCTTTTCCCCCTCCCCCACCACCCCCAACCCCCCCTCCCTTTTCCTCCCTTCCCTCCTCTTCTTCTTTCCCCTTCCCCCACCCTTTCCCTTTTCCCATTCCCTTTCCCTCCCCCCCAACCCCCCCCCCCCAATCCCCCCCTCCCCTGCTTCTTCCTTAGTCGAGTTAGGTTAGAATCCATTAGAATTCACCTATCATTGGTCTTTGGATCCAATATTGGATTAAATAATAATTATAATTTTTGTCTTAGTAACCACCCGTTTTACACACATACAGTATATATACATAATTAATTTTTATGAACATTTCATTTTTATACTAATGGAGTTTATTTGTGAATGTTTCTGTTTTAGTTTTTATTTGTATGGTAATGATGAGAGACTGGGGATATGTATATCATCATATACATATAGATGAATATTTAATACTGTTTTAAATGATATATCATTTTTATAATTTTTGTTTATGTATAATGTAATATTATTAATGAGGGTCTTTCTTTGTTTATGCTCTATATGCATATGTGACATGTAATATTTGTGTCCATGTGCTGTTAGTAACATATATATATATATATGTATACATGAAATAATTTTTTAATGCTGTGAGTTCTAATTATTGATTATTTCTATATGGTTTAATTTTTAAAATTCTTTATGTGAATTTATACAGTATATTATTTACTGTTATCCACCTCTATTGTCATGTGGTTTTATGGAGATGAATTATGCATTTATACACTTTTTTATATTGCAGTTTTGTTTTGTCAGCGTTTATATATCATTATGACTTATTATTGTTGCTGACAGGTTTGGCACGGCTGTTTTCATTGGCTGATCGCCAGTGCCGTGGTTTCATGCATGGGCACTGACGATTGGCCTCTGGATGCTCCGGCACCACTCCTCTTTGTATAGATGAGCCTATAAATACCGAGCCCTCCCCCTAGTTGTTATTCCCTTTGATAAAGTCACTGTCGTGACGAAACGCGTCAGGGCATGCAATTACGACATTACGTCATCACGCAGAGTGCGCTTTACGGCCGGAGAGCGCATGGAGCTGATCTGAGGCTGAAAAAACTCCAAACAGCATTGAGGCAAAGAGACACTATTTGCGATCATCTGACTATTGCTGGAGGTGAACCGGAGGGACTATCCAATAGCTGATGTGTTCCAGGACGGTGTGGCCTTGTTGGTGGTGATTATATCACAAATTGCTTTTATATCTTGCACTTTTGTAAGTGTTCTTAATCCCCTTGTCCATTCTTTTTATTGATTAAATGTACTGTTTTACACTATGGGACGTGCGCTCTCTGTTCTTCTCTCTCTCTCTCTCTCTCTCTCTCTCTCTCTCTCTCTCTCTCTCTCTCTCTCTCTCTCTCTCTCTCTCTCTCTCTCTCTATATATATATATATATATATATATATATATATATATATATCAAATGGAATTCTATATCAAAAGGGATTCTGGGAAATGACATGCAAATGAGCACACAGTGCCACCTTTTTCTTCAAAACCATGTAACATATAACATATAACATATAACATATAGAAAAATATAAAGCCAATTACTGTAACCCTCCCCAACAAGACCCCACTACTGATAGCACCCCTCCTCCTCAACCCCACTACACTCTTCTCTGTGCCCTCTTATTAGATGGCTGGGTGGATGGAGGCCTCTTCCACTTGTCTCTGCTGGAGGAGGAGCCAGGTTGAATCGGCTTGTTGCTTCTGGCTGGGGGCGTGTCCTCCCACTGGAGGAGTACGCTATGATGTTCTGACTGCAGTTTAAAAGAAAACAAAAGTCTATATGTAAATGGAACCTGTTTACAACCTAACAGCAAGCTCAGCAGACACATATTGAATATACAATACACAATATAGCACAGAGACGGGTAGATCATGTTCCAAATCGTGCTGGTGTCAAGTAAGCCATCCCAGCGTCTCCTCCTCGCTCAGGCTCCACAGGAGCATGGGATTTGCTCTGCCAGTGACCCTCTTCAAACCATAATAAATGATTGAATATAACAATTTTAAATCCACACACCATCCATTAATTAGGTATCATAGATACAGGTACAATAAACTATGCTCACTTACGCATGTAGTGAAAATGAGAAGCCATGAGCGAATAATCTCTTCACAATACTCCAGTGGGAAATGGCAGCTGAGGAACCTTGGGGGTCAGCGTAGGAGTGCCGACAGCCTGACCTAGACAGGACCCTGACAGATATCGTGGAAATTATTACAAAATGCTAACCTGGGGGCATTAAATTGTTGCATATAGTTAAAGAACTGTAAACATTCAGTAAGTGAGTGAGGTGTTGCTGTACCTTAAAGAAACAGTGTCTTACAGTGTCTCAATCTCGCTCTCCCCCTCTCTGGATTGCTTTCAAAATTGTGGCACATGTTTAAAAGGTACAGTATGAAGTTTGTATTTATTTATGGACCAAAGAATTGGCTCCCTTTTAAGCCAGTACACTTACAGTTTAAAATATAAAAAGCAACATCACATTCCTGAGGCCATGCCATTACGTTAAAGAATTACCAGCAATACTTTGTACAATTGGTCAAATAAATGATGCCATAAAATAACTGCTAAACATTACCTTCAAAATGTATGGGTAACGGTCACAAGCTCCTCTTTGCTTTTTGGTTTTGCTGTGTGCCGAATGTGCCATTTTAGGAGTGCCCAAACCATCTCTATTTGGTTTATGTGAAGAGACCTTAGGGAAATTAGGAAAGTCAGCCACCCTGCATTTCAGTACTTTACTTACAAATGGTAAATGTTTGCTGTGCACAGCAATATACGTTTGCTAAAGTTGACGTACATTTTATTTACAAACTGAAAAGTTTCATATCAACTGTTTATTTGGAAGCATTGCCATGTTGTTCATATTATTAAAAATACCACAAACAATGCTGTAAGTGGACCATTCGGAAATAATAATAAAACTGAGTCAGGGGATGTGCATGTTCAATGAATACCTTTCTCCTGCATGAAACCTCTGGATGCACTGTGCTTGTGGTCATTGTCCTGGAACAAACGGTGACCAGTGACGATGTATGCAGCAATGTCTGGTGCATGGTGAGTGGTGTATAGTGCTACTGTCTGTCTTATTATTACTTATTGGAAGGACAATTTGTCTACTATTCCTGTAATAAAAGCAAATACAAAATATTATATTTCCCAGCAATGCTTTTATTTACTATGGTACGGCACCAAAACTATATTAGGGCCAGGGTTCAGCTCGTGAAATATCATCCCAAACATGCACCTTTATGCCTCGGCTTTATGACTTCTGTTCCTGATTGACATTCGAGATAACCTCTCTAGAGCCACTAAAGTTTAATCTGTGAAGATGACATCTTCAAAGATTTTGCCATTGTCCATCCAAGCATGAGTCCGACCAACTCTCTTCTGTTTATTAACAACTCTGATCATGGGGTGAACTCTGATAAAAACACACCTCCGCTTAAGGGAGCACCGCAATACTTTACAGTCAGTTTAGGAACAAACTAAAATTATACACAGTTAATCTTGTTAGATAGTTAAAACCAGAAGGAAGAAATAATGGTAAAGTCGATATACACCTGAGCTCTGGTGGTAGCGAGTCCCAGACCACTGAAGCTGCACACGAGAAGGCCGCCCACCCAGTGTAGGGGGCAGTAACATTAGCACGGAGAGGCGGACCCCCCCTGAGGACCTGAGATCATAGCCAGTATCCCTCCAAGGCATCAAAAGCGACTGCAGATAGGCAGTCATTTCTTTAAGGGGTTAACATGAAACCCTCCCCCAACTGATCTTGTCTTATGCATAGAACTTGCATAGTGTTTGCTATAAAAGTTGCACAAAGCACTGCTGATCTTTGAGCACAGCTTGTGGGCAGTAACCCTGCCCAGTAAAGTACGTGGCAAAGTCAGAGATTACGGTTTTAGCTTTTCGACAGTTAGTTACTGTGTAAAGAGGTGTAAAGTTCTCTTTCACTGTGCTGCCTGGATAACACAATACAGTGATGTCATGTTACATCTTTAAGTCTGTCATGATTTGACATGTTTCAACAGTTGACGTTAGTGGATAGGGTCGTTTTTTACAGTATACTGGAACCATGTGCTTGACCCTCCCCCACTTTAGCTCACTATTTAGCCACCCCCCTGCTAGCTGTTCTTTTGTTTCTATTTGTTAATTGCAAAAGAGCTGCAGCGGATTCCTTCACCTACAGTAATTAGATTCCAGTGAATGACCAGCGCTCCTGTAATGCGCATTGTTTTAAAAGCAGCAATACCCTTCCGCACTGTTTGAGCTTATAGAGAGAAAAGCCTGTATATTGACTGACAGTCAGCCTGCCTTTGTATAGCAAGTCTGTAAACTGAATGTAAGCGGTGAACAGTCACAGCAGCCCGTAAACAATTTGAGAACTGTTATTAATTAGAAAACGGTTAAACTGTACATATTATAATCATTATTCTTACTTGTGTAGACTACAATTAATGTGAAACAAGAAAGAGAGTCAAATTAACATCGATACAGTAAATTACCTGGGGGTGGGGGGGGGGGGGGACTCCATCCCAGCTCTGCACATGGCTTGTGTACTGCCATGCAAAAGTTTCAAGCCATGCTGATTTTGGAGAATTGCTCATCATTCTCTGGATTTACAGTAGTTCATCCTCTAGATTCTTTACAAACCTGCAGATACAGTAATAATACCAACATAAGTGGAAATGTAAAGTAAAACAGCATAAAACAAAAAGTTCGGCTGTTTAAGAAATATCAGTTGGTACAGTACTACAGTTGTGGCCATATATCCTCTTGGCAACTAATCTGCCCTGCCTAACACATAAGCCCTGGTACCAGTGCTGGTGCACTTGAGTAACAAGGGGGGGGAGTGGACCTAAGGCCTGTGTACTGCCCTATCAGGGGCTCAGACCTAGGACCATCCTCCTGGGTACATAAGGGGCTGTAGAGCTAAATTCTAGTCTGGTTGTTGTCGTGTTGGAAGTGTGGAGCCAGGGCTCTGGCCACCTCCCTTCCCCTCCTGCAGGGGAGTGGGATAGTATCCCTTATTCCACCAGGGAATAGGGGAGCTAAGGATAGACCGTTAGGGCCTCAAGCTCTGGGGGATGAGTCCAGGGACCCCTAGGAAGAAGTGTACCTGGTGTATGCTATATCCTGTTGAAAAGGAATATGACTGGTTGCTGTTTTTATATACACCTGCCTGTGACTGCAGTGTATCAGGGGGAGTGAAAGAGGGGTTTCCTGCAGGGACTGCACCCAGTTCTGCTGGGGCCTGCTGGAGATGGAGGCGCTGCACCAAGTGATGAACTGAGAAGAACCCTAAATCCTGTCCTGTTCGTCCCCAACTAACACCGGTGGACACTCAGTATCCTGTAAGCCTAGCAGGTGAGCAGCACACAACACCAGGTAGCGGTGAGTTTTCCTCCAAGTCGGGGAAAACCTGTTACACAGTACTTACAATTTGCAAATTGGACAAGTCACATTTCTTTCTCTTCTTCCACCCTTGGCGTAGTAATGCCCAGCAATGCAGACACCTTTATATGATACAGGAGAAGCCACTATTGAATCTGTCTGGAAGTTGTTACTTCTTTTCACATTAGCAACAAAATTGTTGTTAAGTCCTTATTAATTTTCTTTGTCATTATAACGAAAAGAACAATAAGAGCAGACATTAATTTGATTAGATTAGGATGAAGGCTCAGTTGGGACTGATGTACATCATGGTTACTTATGTCGAAGGTGAGAATGCTTCTGTAATGGTGCTCATCTCAAAACAGGAAGCGGACCCAACGGGCTGAAGAAGGATATAGGAATTCTGATCTGAACCAAGAGACAGAGACCTGAATGAGGATAGCGATGTTGGGGTCACAGGCTGAGGTCAAGGCTGAATGCAGACAAACAGGATCAAAGCTGGAGACTAAACTTCACAAACCTGAAGACTAGTGGCCTACAGGGAACCATGCTCTGGCAACTCCCTGGAGGAAGTAGATCCTATTTATAGGCAGGTTTCCAGTAGCCAAGATAGCCACTGCATCCTCAGTATAAAGTCTCAAGCACTGGAATCGGCACATGCGCGCAAACTTGGACGTAGACCGCACCGAAGACTCACAGCTTCTGTGTAATGCCTCTGTCTGCACAAATCAAAGAGGTCCTATTACATCATAGCAAATACCTAATCACATTTAAGGACACTTTAATACTATACAAATTGAAAAGCTTATGTGGGTACCACAATTAATAATATACAGTATATGTTCACCGCTTACTGTACAGCTTTCATTAAACGTTTGTACTTACAGTAGTTGAAGATGAAGGCTGCAAGGTTCTACAGGCTCAGAATTGTGTGCTTACCATATGGACGAAGATTGAGAGAACTGGTGCCTACAGTATTACAAGCACCCAAAAAAGGATACCTGTGAGGTCTCGACCAAGGCAGGTAAGGAGAATAAACATCTCAGGGTGAAGCCGGTCAACCAAAGACCAAGACATTGATAATGGATAAGGAGTTTGAGAGGCAAGGCCTTGACCCGGTACCAGTATCCAGTGACACCATTGTACAGGAGGATACAAACTTTGTCTGTGTGGAAGATTATAATTTCATATTTCAGACCCTTGTTCAGTACAGCAATGTAGAGAGTGATGCAGCGCACCGCGATCAAAATGAAGAACAGGTCTGGCCAAAAATGTGTAATCTTTAATAAAGTATCATAAAACCAAGGGATGCAGCCCTTCTACGCGTTTCGTGTCTAGCACTTTATCAAGAAGTGCTTCCACACGGTATACAGAACATTTAAGTAGTAATGGCTGCCAAATCTCGCGATATCTGTGACGTCACGTCCCCATCATAGCCAATAGAGCCTAACTATCTGACGCATGCGCACTAAGACCCAGAACGGGGGAGTGACCAGCCATCACGCAATCTCCCCAATACTGTTGAGGAACGCCCCTAGCTTGTTTTGAGTTAATCTCCTCTCTTTGCAAAAGATTCGTCTGTTTGATACATGCAAAAAAATTATATGTACATGCTAGAAAATGAATTGTTGTCAAATGTACTGTATAGCAAAGAAAAACTTTGTTTGCTATAAATACAATGCTAAATACATAACCGTTGTTATATTCCTTGTCAAAATTATGAAAATATAAGATGTTTTGTCTCCAAGGAATATTGATCGGTTTGTATACTCTATACATATTGTTAATGCCATTATTGATATGAAAAATAATTTTCCTCAGGTACCCCACAGAATTAAATATACAATATGATTGTCTGAATTAATTATGTCTCACTGTCATCACAAGGATGCTCATTTGTTTTTACACGAGTATATTGTATACTTTAATAAATTCTTTTAGATGTTTTGTTACATACATGTATATATTTTTTTAATTAATAAAATTGTATGTTCTTGATTATTGTAAAATGGCTGCCCAGTATTGCTATATATATATTCTTTAGTATATATAACCCATCCACGATTTATTTTATTTAACAGCCCTCATTAGTTCATAAAAGTTGGAGTACATAATATATATTTTTTATATTCTATTTTGTATATTTTTTCCACATATATGTACACCGCATGACTGGGGGATACACACCATGTTCCATTTTTCAACTCTCTCCTGCGGGTTGTCCACTAAGGATGATGAGTTGGCTGGAATGTGGATGGTTAATCTCCCACTACATGGGGGTGCAATATGCGTTGTGAGGGGGTTAATACTTATTAATTTCTTTGCTTTTCTGTAGTTGAGACCTTTTGATTATATTCTCTTGTTGTTTAACACCTGCAGCGGGCACGTAGAGCCAGGATGGGGGCGGATACAGTCTCTGTCATGTCCATTCCTCCCCTTGTGGAACTCCCCTAGGGGCGTTCCTCAACAGTATTGGGGAGATTGCATGATGGCTGGTCACTCCCCCGTTCTGGGTCTTAGTGCGCATGCGTCAGATAGTTAGGCTCTATTGGCTATGATGGGGACGTGACGTCACAGATATCGCGAGATTTGGCAGCCATTACTACTTAAATGTTCTGTATACCGTGTGGAAGCACTTCTTGATAAAGTGCTAGACACGAAACGCGTAGAAGGGCTGCATCCCTTGGTTTTATGATACTTTATTAAAGATTACACATTTTTGGCCAGACCTGTTCTTCATTTTGATCGCGGTGCGCTGCATCACTCTCTACATTGCTGGACTTCACTTCTCTACAGCAGCACGCGGTGGAGGGGAGACCCTGGTGGCAGCAATACTGTGAGTACTTAGGGCCAACCCAATGAGGTAGGGGAGGCAGTCCTTGGACTACCTACCCCGACCTTCAGGGTATCCGGTGCCCCATTTTTGATACTCAAATGTATACATTTATTCAATACCCAAAGTGTACTCCCCTCTTTCTTGTGTATAGCACACTTTGAGCACCTTACCTCACCAAAACCTTGCTCAGTACAGAATGGGATTGTGGGTAAGAAAGGCCCTAAGCAAAATAAGACAGGTACAGTGGCGGCCGCCTTTAACCTCCTGCGGCCGCCACTGCGGGATTTTTAAAAACGCGGGCAGATGCGGTGTTTTTTCGTCCGTTTTCGGTGCCGCGGGCACTTTCAATGTTAAGCGCCATTAGCGCTGTCTCATCAATGCAGCTGACGCGCGGGAAACTCTGTGACAAATGGAGAACATCCCCGCATTTTTACGGGTATGTAGGAGGATAAAAGGGGCCGCGGCTGTATTTCATTATTGCTGGTTAACCTAAGAAACTGCTGTATGGACAGTCATCTTATCTAATAATAAAAAACGGGCTCATTTTGCTAGTTGCATTACTGTTATGCTTTCACATTAGACGCCAGGCAGGGCATATGCGCCCAGGTTGTGAGAGCTTGTGAAATCATGCGAAATCATACATACACTTTGCTAGTTTAGAAAAAGAAAATGTTTGTGAATAAATCTGCCATGCTATTTTTTGTTTAGTAACTTGTGTAGGTACAAGAGTTAATATAATTATTTGTAAAATATTGTAAAAGAAAAGAAAATGTTTTATATTTATCTGTTTATCTATCATACAATATTATCTTTCACTTTATTTTAGTTAAGACCACTGTGTACAGTATGTGTTTTTCTTTTTATATTTTTTTGTGGAAAGAAGAGAGACCTTTAGGTCACCTAATAACATTACATATTGTGCCAGTTCTTACTGCAATCACTGAAAGTGCATGTAGAAGTGTCTCATTGTGTAAGAGGCACAACAACAAAGGAGCAATCATTCTCCCATTAATTAAATGGGATGAAAACACTAAGCCCCTCATAAACAGCAAATAATGACATGACATGGACACCCACTCATGTTACTGAACGTGTAAATAATGAAATCACGATCAACATAAGGGCTGAGCATTACATTTATCACACAGTTTCAGTACACTGGAAACTACCCTATCATACTGGTTCTAAACCATTTATACTGTATAAGTACTTCTGCATTAGGTGATACCTTGTGTATTTGGTCTAACAATGGATATTATAAGACAAGCTTTCGAGAGTTCTCCTCTGGTCGGTGATACTGATTAACAGAGGTTCCAGGAGCTTAACACAGATGTAAAAAAAAGAAAAACAAGATAGCCATCTAAGGCAAATGATGTAGAGAAGAAATAAACAGACAGGGCAATAAATGGATGAAAGGGACAGTGACACCATACTATATATTGACCAGCAGTGTGCAGGGGGGTGGAGATGCAGGGGGAGATGGGGTTAATGGTAAAATTCCCAGGAAGGCAGACAGAAACATTACAAAAATTGATGGTAGTGTGTTGAAACCCCATATCAGCATTAAGTCCTCTTGTTTTAGTCACAATATGTATTTTGAGTTCAAATGTTTTCGTTCTTGATTTTTTTAAACATTCCATTGAGGATTTGAATTTTTTAGTCATTTATGGAATGATCTGGCAGTGAGAAGTGGTGTCGCACTGGAGTACAATATCTTTCTTCTTCAAGTTGTGTTATTGTGTGTCTGTGCAATATCGTCCTTCTTCATGGTGTGTTATTTTGTGTCTGTGCAATATCTTCTGTCTTCATGGTGTTTTATTGTGTGTCTGTGCAATATCTTCCTTCTTCATGGTGTGTTATTGTGTGTCTGTGCAGTATCTCCCTTCTTCATGGTGTGTTATTGTGTGTCTGTGCAGTATCTCCCTTCTTCATGGTGTGTTATTGTGTGTCTGTGCAGTATCTCCCTTCTTCATGGTGTGTTATTGTGTGTCTGTGCAATATCTGCCCTCTTCATGGTGTGTTGTTGTGTCGCTGCACGTTCGTTCTGGTTTTAAGTTTTGGGCTGGTTTCACCAATGTACAGTACTGTAGCATCCTTGGTCACATTTGCTGCATTGGATCAATAAAAAAGACATCACCTTATACTGAAGTACTAATTTACTGTGCACTATTGCAACTGGACTAACATGGCTATTTCTATTTTATACTGTACATACAAACAGCATAGATCAATATACATGTGCACTGTATATATTTATGTACTGCATATTACACACAGTGTGTACACTGTTTGCTGAACACAGATGCAAAACAGTACAGTACTGTACATACTGGTAGTGATATTGAAAAAAGCTACAGGGGTTTCTAAGTCAGTCTACTTGTACACACTACTGAGTTTTCTAATACACGCATGTTCTGCTTATCATGCTTGAATAAAGTACGAACAAATACAACACATGTGCAAACACAGTAACAGTAAAAGTAGATTTAAAGTATGCGCACTCGCTGTATGGAAAAGTTTGGTACCCGTAGGCAACTGTACGGATTACACAGCGTACAATGGATGAAGCCTATAAAAAATTGCACGCATGCGCACTAAAGGTTACGCACAGTGTCAGATGCTAATAATATTGATGTATAGCAACACTGGCTATACACACATTCACAACATGCTGTATTATACAACACAAGTTACCGCGCTAGAAAAGAGAAGTGTGCCACTGGGTGCAACATCTGCTACATCTGTATGTACACAGTATATAAACCTGTAGCTATGTATTAGGCTGCATCCATAGACCCTTTGCCCATGCGGAGGCGCGCGGAAGTTGAGGGGAGACGGGTGCTTTCCCTGGCCATGGTATGTGCACCGTCCGTGTGCGTGATTAGGGGCGGACCAGTGGCGTCACGGAGCTGGTTCGTCCTCATTGGTCGAACCGCTCACGTGACCGGCCCGTCGCGCCAAGAAATCCGTTTGAACTGATTTCTTGCGCAATGCGTGCCCGCTTCCGGCCCGCACGAAAAACCAAAGCCAGAACCAAAAACCAGAGCATGAACAACCTTCAATTATTTTACATATACATGTACTGGGGTACTTTGCATTAAGATAATTGTACAATTGTGCAGAATTGACTCTCCTCCTGGCAGTAATTACCATGATTGATTACAACTGAGTGTAGAAGCTTGTGAGCTAGTGGTTTATTTACTAAACCGTCACTTCCTTTCATGGTAAAGATATAGCCATTTAGTGAAAAAGCCTCTTAGACTCTATTGGTAAAGGGACAAGTGAAATCATCTGTACCTGTGTAGCTACATGGTAGCAAAAAAAGAATTCTAGCAAGATTAATAATGTCTGTGCTAATAACGTTGATAACGTACATATCCAGAATAAGGACATTACAATGAATGATTGATTGAAATTCTAGGTTTGCAATGGCAATATGCAATATCTATGATCTTAATGGACTGAAACACAACATCATAACTTTGGTATTACTTTTGATTACTTTTATTGGGTAATTCTGTGACTATAAGGACTCAAATGAGTTATTTAGTACCAATTTCTGTCTGTCCCACTCATAAAATTTCACACTCAAAGGGCACTGTATGTCATGCTGTGCCTTGGAATTAAAATCATTGGCACACTGGAGTAGCGTTTTACGACCGAGATTCACTAAGCTCCATTAAATCAGGGTAAATAATATGACGTTACCGAAAATAGGAATAGCAGTTATTTTTCCTGAGTTAACGCCATATTCACCAGGGTAATCCTATGCAAAAATAATGGCTTTAAATACATCTATAAGAATTGGATTAACATCTTGTTACTTCAGGTTAACACTGCATTATCTTCATTTAATGTGACTTTATTTACAGTAGATCTCGAAGGACACAGAAAACCTGGCAAGGTGATATGGAACATTCCCCAAAACAGCGAGGGCACTCAGGGGTGTGTCAAAACAGCAGAATTACGTTATTCACACACAGAACACAGCAATAACCGCACACAAATGCAAGCCAATTCAGCACGTCCTGAACAGCAATACCGGTTCCCTACCTGTACCGAAACTGTGCGCAAGTAGGGAGACTATAGAGCCTGTTACAAATGCGTTATTTACATCAGTTATGCACGTATATGACGATTGCAGTACAGTACATGCATCAATAAGTGGAAAAAAGGTAGTGCTTCCTTTTAGGTACTGTACATTTTCGCTTTAGATACATGCTCTGGACCCATTGCGTACGTTAATGCGGGGTATGCCTGTATATGCATTGTAAACTGTGGCTCAGATAAGTAGCCACGTAATGCTCCAAGTTAGATAGTGAGCTTAATGCATACCACAGGCAAGGTATAGCACAAATATACTACCATAACCAAATAGATAGAGTCCTGTTACAGGATGCTGCTGCAGGTCTGTATCCATGCTCCAGATGAAGCATCAAGCGAAATGTGTGTTGGGGGATGTCATCAGAAGGCCCCCACACAAACCAAGAAATGCTGTGCCTATTGCCTTTTTGCAGCATTGATGGAGGCTGATACAGTACTTGCCAACACACTACTCTGATATACACTTTATACCCAGGGTTATTTAGTTAGAAGGTTTTTTTTTCATTTTTGTGACTTTTTATGATTGTTTATGTCAGTCTATTGTATTGTGCACCTGGGTACAACAGCCCATATTTAATGAGGGCGTCCTTGTGACTCTACTCTTGATCTATGGTCTCTTGGTCATAATCCTTGTATTCTACTGTTCTCATGTTTTAATTGGTTTATATTTTTGATGTTGATATCTCTGTGTTCTGTGTCTGAATAAATAGTTTATTCTGTTTTGCACACTCCTGAGTGCCGTGATTTTTGGGGGGCAGTTTTCTATACCTACCATGCTAGTTTTTCTGTGTTCTACATTTATTAGCTACTCCTGAGATGCACCTCATGTATATTAGTTGTTGTGGGGTTTTGTGTGTTATTCATTTGACGTTTGTATAGTAGTGCAGACTTTTTGTATTTGTTGTTATACACGTCCTGTCATTACTCTCATCAAGTCCCTGAAATTGGACCTTTACTAAGGAGAGCATAAGAGAGAAGGGAAAAAAGTATCTCAGGTGTGATTCCCTGATGAAGTAGTTAAGGTCTACGAAAAGCGTTGGATTGATCGCCAGATAGTTGTTTTATGGACTCCATAAACACTGCCATTGCTACCTGTGTTTGCGGTTACATTGAGCTAGTGACTAATCACTGATTGGTCGCTACCTAGTGATGTGAACCGGTGACGTCAGAAGCTCCTCCCCCCCCCCCCCGGTCCCCCTCGCACTCCCAGGAGTCCCAGGGGTGAAGAGCACAGAGGGAAAGACACACACAGGCACTCACACACACAGGCACTCATACACACACAGGCAAATACACACGGGGGTGAATCGGAACGGGGGGGATCGGAGAAGGGGGGGAATCGGAAGGGGGATCAGAGGAGCAGAAGTGTGAAATCGGAGGGGAGGGGATCGGAGCAAAGGGGGGAATCGGATTGGCTGCTGGGATCCAATCCGTGATTGGTTCCCTTGCGTGTCACGTGACACGACACTCGCCGAAACCACAAGCTCCTTGTAGCTCTGGCTGGCTGACGCGTCACAGCACGCAATCAGCCATGCCGGAAGGAGCCAGCGGGGACCTCCAGACTGGAGGAAAGGGGCTGGTGGCCCGCTGCCGCATGGCCGCGCGCACCGCCGGACGCAGCGGGACCAAAGCCTTAGTAGTACACGTAACTGATGGAATGGCACAAGCAGGTTGGGTTAGCGGTCTTCAGAATAGGGGCGCAAATCCAGTAAGGTTTCATTGTGCCTAAAGTTGTGCACTTTCACTGTGGTCCTAAAGCTTTTTTATATTTTGGTTTTGCCGGCACGCAATTGTTTTTGGTTTTGGAAATGTAAAAACATACAACAAGAATTGCAAAATAAGCAGAAAATTGTTTTTGAAATGTAACTAACATTTTTCAAATTTTGAACTTTTGTGCATAAGTTAACGTTTTCCATTCTCAAACCCGAAGCTCACCCAGTGTATTAAAAAAAAAAAAAAAGAATCATATTAGTGTAACAGGGTGGATTCCCAATCACATAATCATGCAGGGGAAACATACTTTTACACCCTGAGACAGCACTGAGCACTGAATTAATTGGCCTGCTCATCTGCCTCATTAAAGGCCTTTATAAAGCCTGCAGTAGTCACTGCAGGGGTCTCTCTGACCCAGGAAGCTTGCTACACTGTGGACTGTGCAAGAGGGACCACCCTACACAGGATAGACACCATGGACCGCTGTGGAGGGTAGCCTGCCCTTGGACCCCTTATTCTGGCCAGGAGGAAGCCCGAAGGTGAATCTTACCCCAGACTGAATTTACAGTATGTTATTGTTAGTAATGGGGTTTAGCCCTCCAACCCACAAATACGGACAATGAACTAGTGTTAGTCAGCGCTACAAACACAGCTAGGTATGTTTCCTTTAACTGCTCCTTTGTGTTTGCTGAAATATAAGCTGCATTTTTGTTAAAAACCTCGGCTGATAAAAATCCAATACATTTTTATCCCCCTAAATACGTCCCCTGTTTTAAATCTCTGCATGTAGCTCCTGCAATGAGGATGAACGTTTCTCAGATTTGGAATCATATACAATCGTGTGTTCAGAATATAAACTGCGAAGTTCTGAAAGTTTTGATTTGGAACCCGCAAACCTGCCCATTTTTGATTGCAATACTTTACCTTGATATCTCAGTTTAAACTTTCAAACTTACCTTAACCCCGGAAAGAAAGATAATATCAAGTATGTTGTGAGGTACTATGGCTACTGTCACAGGCAGTTATCTGTGCTATCTTAACTACGAGGCCCTCTGAGGTATATAGAAACCCACAAAAGGCGAGACTGGAGAAAGTACAAATTTATAGTG
Organism: Ascaphus truei; assembly: GCF_040206685.1. Taxonomy (NCBI): domain Eukaryota; kingdom Metazoa; phylum Chordata; class Amphibia; order Anura; family Ascaphidae; genus Ascaphus; species Ascaphus truei. The sequence goes on from NC_134494.1 coordinate 34,039,850, forward strand.
TTTAATGTCCACGCCAGAGTAATAAAACAGGGAAAACAAAATGGAATCTTACAAATCTGCACAGCTACATGAAAAAGTTGTGGTAGCTAGAGAAGGTCAAAGAAGCAAAGGGAGGGGGCAGGAAGGGGAGGGGAAATACAAGACATACGTTATCTGCAAGGTCTGCCGCGCTACATGCCAAAGCAATGGTAGTGAGGGGACAACAAAAAGCAGGGGGCAAGAAGTGCAATGGGAAAACAAGACATTGCAGAACTAAAAGCCAGGTAAAGGTAACCAGGGAAAGACAAAGCGCAGGGGACCAGCGTATAGCCAGGCTGCTGCTTTGAGAACAAAAGTTGAGAAGCAACAATTACCAGTGTAGGTGGCGTTTACATGGGAGATTCCTGTTCCCACTGGCCCTGGGTCTGAGCTGGACTCCTCTGTGCGCCTCTGTGACTCCTCTATACGGCAGGTCTGCAGGAGGGAATTTTGACATGTACAAAATGCAAAACTATACCTTATACTAAGTACTAAACTATAGCTACGAAGCTAGTTTAAAATAGATTTATGCATGACACAGATATAAGAAGCATAAATATGGGGTATATTTTTTTTTCCATCGTAATATTATTCTGCCTTACAAATCTCTGCCAACGCTATAGGTATGTAGATAGATGCTTCATGTTACAAACAGCTATTGAAAATGCACTGTGAAATACAGCTCATGCAAGTCTACAGATGGTTTGACATATTTTCTAAGACATTTTATCGAAAAACTGTTACTAATGGGAAATATTTAACACCCATAAAAAATCAATTAAATGAAGCAGTGATAAAAGCCAAGAAGAGTTATTCAGCATAATGTTAAATCAATCTATATAATATAAGCAATGTAAAGCAGTATAAAGTTGTCATGTCACTGAAACTATAATAATTTCTGTATAATACATTGTTTATATCGGATAAAGTGTGTTTTTAGAATCGGGTACATTATATATAACATGGAATGATTTTAAACTGCTATTTTGAAGATGTACAAACAGGATAAATAGTAATGAACAGTGATTACAGATTATAAATATAATATGTTACAATGATTACACCATTTGTTTTACAAAATCACAGTAAAATAAGAACAGGCTGGTTATGAAAATAAAAGTGAATAAACCAAAGACCTATACTTTACCAAAGAAGATATTTTAGTACGTGGCCTGAGGGGATTCTGAGAGGGAAATGTGAACACGTGAAAGTGTATACCCAAAATGGTCTTACTCTCTGGCTTTCCAAACCGAATCTTTATACCCTATTTCTGTTTGATCTGTGAGAGGATACAGATGTGTGAGGATACAGATGTGAGAGGATACAGATGTGAGGGGATACCGATGTGAGAGGATACAGATGTGAGAGGATACAGATGTGAGAGGATACAGATGTGAGAGGATACAGATATGAGAGGATACAGATGTGAGAGGATACTGATGTGAGAGGATACAGATGTGAGAGGATATAGATGTGAGAGGATACCGATGTGAGAGGATTCCGATGTGAGAGGATACCGATGTGAGAGGATACCGATGTGAGAGGATACCGATGTGACAGGATACAGATGTGAGAAGATACAGATGTGAGAGGATACCGATGTGAGAGGATACCGATGTGAGAGGATACCGATGTGAGAGGATACCGATGTGAGAGGGCACCGATGGAGAGGGAACCGATGTGAGAGGATACAGATGTGTGAGGATACAGATGTGTGAGGATACAGATGTGAGAGGATACAGATATGAGAGGGCACCGATGTGTGAGGATACAGATGTGTGAGGATACAGATGTGTGAGGATACGGATGTGAGAGGATACAGATATGAGAGGGCACCGATGTGTGAGGATACAGATGTTAGAGGATACCGATGTGAGAGGGCACCGATGTGTGAGGATACAGATGTGTGAGGATACCGATGTGAGAGGATACCGATGTGAGAGGGCATCGATGTGTGAGGATACAGATGTGAGAGGATACTGATGTGAGAGGATACAGATGTGAGAGGATACCGATGTGAGAGGATACCGATGTGAGAGGGCACCGATGTGTGAGGATACAGATGTGAGACGATACAGATGTGAGAGGATACCGATATGTGAGGATACAGATGTGTGAGGATACAGATGTGTGAGGATAAAGATGTGTGAGGATACCGATGTGAGAGGATACCGATGTGAGAGGATACCGATGTGAGAGGATACCGATGTGAGAGGATACCGATGTGAGAGGATACTCATGTGAGAGGATACCCATGTGAGAGGATACAGATGTGAGAGGATACCGATGTGAGAGGAAACAGATGTGAGAGGATACAGATGTGAGAGGATACCGATGTGAGAGGATACAGATGTGAGAGGATACAGATGTGAGAGGATACCGATGTGAGAGGATACAGATGTGAGAGGATACCGATGTGAGAGGATACCGATGTGAGAGGATACCGATGTGAGAGGATACCGATGTGAGAGGATACCGATGTGAGAGGATACGATGTGAGAGGATACAGATGTGATAGGATACAGATGTGATAGGATACAGATGTGACAGGATACAGATGTGAGAGGATACAGATGTGAGAGGATACCGATTTGAGAGGATACCGATGTGAGAGGATACCGATGTGAGAGGGCACCGATGTGAGAGGGCACCGATGTGAGAGGGAACCGATGTGAGAGGATACCGATGTGAGAGGATACCGATTTGAGAGGGCACCGATGTGTGAGGATACATATGGTAGAGGATACCGATGTGAGAGGGCACCGATGTGTGAGGATACAGATGTGAGAGGATACAGATATGTGAGGATACAGATGTGTGAGGATACAGATGTGTGAGGATACAGATGTGAGAGGATACCGATGTGAGAGGATACCGATGTGAGAGGGCACCGATGTGTGAGTATACAGATGTGAGAGGATACTCATGTGAGAGGATACCGATGTGAGAGGGCACCGATGTGTGAGGATACAGATGTGAGAGGATACCGATGTGAGAGGGCACCGATGTGTGAGGATACAGATGTGAGAGGCTACAGATGTGTGAGGATACAGATGTGAGAGGATACAGATGTGTGAGGATACAGATGTGTGAGGATACCGATGTGAGAGGATACCGATGTGAGAGGATACCGATGTGAGAGGACACCGATGTGAGAGGACACCGATGTGAGAGGACACCGATGTGAGAGGACACCGATGTGAGAGGACACTCATGTGAGAGGATACTCATGTGAGAGGATACAGATGTGAGAGGATACCGATGTGAGAGGATACCGTTGTGAGAGGATACAGATGTGAGAGGATACCGATGTGAGAGGATACAGATGTGAGAGGATACAGATGTGAGAGGATACAGATGTGAGAGGATACAGATGTGAGAGGATACCGATGTGAGAGGATACAAATGAGAGAGGATACTGATGTGAGAGGATACAGATGTGAGAGGATACAGATGTGAGAGGATACAGATGTGAGAGGATACAGATGTGAGAGGATACAGATGTGATAGGATACAGATGTGATAGGATACAGATGTGAGAGGATACCGATGTGAGAGGATACCGATATGAGAGGATACCGATATGAGAGGGCACCGATGTGAGAGGGAACCGATGTGAGAGGGAACCGATGTGAGAGGATACCGATGTGAGAGGATACAGATGTGAGAGGATACAGATGTGAGAGGATACAGATGTGAGAGGATACAGATGTGATAGGATACAGATGTGATAGGATACAGATGTGACAGGATACAGATGTGAGAGGATACAAATGTGAGAGGATACAGATGTGTGAGGATACAGATGTGTGAGGATACCGATGTGAGAGGATACCGATGTGAGAGGATACCGATGTGAGAGGACACCGATGTGAGAGGACACCGATGTGAGAGGACACCGATGTGAGAGGACACTCATGTGAGAGGATACTCATGTGAGAGGATACAGATGTGAGAGGATACCGATGTGAGAGGATACCGATGTGAGAAGATACAGATGTGAGAGGATACAGATGTGAGTGGATACAAATGAGAGTGGATACAAATGTGAGAGGATACAGATGTGAGAGGATACCGATGTGAGAGGATACAAATGAGAGTGGATACAGATGTGAGAGGATACAGATGTGAGAGGATACAAATGAGAGAGGATACTGATGTGAGAGGATACAGATGTGAGAGGATACAGATGTGAGAGGATACAGATGTGAGAGGATACAGATGTGAGAGGATACAGATGTGAGAGGATACAGATGTGATAGGATACAGATGTGACAGGATACAGATGTGAGAGGATACAGATGTGAGAGGATACTGATTTGAGAGGATACCGATGTGAGAGGATACCGATGTGAGAGGGCACCGATGTGAGAGGGCACCGATGTGAGAGGGCACCGATGTGAGAGGGAACCGATGTGAGAGGATACCGATGTGAGAGGATACCGATTTGAGAGGGCACCGATGTGTGAGGATACATATGTTAGAGGATACCGATGTGAGAGGGCACCGATGTGTGAGGATACAGATGTGAGAGGATACAGATATGTGAGGATACAGATGTGTGAGGATACAGATGTGAGAGGATACCGATGTGAGAGGATACCGATGTGAGAGGGCACCAATGTGTGAGTATACAGATGTGAGAGGATACTCATGTGAGAGGATACCGATGTGAGAGGGCACCGATGTGTGAGGATACAGATGTGAGAGGATACAGATGTGAGAGGATATCGATATGTGAGGATACAGATGTGTGAGGATACAGATGTGTGAGGATAAAGATGTGTGAGGATACCGATGTGAGAGGGCACCGATGTGTGAGGATACAGATGTGAGAGGCTACAGATGTGTGAGGATACAGATGTGAGAGGATACAGATGTGTGAGGATACAGATGTGTGAGGATACCGATGTGAGAGGATACCGATGTGAGAGGATACCGATGTGAGAGGACACCGATGTGAGAGGACACCGATGTGAGAGGACACCGATGTGAGAGGACACCGATGTGAGAGGACACTCATGTGAGAGGATACTCATGTGAGAGGATACAGATGTGAGAGGATACCGATGTGAGAGGATACCGATGTGAGAAGATACAGATGTGAGAGGATACAGATGTGAGTGGATACAAATGAGAGTGGATACAAATGTGAGAGGATACAGATGTGAGAGGATACCGATGTGAGAGGATACAAATGAGAGTGGATACAGATGTGAGAGGATACAGATGTGAGAGGATACAGATGTGAGAGGATACCGATGTGAGAGGATACAGATGTGAGAGGATACAGAACTCTTGACAGGCCTCTTGTAGGGTCATGTATTGACAGTCATCTATAACTTTACCTAAACTATGGTCAGTTTTACACCTTAGTAGAGATAGGCATATCTGTCTTTGCTTATTTGGATCCGCCTCGGATCGGCCTGTTCCTCTTGTCCGTGGTTTCCCTTGGATTTGTCTCAAAAAGGGCAATCCACCTTTTCCCAAAAAAATTCTTTCACTGATAATCCGCACAATGGATTAATTCTGTAATTCGAACCAAATAACGTAATCTGTGAGTAGCTGAGGAAGAGTATACATAGAGGTGCAGCCTTAAGCCGAAGCCTTTTGTTGCAGAGTTTACAGTACAGTAGTTGTGGATTGGTTAGGCTGTGTGTTGCAGTGTTTCGCTAAGAATTGATTAGGCTATGTGTTTTAGGGTTTAGCTGTGAACTGGCTAGTCTGTATGTACAGTGTTTAGCTGTGGATTGGTTAGGCTGTGTGTTGCTGCTGTACTATTATAGCTTAAATGGAGAAAAACATTGACTTAATCGTTTTTTGCATTAACCTGCTGTGATTGACTTGACTTTCAGTGAAGTGAGCTTTGGCCCTCATGCTGCACATGTTATTACTGTGATTTTAGTATAGTATCTTGATATTCAGTATATAGCAGCAGTTATTACTGTATTAGTATTGATGGTACTGTGAAAAATAATCCCAAGAATAATTAAGCTTCCAGAACAGTTTAATTTTAACTCTGACAATTTTTGGCAAGGACAGTCAGGGACAATATTTGCAGTACACTATTGGCGAGTGAATCAGGATTTGTTAATTTATTATTTATCATTTCAATTAGTATGGTTTAGTTGATAACTCCCTAATCTCCCTCCTTTTTGCACTATTGGTGAGTGATGAAGGGCGTTGCTATAATGCTTAGTTACACTAATAAAAATCACTCTAGTTTAAATAGTATACCTTGTTATTCACGTGAAAAAAGTAGGACCCAGCTGAACCATTAAATAACAACAGGCAGGCATTATTAAATAATCAGCTATGAATGATTGAACTTTCAGTAAAGTGTGCTCTGCCTTTGGCCCTCATGCTACACATGTTACTGTGATTGTAGTAGATGAACTGGAGTATATAGCTGCATTTATTATTAGTATTGATATTACTGTGAAAAAGAATCCCTAGAATAATTATTAAGCTTCCAGAACAGTTTAATTGTACCTCTGCCAAATTTTGGCAAGGACAGTCAGGGATAATATATCCTGTGCTGCACTACAGCTTTATTTTCTACTATAATGTTCTACTTGTACGCTATTGGTGAGTGACGAAGGGTGCTGCTTTAATTCCTAGTTACACTAATTCAAAATCACTGTAGTGATTTACTATAATCACTGTAGTGAAAAAAATCTCTCTCTCTCACACTCCTGTCTCCTCCCAATTTTTTTTAACAACGGTTTAATTTGCAGGCAGGTATCAGAATTTTTGATCACTAATTAATCTATCGTACTTTTTTCTTACAATACGATGATGCATTAGGAATTAAAATATTCTGCAGAATGGTTTTATGTTATACCTGCCGGGGGGGTTATTTTAAAGCCACATTAACCAAGCCACATAGGAGGATTGTGGCTAATCCACACGGTTTGAAGTTGAAACAATCCGTCTGCTGATTGTACCTTGCGGAGAAAATTTTGATTGGAAAGCCTGGTAAATTCCAGGGAACGGAGTCGGACTGGTTTACCATCCCTCAATACTCAATATTAGTCTGGGAGAGGCAACTGATTTTAATGCAGTCTTAATCAAGTAATATAAAAGGCTTAATAATTCTCCCAGTAATTACCAGATCCATTGTACTAGCATCAACATATTTAGGACAGGGGTGCATGAACTGCAGGGCGGGCAAGATTTTTCTGGGGGGGGCGCAGCTGTTGCATAAGCCACATGTTCTTCCCCAAGGCATTTAAATTAATTTACTGCAACTTCCCTTACCTTGATGGCTGGTGTGATGCGTCGCCATGGCAACGTGGTGGTCACTTGACGTAACATCACATGACCCGCGGCATCATTTGACGCTGGATACGGGGGGGCACGAGCAGCGGGGGAGAAAAAACAGGCATGGGCGCGAAGGACAAAAAGGTTTGTGCACCCCTGATTTTGGATAACCACATATGCATTGGATGATGCTTTTTGGAAACCTTGGGTATGGAATGAATTATCCGCTATTTGTGATTGCAAAGTTCTATTCATTTCTTCTCTGACAACCGACTCTTGTCCTGGTGTACATACGTATAAATTACACTGCTGCTGAGGCCTGTAAACAACACAAATTATTTACATTTATATTAGCCTGTTATTATAAAAAAAAATATACAGCCCTTTCAGTAACCCTTAGGATCTGACTCTGTGTCACTCACAAGAACACATTCAGGGTCCTGGACGTGCTCGTTCCTCCTCTTAATGTCGCTTACTTATAAACAGTTAAAGAAAGTTGCTTACTGAGCAAACAAAATGCATTTCCTTAATAGTTTTCTAGCCTGCATTTTGGAGTAATATACTGGCCCCAAAACGGTAACACCCCTCTGTGTTTTACAAAGCTGTTACAGATCTCAGGATTTTGGGGGGCAAGTTCATTCAAGGATTAAACTTCATGGTTTCAGACACCTCTAGTTGCCACATTGTTTAGCCTGGTTAGGTGGCAATGTTTATATTCTTTGTGGTAAAAGGAAGTAAATTAAAGTATGCTACTTCTCCTGTCACACAGCCCTGTTCATTTAACAAATACAGTAAGCTCTGTCAGCACTGAAGATATTGGGACAGCGTCTCACAATGAAGTTTGTACAGTAGTTGTTGGAAGGGGCGTTTAGGACTGATGTACTCTATCCATCAATGCTAGAACCCTTACTATAAGAATAGATCACATGAGCGTATTAGCTTTGGGGCTGGAAACAATCAATTTCTGTTAAGGATTTGTGGGGGATTTTCAGTTACGAATAGCACTGTTTGTTATATAATAGAATTTTACAAATCATACAGTTGTGGAACCACTTTAGATTTATGGTATGGCACTTTAATGCAGTGTAGTATGTTTGCAATAATCGAGTAAAAATAAGATTTTTCTTTTCTTGCTTTTCTCAATTGCTGAGATACAGAGGGAAAATCACTAACCAGCGATGTGGGGTGCAGCGATGCGGGGTGCAGCGATGCGGGGTGCAGCGATGTGGGGTGCAGCGATGCGGGGTGCAGCGATGCGGCGTACAGCGATGCGATCTCACTAACTGCCATTCACGCCAGTTGACACGGGATCGCAGTGCTGTACCCCACACTGCTGTACCCCACGTTGTTGTACCCAACGTTGTTGCACCCCACATCGTCACTTACTAAAACATAGCAAGAAAGTTAAAAAAAACAAGATAAAAATGGTCACTCACCGGATATTACTGTAGCATCAACTCAATCCAAACAGAAAGGGTGAAAAACATGGACTACCATGTTACATTTGTTTTCTATACAATAATATTAAAGTCTATGCTTAGACATACTGCCTCAGCCGTTGATGCATGCATTAATATCTGCCAATCTTTCACTTATCATAGATATTCCACTTTCAACTGAAAGCCTCAAAGAAAAAAAACATGCCCCAGTTGTAATTTATCATGACAATTTTAGCACTTAAAATAATTTTACACGGCCCTAATGAGATTAATGTCAGCTCATTGCACATATAATTATGTGTATGCTAATTATATTAGAATATTTTAGGGTTTAAATTTGCATAAAAGTGTTTAATTTTAACACCCTCTCCCATTTGGCCTAATTGCTTTTTAAAATACTCCATCCTGCAAAATAGATGTTCCTAATGATCTATCTCACTGAGAAAAGATAAAGAAGGATTGTCTAAAATGAAGGATTAAAGAACTGAAACACTTGGCCTGCATTGTTGAATCCCCATTAAATGCGCAGCTCTATTTACTCTATCCACCAAATCTGTTTCTTTTGCCTAAAAACCACTTTGTAATCCTCCACATGTTCTGTATTAGACCCAGAATGAGTGTCGCTGCATCTTTGCACTGCATGCATTCTTACATGAATGATAAACTCTCGTTAGAAATAACCAAACCAATATAGTATGCCTGGCATATTCTGTGATCTTTTAGTTTTTACCTTATAGGATTTAAAAACATTGGAGCAGCTGTTATGTGGGTGATTGCTATCACTTTATCACAACTGTATATATAATAATAACTTTATTTCATATAGCGTTTTTCTCCCAATGGGACTCAAAGTTACAGTGTAGCGCGCAGTACGCCGCACACAGGATTGTTACAGACAGTCATTGCCCAGGTGAGCTTAAAATCCATGTTGTTTTGTGCCTGAGACACAGGGAGATAAAGTGACTTGTCCAAGGGGCTGACACCGGGAATGGAACCAGGTTCTTCCTGATTCACACTCAGTATTATTGTTTACAGTCAGTAGGGCTTAATCTACTGTAGTAGCTTTAAAAAGTGACTTAACGCATATAAAGTGCACTTTACAAGAGGTTTTGTATGTGTAGCTATTTGGTAAGCCGGCGTCACATTTCAAAATCATCTCTAAACGACTTTTTTTTACATGCGTTTTCACTCTTGCTCTGACAATCCAAGCAGTAGGTCAAATAAGGCTGAAACTCGTATTAAGTAGCTCCGTAATGCAAATCGCGGCTAAAATACTCGCATTTTTAACACCACTTACATGTGGCGAGATAGGATTTGCGATTTGCATGAGAGGAAGGATCATTCTATTTAGGATTGAAGCAGGGGGTCTCTGGAGCTGAACCACGTGACTTTCAGGTCCGGGGACCCCCTGCTTCCCGAGGTACAGGCCCCATTATGGGGTGCCGGTAGCTCCTGCAAGTTTAAATGTCCCGGTCACTAGAGATTTGGTGAGGTAAAATCCGCAAACGGATTTTGGCGGTTTAATTCACACATATTCATCAAACTCCACCATTGGATACAAATCCATCCATGGGTTGCAAAATCCGCCGAGTGTATTGGTAATAATAATAAAAAATCCGTAAAACGCGAATCACCCTTTTTGACATTGATCCACTGAAATCTACGGACCAAAAGAACCGGCTGATTCACTGAGGATCCAAATTCTCCCCAAAAATTCACCCATCTCTACCGGTCATGTGACGTGGGACATTGAAACTTGCAGGAGATACCAACACCCGGTACGGAGGCCTGTACCTCGGGAAGCAGGGGACCCCAGACCTGAAAATAACATGGTTCAGATCCGAAGACCCCCTGCTTCAATCTTATGTACTAAAAATGTAAATAAGTACAGAGTGATCGCCCTGTAAGAGCTGTGCAGGGAGATGCAGCTCTCTCTCTGTGCAGGAGGCTCGGCTGTAAGAGCTGTGCAGGGAGTTGCAGCTTCTCTCTGTGCAGGAAGATCGCCTGTAAGAGCTGTAAAGGGAGATGCAGCTTCTCTCTGTGCAGGGAGATCGCCTGTAAGAGCTGTTAAGGGAGATCACCTGTAAGAGCTGTGCAAGGAAATGCAGCTTCTCTCAGTGCAGGGAGATGCTACTTCTCTCTGTGCAAGGAGATCACCTGTAAGAGCTGTGCGTCAATAATTAATTATTTATTTTGCTGGCTAATGGTTTTTATTGATGTGTTGGCTAATGGTTTTATTAATTAATTGATTTGTTGCCTAGTGGTTTCAATTAATTAATTATTTTGGCTAATGTTTAAAATTAATTAATTGTTTTGGTGATTAGTGCTTTTATTTATTAAATTGATTGGTTGGCTAGTGTTTTTATTTATTTATTTAATTACTGCACCGACACACTTTATTCGAGCAAATACCCAGTATGTACCTGGCAGATACCTGGAATGCGCCGCTCCTCACCTCTGACAAGCCCCGTTGCGTTTGCCTTCCCAGCCTGGGTTCATGCCTGGCTGACGGGCGGCTGATCTGTTAAATGATAATGATTAGAATTTAATAGGCTGCAATGCTTCGCGTGTCTACCAGATGGCATAAATTCATAAATTGTAATGCAGTATATATATATATACTGTGCAGTATTGCAGCCAGGGGGAATAAAATGCTTCAATCCCTGCTTGGAAAATACCTCAATGCACTCGGGCAGAAAACAGTCACAAACCTCAATACACCCGGGTATACCCGAATTCGTGGGACTAGCCGAGCTCGAATAAAGTGTGTCGCCAGTGTAATTGGCTGGCTAGTGCTTTTATTTATTTATTTAATTGGTCCCCGTGAAACCCATGGGGACCACCTGAGGACCCCCGAACACCCACGGGCACCACCGATAGGGACCACCTGAGGGCCCCAGATACCCGTGGGGACCACCCGAGGGCCCCCAGACACCTTTGGGGACAAACCGAGAGCCTGCAGACACCCGTGGGGACCACCAAAGGGCCCCCAGACACCTGTGGGGACCACCTGAGGATCCCCCAGACACCTGTGAGGCACGTGTCCACGTCACGTGACCATGGGAATAAAATGCATAGGAGATTTCGGCACCCCATAACGGGGACTGTATCTCGGGAAGCAGGGGGTCCCCGGACCTCAAATCAATGAGGTTCTGCTCCGGAGACCCCATGCGACAATACACTAGTATTACATTTTATATTAAAAATGTTTGATCTCTGGCGAGATTTGCACAGGGAGTGGCGGCTCTCTCTGCAGCAGAAAGAAATCGCCGGGTATGGCCTTTTCAGAGAGGCGATCATCACGTCACCGGCAACTCGCCAGTTTTACAAATGTTGCCATCACAGGTATTCTGGGCTTTCTGCACACTGTGATAGCAGCGCTGTCAAAACTGGTGATTAGTGCATAGGCCCCATTGTGTTAAGGCCATTGCTTTACTTTTTGCACTATGTGCTTTAATTTGGGATTTCTGTAGTGCTTTAAGGTGGAATTATGGAGGCATTAACACACAGATTATAATGAGATGTATCAAAATGTCTCTGCGCCTCTGTGCATTGCTTTTTGTCCTTTCAATCTGCTTAAAAATATCCTCCACGTTTAAGGTGGCAAAAACCTCCAGGCCTCTAACAGTCTGCACCAGATGTAACAATTGGTCGTATGGGTGACACAGCTGCGCTCCTAACATTGGGGCAGGGTATCAAAACTAATTTTTAATCTTCTCAAAAATTGCCTTAGTACATGGACTCTCTGGTTTCTATCTGACAAACTGCACTATTGGGGTTATTCATTAAGGGTCCATAGTTTATTTATTTATCAAATGTATTACCAGGAAGTGATACATTGAGAGTTGCCTCTCGTTTTCAAGTATGTTCTGGGCACAGAGTTATGATGACAAATAATACATGGTTACAAATACATGGTTACATTAAGTGAACAGGGTTATACATTGTATACAAGACATTGCATGCACAGTTAAAGATAATATATATTATAGACGTTTATAACAGTTACAGACCAGATTAAATAATGGCGATTGTACATCCCCGCACAGACGTTTTCATTAACTTGTGGTAATGCCCAATTTGCACTACTGTATCACACTTTAATGAACAAATACCTATGTCAGCAACTTTACATTAATTATTTTTTTATTCAATCTTTTATCTGTACAGTATTTAACTGAATTTTTCCATGACTTATATGATACTGCTGAGTAAAGGGTTTAGGAAATATTTAGGGTTGTAAGTATTTTTTTATTACCTGTAGAATGGTCTCGCTCGTATTTAATGGCAAATAATATGCTGATTTCTAAAAAGTAAACAGATTTGCTACTTTAGATGTTCATGGAAAGCAGGTCACTACCCAACTCTATTCCACAGTATATTGCAAAAGAAGTCTGAAAGCATTTACAGTCAGAAGACGATGATCAATTTTAATAAGAAAGCGTTTCTGCATCGCCCTGCCATACTCTGATGTATTTACTTGTAAATCCCTGCTTCAAACAGATGCTAAATGTGTTTACTAAACAGAACACAGAAATGTGCTTCACTATTTAAATAACCCTCATACTGTATCAAATATTCTAAGAGGCAAGAGTTCTCACATTCAGTATATGAAAGTGTATAAAGTATATAAAGTGTGCATTAAACAGGAAATGTATAAGATATTTTATATGCTGCAATTAGTTAAATCTGTTGGCACATTAAGAAAATTCTAAAGTCTTAAGCCTGTAATTTAGTGGGGGCGCGCGCTGCGCCGTGCGTCACGTGCTGCATTTATAGTTGGCTGTGGTTAGCCAGCCATTGTATGCCAGGGCCGCGCGCGCGCACGGCAGTGAGTGTGAAGCCGGGCGATAGCGGGGAAGACTGGAAAAGTAAGGATTCGCACCGCTACCGCCGCTGTAATATATGTTTGTACAGTATGTATGTACTGTATGTATGTGTATGTATGTATGTGTATGTATGTATGTATGTATGTATGTGTATGTATGTATGTATGTATGTATGTGTGTGTGTGTGTGTGCGCACAATGTTAATAAATAATATATTCTTATTTTACACAATGTGGTTTTGAAAAAAAAATGTAATAAATTAATAACACACAATCTACATATACATATAAATACACACACACACACACACACACACACACACACACACACACACACACACACACACACACACACACACACACACATATACACACACACACACACACACTGCAAAGCTGTCGCTCCCGGCAGCATACACTGTACACACAAAAAGTGTGCGTCACGTGCACGCACGTTCGTACAGGTGAGCGCGCACGCACGCCCGCACCTACTATAGAACAAGCCTTAGATAACCCCTTTGTTTCTAGACACCGGCGTACAAATATATCGGTCTCTGTACAATCAGATTCTTTTGCCCCTAATTTAAAGTGTCTTTAACAAATGACATAATGTAATGGTTGCAAAATGATTGAGAAACTAGTAAACCTTCCGATTGGCTGAGAGTACAGAACAGAATTGAGACTGTAAGACAGTAATTATGTATCAGCTGGATTTCCTGCAGCCGGGCCAGAAGAAATTGATAAATAAAGTGGAGAATAAAAATGGGAACTTCACTTCTTAAAATGATGCAGCTATGTAAGGGTGAAATAGCACCACCGCAATGGCAAAAAAAGAGGTTAAGAGTTGACTTCTGTAGAAAAATATATCATTTAATATGTCACATGGACATAGGTAAAAGAAAACACCTATGCGTTTCACGCAAAGTGTGCTTTATCAAGGTGTGAAATACAAGTAAAAGACAACATATTTATAGATCCTCTATAGTGATGACATCATGGGCCGGCGACCTATAGGAGAGCCGTCTGAGAATAGTGTGCTCATAACATCGATCCCTATTGGCTACAGCCCAAGAAAATGAATAAACTTTATTGATCAAAAACACAATAGACAAACTCCAGAAAAAAAAGAAAAGGCAAAATCAACAGTATATAGAGACATTTGTTTCTTATGCATAAATAAATTGCCGAATGATACTACTTATTTGATACTATAATGTGTAGCAGAGAATAGAAGTATTAGTTAATGAAACATAACCCAAAAATACCTTAAAAACACATTACTGTAGCACCAAAAGAAAACCTCTTTTACCTCATTAATACTGTCCACTACCCAGAAAGGAAAGTGGAGAATCAAAAGCACGTAAGCACCGACTTATTAAACATATTGATCATTAGGATCACCTATTTTAGAAACTGTATATGAATTGAATAAAGTACCAGCACTGAACCAGCTAAAGGATGTTATCATTAACCCCTCATGTACCAGTGAGTTCCTCTATGAAAAACGACATATTATATGCATACTAAGGAAACGTCTCTTGCTTTATATCGAACTAGCTGTTCAGAATGACCTCCCATGCAAAAGATGTGAGGGAGATAGATTGAAATAGTAAGAAAATACCAGCCAGAGGAAGGTAACTTTAACCCAAAATAAATCAATATATTACAATGTTAAAAATTACTTGTAAATGCATACTGAGAATGGTTCTTCTGCTAAATACCTAACAACTACTCAGGAAGACCTCTCACCACACTATCTACTGTATGTACACAACAAATGAGTATTGACATCATTATTGATAATATTGTTACTCATAGCACACCTTGAGAGAGTGTATGTGAAGGCAGTATGCATAAAGATCGTATGAGAAATAGTAATAAAGACAATAATGGCAATTGGGACAAAAGATCATCTTTTAGCCTAGAGGTAAGTAGATGCTCCCAGATAAAAAGAAGGAGAAATACAGCTGTAATGCAACCAAACCAGGTCCCGGATGTATAAATCTTGCAAATAAATGGATATATGAATATAATCATACTGTACCCACCAACACAGATACAGAAACAGACACCAACACAGACTTATCACAAAACATTGGAAAAAATTACTAAGGCCCCAATCCATATTTAAACCCAGCGGTGTCCTTGTTTTCAGGGAATAGATCCAAAAAGCTTCTCATTGATTTAGGATTCTGATTCTATCTCTAACGTCCCCTGTGGTGTGGGAGGGATATATTCAATTCCATGAAACATAACATATTCAATGTTGCCTTTTTCACAATTTGAACAATGTTTTGGCACCGGGTGGCTTAGTGTCCATTTTTGTGTATGTCTGATGTGCTCCATAATTCTAGTTTACAGACATCTAATAGTTTTTGGTGAAGAACTGACCTTTCAGGCACTTGGATAACAGAGCAAATAAATTCCTTTAAAGCTGCAGTTCAGTCAATATCCTGCATGTGTGTTTTTTTTAATAAATCAGTTCTGTAGTAAGAAAAAATACTTTTAGCATTTTCTGTTTTTAAAAAAACAACTTTGAAAGACCAATTTTCTTGTATTCTATTTTAACAACCATTTGCTAAGGCACTGCCCCTTCATGTCCTGTCACAAGCCCTGGCACACCCCTTTGTCAGCCCTGCCCTCCCTCTAGCACTTGTCAGTGCAGGATTGCTCATGAATATTCATGAGCTTCCACTGCCAGTCAAGCAGATTATAAACAAATGCCAGCTTTTAATATGTCACCAAATTTCGACCTATCAATACATGGAAAACGAATTGACTGGCAGCTATACTGTTCTTTAGCTAATTAGAGATTGCACACATGAAACTATTGAAGTAAAAAAATAAATGTAAAAAAAAAAAAAAAAAAAGACTGAACTGCAGCTTTAAGGAGTGTCTTAATTCCTTTGGATCAGCTGTAGATCTTCACACCTCAAGTGCATGATTTAGGTTGCAAGGCAGTGTCCAGAGAATTGAAGAAAGACACTCAGATACCTGTCAGTCTAAAATAAATATGATTTAGTAGAAATCTGATTCCTTCCATTAAAAATTATTTTTGCAACCTAAATCATGGGAAATAATGGTTTATAACGATGTCACGTCACTCGTGACTAAAAAATAGTCAGAGTGCGACTGTATATCCTGAAGTAACTGTAATATGTGTGTGGTGTCCCCAAGATGGGAGCGTAATTTTACCACATACTGTATTGATGTAGGTGGAAGTCAATAAATTGTGAGAGGGTGGAGGTGAGGGACCCGATGCCCGACATGATTGGGCGACCGGGTGGTATTTGCAAATCTTTCTGCATCTTGGGTATTATGTAGAAAATTGGAATTCTAGAATGACAATTAATGAGGAAATTAAATTCACTTTCATTAATGACATTTTCATCAAGTCCCTTTTTTAAAGAGACCCGCGATATTGAGTCTCGAAACGCGTAGGATTTGTGGCACAGCGCGGACACCATACCTGAAGGAGTATTGTGGTGACATCATCGGGAGAAGACGAGCAGGCAGCGCGTCGGAGGAGTCAGAGCCGTACGTCCTACCGGATAGACTGAAATCCCAATGACTGACCCTGGATCAGGAGCGCTAGTGAAATCACTAATTAAGGCTCATGTCCTAGTTACTGTTTGTAAGTAGGATTTCAATTTTTCTACCCGACTGAGACAAGCAGTTTCATACCTGTATACACCATATGTAATGATATGAACTGAAGAACAAGTGCATTTATATGCACAAGTGTATTAGTGTATGTTTCATGCTAGATTGCGTGATAGTCTTTTTATTTTCATTTTATTTTTATTAAATTCATTGAGAGGATTATTACATTTTATACTATTTAGTATTCTTTGTCGAAATCCCTGATTATTCACTATGGTGGCATGTTCTGTGTTTCTTTTGTCTCCTATTTCCTGAGGTGTGAAGATCTAAAGAGAGAAAAAAGGGGGAGCACAGGTTGAATAATTTGGGGTATCTAGAGTATCTAAATAGATATTTGTGGGTGTGCTTGAAAGATATATTAAATCACTTACACGGCCTTGTGTAAATGCTCTCACAGCAAGGTTTACTTGTCTTAGTGTTCTCTTGGTCGGTTGCCTTCTTCTTTTCAGGACTTGGTTTTCTTTCTGGATATCTTCAATGGTCCTCGGCTTACAATGTGGATGTCTCCCTCGGAGTGAACAGATTGAAAAACAGTGGTTTAGAGGGGAATACAGACAGTACTGATCAAGTCCAATTTTTTAGCTCTAAATGCATATATATATATATATATAAAGGCAGTAATTACTGCCAGCACTCACACGGGCTAGTGTGAGTACAATCCTAGGGGAAGGTATCTTTTTATCCAAATCTGGTCTTTACACGTAGTGATCTATAGGTGTAATAAGGGTCCAGTATTTAGTGATATATATAAATCAAATAATACTCACACGGCCTTGTGTGAGTAAATACACATCAAGGTATCTTTATCTTGAAAGTCTCCTTTTCTTCTTTTCAGGTTTGTGAGCTTCTTCCTGGTTTTCTTTGGTGGTCTTCAACTTTCAGTGTGGTAATCCCCCTCGGTGTGAACAAATTGGAAAACAATTGTTAGTGGGGAAACATCAACATAATTCTGTGATAACCCACTAGAAAAGCCCAAGCAGATACGTAAAAGCAGCAAAAATGCTGCAGGCACTCACACGGGCAAGTGTGAGTGCAATCCTAGGGGAAGGTATCTTTTTTTCTGTTGGTGTCTTTAAGTCTGGTGCCCTGTGAGGGTGATAATGATCTGATATGTATAGATCTATAAAAATTAAAATAGAAATAAAAATGATACTCACACGGCCTTGTGTGAGTAAATGCACATCAGGGTATCTTTAGCTTCTTTGTGATACTGATATTGTTAATCTCCAAGTGGGCCAGTGTAGGTAGATGACCCCTCCTTGGTGTAGATGTGAAATTGAACACTGTCACGATTTTCGTGGACTACAACAAAATTTATTAAAAAAAAACATATATAAAAACAATGAGAAAGATGCATAAAAAGAAACATAAAAAGAAAAAGCCAGCCGTCTAAAGGAAATTGCTCGTGGGTCTCGTGGAGCGCAGCTAACTTGCTCCGCGTCCGGATATAGTGCTGCCTCCTCTCAGATCCACTCCTTGACGGTGGCTGTGCTGGGTCAAAATTGCCTAGTGGTGAGAGCAACGCGTTTCGACTTTTGGTCTTCC
Organism: Ascaphus truei; assembly: GCF_040206685.1. Taxonomy (NCBI): domain Eukaryota; kingdom Metazoa; phylum Chordata; class Amphibia; order Anura; family Ascaphidae; genus Ascaphus; species Ascaphus truei. The sequence goes on from NC_134494.1 coordinate 34,058,606, forward strand.
TCAGGCTCCGTAGTTTGGGGTTAAGGTTCGTGGCAGATATTTATATTGATGTCAGCCAATCCCCATTCTACTTTAGGCAATGTCATCTGTTGTTCAATTAGAACTAATGAGTGCTGTATGATGCACTCCGTTTTCTACTTAGATATGTCATAGTGGATAAATAATTAAATAAATTGACGCATTCACTGGTTAGAATCTCGAGCGTTCATACATATGAATGGAATCATAGTTAAGAATAGAGTTAATACATAACATAGAAAGTAATTAGTGACGTGCTCTACATAGAGTGTGAAATGGTATGTGATGTCCCAAATAAATCTGTGTACTCTGTGAAGATGCCTGCGTGATTAATAAATGTTGATTATTTCATCTGTGACTGGGATAAAATTCCATGAGTGATTAGTGTGCATGTACTATTTTTAAGGAGTTTTTTTGTGAATGGTTAAGTAAATGAATGTTTTTATACATTATGATTAATAAATATATATATACGACAGTGGGCTTGGGTGTCTGTGTTCCTTATTATACTTATTATAAAGTGTTAAGTGAAGTTTTAGTGAAAGAATATGTGCTTATTAGCACACTAATTTTTAATGTACATTCAAGATAAAAAGGATAAAGTTCAAAATGTGTTTTCACATAAAATAGATAATAATCCATATTCATATTGTAGCCTTGTAGTGCCATAGAGTGTTCACAATTTAAACAAATGTCTTAAAATTATATCTTATATAAGTATAAATATATTTCAATATACACTTTCATGTTTTAATAAATTCGTACTAAACTATTACTTGAAACATCAAATATTCTATTGCACTCAATAGTGCAGTTTTTGATACTCTATATACTCAGAATATATTGTATCATAAGATTCTAAAGAATGTAATCTTGAACCTATTTATACCTCATATGGTGGAGGGTGATTTCATATACCCTGTTTGTGCAAACATTGTCAGCCTATTCTTTAAAAACATTTCTAGTGCAGTATACAATTTTAAACAAATATATTAAAAACGTATCCAATACATAATTTATATTTAAAATTTTAAAAATGTGGTCTGATATACTTTTATACAATATAATCGTGTTCTAAGCTAGAGCACCTAATATAGTATTAAAATGACTATAGTAGTCTTTTAGACTGATTTATATAACCTTAAGCATATATTATATCATGTCATTTCACAATGTGGTTGTGTACATACTTAGAGCATACAGCTTTATTGTACAGTTTCAACTTGTGTATTAAAATTGAAGTATTTTTGTTTGATATCGTTGGTGAGTGATATCTGTAAAGAAGATAAGAAATGATAATAGTGAATTCACATGTTTGGTATTGTGATGTAAATAAATGGCGGATAGGGGGTGGTGGGAGGGTAAGGGGAAGCGGAAAGGGGGGGGGGAGGTGGGAACTTTGAGAAAGATCTAGGGAAAGAGAATGAAGGGTAATGCTGAATGGGGAGAGACAGGAGATACTGGACTTAAATAAACGACCCCAGGTCTATATCTATATTCAGACCTTTTGGGGTCAAGGTTTTAAGTTTATATATCCAGTATGTTTCTCTTTGACAGAGTTTCCTTAGTCTATCTCCGCCTCTCCAATGGGGGTCTACCCTTTCTATTCCCTTGAATGTTAGGCCTACTGGGTTTCCCTCATGATGTAAACTGAAGTGTCTGGAGACGCTGTGTGTTAACACCTGTTTACGAATGTTGCCCATGTGTTCCAAGATGCGCACCCTCAGGGGCCTGGAGGTGCGTCCAACATATTGGAGACCACATGGGCAGGCTAGAAGGTAAACAACGTAATCCATTCGGCAACTAATTGCTTGTTTGATTTTGAATTCTTCTTTTGTTATATGTGAATTAAAAGCTGCCTTGTCACCTTTCTTTACCTGTTTGCAGGCCTTACAACTAATGCAATTAAAAAAACCACCGGTGGGGGTAACCAATTTTGACTGTTTTCTTTTATTTCTTTCCGGAAGGTACTTGGCGCTAATTGTGCTTTGATGCAAGGGGCCTTTCTGAAGATTACTTTTGGGATTGACGGGATGTGCCCCTTTAAAATTGGGTCCATTTGGACGACGTGCCAGTGTTTTTGTACTATTTTTTTAACTTTAGCAGCATCCGAGCTATAGGTCGTAATAAATGCTGTAGAAAAGGGGGTATCAGTTCGTTTGATTGTTGGTTTTAGCAGAGTTTCCCTTGGGATCAAGTTGATTTGATCCACTGCTTTATTTAACAACTGTTGTTCATAGCCTCTTTCCAGAAAACTATCTTGTAGTGTGTTTGACTGTTCTTTGAAAACCTCTATGTCAGAGCAATACCTCTTAATCCTCCTAAATTGACCATTGGGGATATTGCTAAGCCATCTTGGGTGATGGCAACTTGATGTTAGTAGGAAATTGTTTGCGTCTGTTTTTTTAAAATATGTTTTAGTTTTAATTTCACTATTTTCTACATAAATAGTGAGGTCTAAAAAGTTGATAGTATTAAAACTGTATTCTGAGGTAAATTCCAAATTCACTGTGTTGTCGTTTATATATATAATGAACTCTTTCAGGTCCTCTTCGCTCCCTTTCCATATGAACAGGACGTCGTCTATGTAGCGATGCCATGAGACCAAGTTTGCACTGAAAGGGTGGGTGGACCAAATTTTCCTTTCTTCCCAATCTGCCATGAAAATGTTCGCAAAACTGGGTGCAAACTTGGTCCCCATCGCAGTGCCACATAGCTGGAGAAATATTTCGTCATTGAACCAGAATACGTTGTGCTTCAAGATAAAATTAATACTGTCTAGTATAAAGGTTCGTTGTTCATCCCTGATTGTGGTATCTTTTGAGATTATATTATCAATTGCCCTGATGTGTGAAGATCTAAAGCTGATCCAAAGGAATTAAGACACTCCTTAAAGGAATTTATTCACTCTGTTATCCAAGCGCCCGAAAGGTCTGTTCTTCACAGTTGTACTAACTGGTTGTCAGACAGCCAGCTTGACTTTTCAAGGCGGCTCTTTGGACTTCAACACACGGGACTTTAAGCTCATTTGCACTGTATTCATTGTATTTATTATTGTATTTATGACACCAGCGCTTTTTATACACTAATTTAGTACATATCTAATAGTCTTCCCCATGTAATGTTGTCCACATCCACAGCTGAGTACTCTAAGTAGACAACAAACGTGGTTCTGCAATTAATAAAAGAGTATATCTTGTGAGTTTTCTTAGTTACAGTGGAACTAAAGGTAGATGCCGGTTTCATTTTTGTGCAAATCTTGCACTGATTTCATATCAATGAGCCCTTGGGTAATTGCATGGGTACCCTATCCTTAGATATAAATAAACTGGGGGAGAGATTGTTGGCTACCACCATGGCTCTTTAAAAGACCCCCTTATGGCCTGACTGTACATGTGGTCTGAGGACTGGATCTAAAGAGAGAATCTCCCAATGTTTCCTAATAATAGACCTGATCTGATTGGCCTGTGTACTATATTGGTTGATGGGAGGGGGGGGGGGGGTCAAAATTAGACAATTTCTTAAGGGTTCTGTCAAACAGACTACTGTAGATCTATCCATGTTATAAACCTCCTCTAAGGCTCTAAGTCTACTCCATTGTAACCCTTCGCTACAAACCTGGTGTATAAATCCCTTGATTGTGTAAATAAAATCTTCTTCCCTAGAGCAATTCCTCCTTTTACACATAAATTGACCCTTGGGAATTCCCCTTATCAGGGTCTTAGGGTGGCAGCTGTTCATTCTCAAAAAAGTGTTGTGTGAATTTTTCTTATGGAAAATGTGTGTTTTTACAGTGAAAAAAATATCTACATAAAGAAGTAAATCTAAAAAGTGTACATGTTGGTAGTTGCAAGTAAACGTGAAGTGTAAGTGATAGTCATTGTGATTTAAAGAATCAATGTACATTAATAGTGAAGTGACATCCCCATCCCAAATAAACAAGAGGTCATCAATAAAGCGCCTATAGAAAACAATGTCATCCCTAAATTGGTTCCCATCCCCAAACACGTGGAGTGACTCCCAACACCCTATGAAGAGTTTGGTGTAGGATGGGGCAAAACTTGTCCCCATGACCGTTCCACTTGTCTGGAGAAAGTTAACACCATTGTGATGGTAGGGGGTAACCAGGCTACATAATAAAGGTTAAGCCCTCTGGTTACCCCTCAAACCGTAGGGTCCCTAGTAGCTACATAAGCACTATAAGCCAGGGATAATACATGTGGAAAACAAAGTGACGGCATACAGGCATACCCCGCATTAACGTACGCAATGGGACCGGAGCATGTATGTAAAGCGAAAATGTACTTAAAGTGAAGCACTACCTTTTTTCCACTTATCGAAGCATGTACTGTACTGCAATCGTCATATACTGTACGTATGTGCATAACTGATGAAAATAACGCATGTGTAACAGGCTCTATAGTCTCCCCGCTTGCGCACAGCTTTGGTACCGGTAGGGAGCTGTAATGATGTATACTGAAAAATCAAGAAGGTTACTTCTTAAAAAGTTTTTTCCATAAACACATTTTTGTAAGTTTAAATAGTCTGACATGCCAATATTACTATCACAATCACCCCAATATAGTTGATCATGTATTTTACTCTGACTCAATAGAAATAAGATTTTTTTTCCCAACTAAGGTGCTCTAGTCTTTGGCGTAGATCTGTTAAGCCAGTTAATGTCCCATTAAGTCGATCTGCATATCAATAACGTAACCGTGTTTCAGCATCTGGATTGGAGTGACGCCAAGACATGGCAGATAATGCAAAGTTATGCTACAGTAATATGATGTCAAGTTCCTGCTAATGAGCTATACAATGGCCATTCTTTCTGCATAGAATTAGCTTTGATGATACACATTAACCTCGGGGAACGAAACGTCAGGCCCTGATTTAGGTAAAATCGCGGTACGAGCCCTGATTTAACAGGCTTTTCTGGACCCAGCCCTTTCTGTTTCCATTCTTCATTGGTGAATAATGTATACAAACTGAAACATGTTCAAATGAATTGAAAAACAATTATCTGAAAAAGTTATTTTACCTTGTGGGTTAAAGATAATGAGAGCCTTTAGCAACAGAAGCGCATGTGTTCCCTTTTTGTTTATAATCGCTGTTAAAATGCAAGCAATTGAAAGAAAAATACAGAAAAGAAGTATTAATTCATAGATTACCATCTGTTTTCATCGTTATTCTTTCTTATATTGTATTAATGCTGGCACAGAATGTATTCATATAGAAACAATTCTTTTCACACAGCATAAAAGCCTTCCTTATACGTGTAAAATATTTAGACTGTTTTTGTACAGTAAGAACAAAGCACAACTTCATAGACACACAGCTCCTAGGTTTTAACCTCCAGGAATTGAAGTTTCATCTTCACAGCTCCACAACGGTTTTGCATTATAGCCCAAATACATCAGTGATCAAACATCCACACTGGCAGTTGTATTGTGTTGAAATGGGGATGCATGTTACAGTATATGGGTTGGCGTTGCTCTATTTACATTAGCAAGTGATATGGAAACTAGAGTAACTAGAACGTTTAGAGGAGGAAACCCTTGACACGTTTGATCATGTATCATTTTGAGCAGTTCTGGACATTATTTTGCATCTCTTGGTGGATCAATAGAACTGCCAATTCTCAGTTGATATAAGCCTGATTATATAACCTTTTACAGCCAAGATATCAAATGTGATAAACAAGTTTCTAACATTTGACATTTGACAAAGGATAGAATAGATTTTTTTAATGTGTTACAATAGACTTTACTTGATTCACAAACCCATGGGCTTTCTGACTCGGATATCTGCAGCGTAAATGTGCTGGAATTTATTTAATTATATTCAGGTCCATTGCTGTTCAGCCACGCTTACAAATAAGCTGTAAGTACGCACACTTTGACATGGTGTTATTTTTTGTGCTTGTTTGCATAATAAATTCACCAAGAAGGTGTGTTGAAATATTTATAAGATGTCACAGTGCTTGAGTGCTCTGTAATAAAATCAATTTATTTTCCATCTTCCTAGAATAAAAGCCTGAAAAACAAGCTGTTGTCAGGAAACAAGCTTTGTGGTCTTCGTGCAGAAGAGGTGAGTAGAGTTCATTGTCTTAAACTGCCAAAAAAGCGTATTGAATAATCAGTAATGTAAATATCCAACCTAGACATTCCAAGGGAAGATAATGCATGATGCTTGTTGCCTGCATTATCAATGCTGCACTTGATGGCACTTTAAATGTTGACTTTGATACGTATTTTTTTAATGTTGATAAAGAAGAGCACCCCGAGTCCCCAATGAAAAACAAAACATACTTGTGAACAATATTTTATAAAGTCAAATTGTCCTAAAACGAAAAAAAAAACTGGGAATAACGATACGCATGGTTTTAACCAAGTTTTTGAACATCACTAATGCAGGAGTGGCCATCTCCAGAGCCTCAAGGACAACCAACAGGTTGGGTTTTCAGGATATCCCTGCTTCAGCATGGGTGGCTCAATCAGTGGCTAAGCCACTGATTGAGCCACCCATGCTGAAGCAGGGATATCCTGAAAATCTGACCGGTTGGTGACCCTTGAGGACTAGAGTTGGCCACTCCTGCACTAATGCATTCTTACCAAGGCCACAGGAGGTGGGCTATAGTCATCTTCTTCTATCACTAGTCACCAGCTATTTTAGGTAACTATACAGTACACACAACATTAAGGCTCGATTATGATGGAGACAAAAATTCTGGGGCTCCTTGATCAACGTGTAAATAGTTTTTGAAAACATTCACTGAATAGCACTGAATTGGGTTCTCCTTTTACTGGATGTGGCTATTTGTTTGTGCATTTACCCTGTAGTTCAAAGGTCTGGAAGCTGTATTGTTCCTGGAGAACAGCAGATTCATTGCAGGGCGACCATTAGAGATGGGCACATTTTGGGGGTGAATTTGGATCCGCAGCGAATCCGCCGGTTACTTTAGTCCGCGGATCAATCTCAAAAAGGGCGATTTGCGTTTTTACGGATTTTTTCTATTATTATTACAAGTACACTCCGCAGATTCCACAACCCGTGGACGGATTTGTAAAATCCAATCCACAGATTCATCAATCCGTTGGCGGATTCCTAAGAATATGACACCGGATCGCTGAATCCGCGGATTGGATTCTACGAATCCGTCAACGGATTGTATGCAATGGTGGATTTTGATGAATCCGCGTGGATTTAAACTGACCAAATCCATCGGCGGATTTTACACTGCGAAATGGGATTTTTGGGAGGGAATGCGAGAGATTCTGGGAAACAGATTTGGGCAGATTCGTCGATCTGTAGTGACTATCATTTAAATTCTTCATCGATTAAATTATAGTGTACAGAGCTTTCTAAACCTAATGCTTTCATACTTCAAAGTACTTTGCTTTTTAGGCATTCTTTCTGTCTCAATTTTGTCAATGGTAGTAGATCATGTCAAATCAAAATTCTTAAAGCCTTCCAGGTCTTGAAACTGTTGTAACTGTGATTGCAATTCTTTTACCTGAGTTTCCAAAATCTTCCTCTCTTTGACTTTTTATTCTATAATTAACTCCATTAATTTGAAAGAACAATGGTCTATGATCCATTGTTGCTCAAAAAGAAGATCTTGAATCCCAAATGTGGGGGCTTTTTTAATTCGTAGTCCCCTGGGAATTCTTTTGTTTTTTATATCATTTTCCAGAGTTACTATGTCCCACCATGCTCTTGTGTTCTGAATTAACAGCTTCTCTAACCTCTGAAAACGTGTCTTTAAATCAGTAATAACATTTGAATCAGTGTCCACAAAATGTTCAAAGACCTGCAAAGCTCTTGTTTTCCTTGAAGAATCGTCAAACAGTTAAAAGCATACATAGCCGATACATCCTGCAAAGCGTCAATTTCTTCTATATCCGACATTTAAACAAATACCGTTGAAAAATAGTCCAAGAAGAATTGAAAAAAACTGATTAGTAATCCAAACAATTCTCTTCTTCCCTCTTCAAGCCCAAAAGCTATAGAATTGGGCAAGCTATATTGGGGAGATATAGAAACAAAACACCTGCTCCCTTAGGTTGATGAAACTTGATTATAGATAAATTCCTTTATCCATGAGCTGACCCAAACAAATACAATAAACAGTTCAAGGTATAAGAATAGTGGGTGCTCCAATAGTTCCGGAATGCAATAAAGAATGTCAGTGAATAAAACATATGAGTAAAACTCTTGCATGGAGCGGGTATAATGATGTGTGAGTTTCCAGTGTGAAATAATAAGAGATTCTCCTGAAGGAAGCAGACAAAAATGATCACAATTTATACAAGATTTAATTTGGAATTATTTGCTTGAATCAGAACCTGAGAAATGTGAGGATTTATATACAGACGAGCAAAGACAATTGTGTCATTTGTATCTCCTAGTTGTATTACCACCCCTTTAGTGACTACACAGACCTTCATCATGAAGGGTTCTTTTAGATGTGGGGGATGTAAAATGTGTTATCTGATTAAACCATCCTCATATTTCTCAGGTTCTGATTCAAGCAAAAAAATGCCAAATTAAATCGTATATAAATTGTGATACACAATATGTAATTTACCTCTTAACATGTGGGTGCGGAAAAAATGATGTAGGATGAACTACCAGAGCTCGTAAACAAGAGTTATGGAACACTTGAGATTAATAAAAAAATAAGACTGCTCACATCCCGTGTCAAAACATGTTACGGAGTGTAGACTTGGGGTTGCTGATAATTTAACTGTTAAATGTATTGAGAAAGTTATACTAAAGGAACGAGGAGGAAATAAACTCAATCTTTTGGACCGCAGGGTGGCATATTGGATTTTTATGCTTAACACTCATTCTCCTTGTGGTCTAAATATTGAATGGAACCTCAGCCACTCTTTGAATTGAATTACTGAATGAAATTGTTGTAAATATGTGTTAAAATTGAAGGGTGTCATCGTACAGATGCAGCGCCCGTTATTCGAACATTTCACGTGTTGTATACCTCAGAATACCCATGTCATGGCGTGTGATTTCTTCCAACCGTACCGCCTTAAGGCGCTTATTGACTCGTTTTTATCGAGTGCAGAAAATGGCATTTTAGTGTTCTGGTTCTTAAACACCAGCAAATTGACACAGTAGCACAGTACTGTACTGTATACATTACAATTTATTCATTTCTGCCACGGATACACCAAGAATTGCACCCAAAGAAATCAGAATCCAAGAAATTCAAACAAATCAACCGCGGTAAACACAGGTGTGCCTGTTGTGATTGGCGGCGTGAATGCCACGGGGAATACAGCAGAGCACACAAAAACAGCTCCGTGAAATGTTCGAATAACGGCCGGTGCATCTGTAGGTTACTTAGGAGATTTCAGTTAGATTTACTCCTTATGATAGAGATCGGCATTATAAGCTTTATAGCCTTTTTACCTTTGTTCTTTTCCTACTCTTCACTCCCACTTCCCCACCCCTTTTTCTTCCCCCCCTTCTTTTTCTCTTTTTTTGCCTTTTTTGTCTTTGGTGCCATTCATATAAATGGCTTAGATTATACATCTTTACAAATTGTGTTTCTTAGAATCAGATTCCATGAGGTTTTAAGAACGAAGATTTAATCAATTTAAAATTGTATTCAAAAACGAGATTTATTTAGATCACACAACCTTGCATTTTCCGGAATCCTGCAATTTTATCTCACCCTTAGGAGGTGTATTATATTAACAGTAGAAATGTTGTTATATATAAAAATAATTTTACAATTGTTTTTTTTTTTAATGAATTATGTGTAAATATTCATTTTCATCATTCTCTCATGCTTTAATGTTTATTTATTCATTAAGATGTACATCAGTAGGAGAGATGATGACGTGTGTGATATATGTTTGTCTTCCGTTTGTTAGGGGATTTTCCATGGGGAACGATGAATGTATAAATAAGTTGGATTAGAAGGTCATGTGTTTTAATTGCGACAGTTGTATTGTGCTCTGGCTCTTTCACGCTACATCAGTGTCTTCCGTGGGTTGGCTTTAGAATTGGGGGCATGCGCATGATTGTTATCATCTTTGTCAATTGACACAGGCGCAGTAGTTATCATTAGCCTTTAGATCTTAAAACCCTGGCGTGAGGGGAAGGAGCACAGCTGACTGTTGTTATCCTTCTGCTGCTTCATTCGGGCTTGTGTTGGCTTCGTAGGGGATGCGCGCGGGTGGGCACGCATGCGCAGGTGCTTTTGCATGCACTGGCGTGTCCGCGCCCACTGTGACGTCATGCGCAGACCCGTTTGTGGCGCGAATTTTCATAGAAGTTTTCTCTTCAGTGTATAAAAAGAGGGTCCCTGGTTAATAACCCCATACTCCCTGATGAAGCACATTTGTGTGCGAAACGCGTAGGAGGACCTACACCTCCTTTGGGTGATGTTGTTTGGTCAATACATTTTTCATTTTTATACCACCTGGCTCCATGGGCAGTGCGCTGCTATTTTCTTTTGTTAGTAACTGCACATCTCTTCATATACCCTTAAATCTTTGAGGCTTATAAAATGATATCATTGCTGTATTTCATTTTTTTTAATACTATTCAGAGTCATACTATTGTAGTGAGTGATACCATTGAGTATAACTTGAGTGGTATCAATGTTGTATAAAATTTGACCTCTTGATGAACAGCCGTAACTCAGAAATATAAAGTTAAATTAATGTTTTTTTTATTTGGCAATTTCTCTAATTCATTAATTGTGCTTCCTGATTTTACAGTCCAAGAGAATACAAGCCCAGCTGAAAGAGCTTCGGTACGGGAAAAAGGACTTGGTTTCTAAGGTGGGTTCATATTTCAAGATTCAAGTAAAATATTTCTTCTGTTTAAATAGGTTTTAAAACTTTTAAAAGTACCATGCCAAAACAGGCAGAGAGATTGCAACTAGAGAGAAATGTAGCACTTTCTACGAATCACCACAAAGCATTTTTTTTAATCTCATTATGCACCTTTTTCAATACTTAAGTCACTGGGGCTTTCTGTCCGGTAGTACCGTACCCAAACGGCACTTTCACACTGTATTGAATAATGCGCTATGAAAGAAGACCTTTTACATTGAAAAATGGGATATGGCAGAGATGTAGCAATGTGCGAATATTCTCTATGAGCTTTTTCTCTGAGCTTTGTCTCTTAGCTGTGTCTCTAAACTGTGTCTATGAGCTGTGTCTATGAGCTGTGTCTATGAGCTGTGTCTGAGCTGTGTCTCTGAGCTGTGTCTCTGAGGTGTGTCTCTGAGGTGTGTCTCTGAGGTGTGTCTCTGAGCTGTGTCTCTGAGCTGTGTCTCTGAGGTGTGTCTCTGAGCTGTGTCTCTGAGCTGTGTCTGAGCTGTGTCTATGAGCTGTGTCTGAGCTGTGTCTCTGAGCTGTGTCTCTAAGCTGTGTCTGAGTTGTGTCTCTGAGCTGTGTCTATGAGCTGTGTCTCTGAGCTGTGTCTCTGAGCTGTCTCTCTGAGACGAGCTGTGTCTCTGAGCTGTGTCTGAGCTGTACTCCCTTGTTGGAGCTATTTGATCTACAGTTATTTGATATATTGCATTATGCAGCTATAATATTTTAATGAATGAGTTGGAGATCTATGGATACCTAAGGAGGGGGCTTGTCCATACTGTACATTGGAAGCCCCAGAATCACAGTTACAGTAGGTATAATGTATAACGTAGGATTTAGGTGTAAAAACCATTCATGGTTTGAGAGTAATCAGGAACGTAAGTGCTCTCTGCATACATATAGGCAGACCTGTATAGTGGTCTCTGCATATAGGCAGACCTGTATAATGGTCTCTGCATATAGGCAGACCTCTATAGTGGTCTCTTTATTGTGCACACACAGTAGGAAGACCTTTATTGCATTGCAGATTTGTAGATCACTCTGTCTGCAAATTGGTAAAAGTGAAACATTAAACTACAGATGGAATAATTCATTACAACTTTATTCTAACAATAGCACTGATCATGTACTATATATTGAACTTATTTATATTATTTTACAGCCTTTTACATATTGTCAGAATAACTGATATACTACAGTACATGGGATAAAATGGTGTTTAGCTGTACCAACAATAGTCTTTGAAGTAGGTGCATCTAAATTCTAGTGGCAATCACTGTTTTAATTATATTAGTTGTTAATGAGGGTAACAATAAAGAAAGTAGTGTAGTGACTCCTTAGACATTCACCAAGTTACTTGGTCTCCCGCTGTGTACAGCTCCAAGAATTGATTGTAGATTTCAGATTTTACAGTTCTTATCCACAATGTACTGTTATGTGCAGCATCCATGCTGAAGAAGAGTGCTTATTATAAGGGCACTAGACATAATCTAAAGAAATTCGAAGAGGGATGATTACTTGCCCCAAATAATAGCAATCTAGCTGTTAAAAAAAAATAATGAGCAAGTTTATATATTTTTTGTAATTAATGCAAATTAAATCCATAGGTGACATGGTATAAAATGATAAATGCAGGTCCATTGGGCAGAATATTTGTTAATCCCGTCACTGCTAATTTATCGACTTCTAAATACTTTCCCCACCCACTGACCCAGACTCGCCTGCATCCTCCCTGGCTATGTACTGCACAGCCCTCTTCTCCAGTTACTTGCGGTCCTTGCAGACCTTTGTTAGTGCTGTGGTGCTAATAACCATCTCCCTGGTTGTGCACTTGATTGTGGCCGGCTGCTGCATTGCCCAGGAAGAGGGTTGCTGCCTTTTGTCTTTCTATGTAAAAACAAAGAGGTTGCAACTAGTGCATTATGTCTACAACCTAAATAAATACCCATTCATCCCTCTCCCTGAAAGTATCACTCACACTCTTGAAATACTGAAATGCTATAATAAATGTTATTATTGTATGGTTTCTTTTCTTGGGGTTGAGGAGGAGCGCTGAATCTCGTGATATGTAAAAAAATAATAAATATATATAGTGCAGATGGTAATTCACTGCTTAAACAATGTAAAACATAAGAAATGAACTCACAAAAATCCTATAAAATCACTGCATGTCAGAGATCCTTCTCTCTCTGACTGGAGCCCTTTGTGTTACTGGAGTCTGTATCCTCTCAGTGAAGTGGATATGAAAATAAAGAAAACCACAAATAGTGCAAATAGTATGAACTATACAAATATATTATGCACAGGTAATCAGGAAACTCACATTTTCCATTATAAAGTTGGGTGGTGGAGAGAACCGCCGATAGAAGCAGGCTGCTGTTCGGTGCTTCACTTTCCCCTCACAGTGTAGTTCAATGCCAGTCTATGCCGTCGCGTCACTTCCGGTTTCGCGTCACGTCACTTCCGGTTTCGCGTCACGGGTGAGGGCGGGAAGCCAGAATGGGAGTGATCTCAGCAGTGGTTTGCCAGTCCTTCCAGGCGCAGAATCTCTCTAACTCTACGCGTTTCGCAACAGCTTCGTCAGGAAGCTGTTGCGAAACGCGTAGAGTTAGAGAGATTCTGCGCCTGGATGGACTGGCAAACCACTGCTGAGATCACTCCCATTCTGGCTTCCCGCGCTCACCCGTGACGCGAAACCGGAAGTGACGTGACGCGAAACCGGAAGTGACGCGACGGCATAGACTGGCATTGAACTACACTGTGAGGGGAAAGTGAAGCACCGAACAGCAGCCTGCTTCTATCGGCGGTTCTCTCCACCACCCAACTTTATAATAGAAAATGTGAGTTTCCTGATTACCTGTGCATAATATATTTGTATAGTTCATACTATTTGCACTATTTGTGGTTTTCTTTATTTTCATATCATCCACTTCACTGAGAGGATACAGACTCCAGTAACACAAAGGGCTCCAGTCAGAGAGAGAAGGATCTCTGACATGCAGTGATTTTATAGGATTTTTGTGAGTTCATTTCTTATGTTTTACATTGTTTAAGCAGTGAATTACCATCTGCACTACATATTTATTATTTTTTTACATATCACGAGATTCAGCGCTCCTCCTCAACCCCAAGAAAAGAATACTTCACATCCTGGGATTAGGAACGATCCCATCAGAGGAAGTTGAGCTGCTGCTGTACACTGTTTTATTTTATCTAACACTATATGGTGATAGGTTTATTGTGTGTACTTAAGGTGTGTCACTTATCACACTAATTACTATATTGTTTAGGAAGCGCCCGGTCCATCCACTTCCCCCACCCACTGTTACCTATTGTATGGTTTGGCACTTTAACTTCTGTATTTGGTTTTGATTCCAAACATTTTTCATGTCTTCATTTTTTTTGTTTTTTGCCAGCGCTTAATTGATTTTAATTTAGGTTTTCTAAACAATTACGGAAAAATAAAAAAATATGCAGGAATTATTTTTTTAGAAATTTGGATGAACTTTTTTTTAAATTTGTTCTTTTGCGCACAAGTTTGTGAGATTTTTTATTTATGAACCCAAAGGTTTGCCCAGTTTGTTAAACTTCCCCCCAAAAAGTTACTGTAGTCCAAGAATTAGCTTTTCTTGGGTTTTGGCTCGTATTTTGTCCGGAAAATTCAAAGGTTCGTTCCGACCTTCAAAGTTCGGATTTCGCTGTCATAAAGCTGCCAATTATTAGGTTTTTTGTTCTTGTGTAAATTCATATTTTTAGAGCATTCAGCAGAATAACTGCATGTTTTCATAAGATAAAAAGTTTGACAACACATGAATTTCAAAATATCAATACATTTCAGAGCTAAAAAGATTAATTTTTGTTCTTGTGGCAGCCATCATGTGCTATCCAAGACTATTGATCATGGGTTGCTGCTGCATCTCCTGAGGGACCTAGCTGGTATCGGTGGGACCTTATTACAATGGGTTGCCTCATTCCTGCAGGGCAAGACCCAGCAGGTGGCTATGGGGTTCCAGGTGTCTCCTGTGGGACCTGCCCCCTTTGGGGTCCCTCAAGGGTTGGTGCTGTCACGCTGCTGTTCAATGTGTATCTAAGAACTATCGGCGACATTATCCGAAAGCATGGTCTGAAGTGCTACCAGTATGCTGATGACACCCAGATCTATGTTTTTTCCAGGGCAGCCCTGGGATGGCTATTGCCACATGGATGGTGTGTCTAGACAAGGTGGTGTCATAGATGAAGTTCAATTCTGACAAGACGGAACTAATGATTATGGATTTGTCATGATGCCGGAGTATGAGATCGGAGGGTATGCGAATTGCCCCTAATCAATGGTGTACAGCCACTGCCCATATTCCAGGTTCATAACTTTGGTATCCTCTTTGACCAGAGTCTCAACATTCATGCCAAAGTTGACTCAGTTGTTAAGTCTGATTTTTTTATCTGAGGCTGAATAGGAGTTTACGTCTACTCCTGTCAGCTATGAACTTTGAGTCACTGATCCATGCCTTTGTGTCTACATGGTTGGACTACGGGAATGCCTTACTGTATATGCAAGACTACTAGTGTGCCTGATGGGGAAGCTCTGGCTTTTGAACCTCAGATACTGAGACGTGTTTCTTGCTTTGACCATATCACTTCCATCCTGCACGATCTGCACTGGCTTCCAGTGATCTTACGGGTTTGGCTCAAGTTGGCCACAATGGCCTTTAAAACCTTGCTTGGTCAAGCACCTGCCTATCTGCAGTCTCTTTTGAAGGTCTCGGGTGGGTGTGGGGGGTCCGCCTGTCCATGCCAAGGGTACTCTGCCCTACGCTGGGTGGGGGGGGCCTTCTCGTGTGCAGCTTCAGAGGTTTGAAACTCGCTACCGCCAGACCTCGGGTGTATATCTACTTTACCGCTGCTTCTGGCTCGGTGTAAGACCTTTCTTCTGGTTTTCCTGTCTAACAAAACAACTGTATATAATTTTCATTTGTTTAATTGCGATGCCCCCTTAACTGGAGGAGAGTTTTTAGTCAAAACATAAATGATGATGATGATGATGATGATATTCTGTAAATTCATTGGCTGAAATATTTTCCCAACATTAGGGAATGTTTATGAAAGATTTACAGCAATGTTAAAATAACTTCACAGTAACAAAAGCTTATATCCCATTGGAAATTAACCGGCTGAAATTTTGCACCAATGCAATAAATGGAATAAAACCTTGATAACTCCTTAGGCTCTTTATGCCATTGGATGAGAAACAATGAATGGAACATTTCCTTCATGCATCCTGCTGATAGGTTACAGACAATTATTCTGCTTAAAGCACAGGAATGAGGAATATCTAAGCAGCAAGGTGCTGATTCTGGAACTTTAACTAAGCCATAGCTTTGATGGAATTTAGGAACTAGCACAAGAGGTGACGGAAGGACAATGGATTTGTAGAGGAGACATTTTCCTTATTGATCAAGTCCAGGAGTTGGCATTTTCTCTCTCATTTCTTTTTGACATTTTATACTGCAAGGTGCCGTGATTCTGCTGGTGAATGTAAATGTGACCCATTCTAGAGTAAATAGCTAACTCCACACCCCTGATCTTGCTAACCGCACAACACTATGCCTGATACATACAAATTAGTCATTGTGCAACTGCAATTCCCCAATTAGGTTCTGCAACAGACATTGCTCACATTTCCAAGGACACATTATTGTGGTGTGATCCCATCAATATGTTGCTGATATGGTTCAATAAATGGCATATTCTGCAATGCCTTCTATTCTACACACTTTGTTCTTCATATGTTTTCAAGACATGTTCATTCTCTATCAACAGACATCTAATGAAGAGACACATGTGGCCTTAAAAAGCTCATGTACAACAATCCAACGTCTGTTTTCCTTTTAACGCTTGTTCTTTCTGTAGTATATTCCCCCTCGCTTGGGCATTTCCCTGTTATTTCCTTCAATCTATGAGAACATATTAACCGCCTATGAAGTTCAATTACATTTTTGTTATTTTACGATCAAAGTTAGACTAATGGGTCATTTTTATTAATTAATCTGCAGGGGGATGACTATTTTAAAAATACTTACAAGCCCGGGAATTCTAGTTACATAAAGAAAAAAAAATCCTTTACTTGTATCATTGCAATGGCAATAAGTACAGTATATGGTTGCATGTATGGAGTACATAGAACTCATAAACTGTGTTTTCGGAGCAAGGTATTGTAACTGTTCACCACTTATTAGAAACCAAATGGTGATGACTGTCCCTTGCTAAAGAATGTATATAGGCAAGGTGATTAGTTGCAGTCTCCCATATTATATTTCACTGCTAGGTGACATTCCAGCACACTTTATTCTATCAAAACATTTCAAATACATCTACTTTTAGGGATGTTCAAAAGACTGCTATGTATTTCTAGTCGATTATTGGAAGTATTTGCCGTTATTACATACAGTATTTCAGTTAAAGCAATGATAAAAAACACTTATAAACATATTCACTTGTCTTAGACAGGTCCACAAACCTGCAGCTAGGGATTCTGGGTAATTGCATTCAAATGAGCACTCACAGTGCATCATTTTTAGCTTCTGATCTACTTTAACATGGATCCCTTAAAGCTTATGCCTGCTATTTTATTTCTTTACTTAAAAAATATGTTACCAGGAATTAATACATTGAGAGTTACCTCTCGTTTTCAAGTACAGGTGCAAGTGCTGGTTCTGTTCTGCTTGCTTTGCGAGTTCTGCACGGTATCCTCTCCATAGCCACAAGTTTCCAGCGGCCAGACTAATTGCCCATAGGATTAACACAGCGGGGGTCCCTCCGTTTTTAATGGGACTGGCGCTGTGTGTATCCTTCTGGGTTCCACCTGTCTGTAAGAGACGCGCAGTAAGAGAGAGACTGAATCAGTCACTCAACCTGCACGCCTCTATCGTGATCGCTGGGCTTTAATTTTATTTAAAAAACATATTATTGAAGCAAGGGGTCTCCAGAGCTAAACCGCTTTGATTTCAGGTCCGGGATCGCTTTGATTTACAGGCTCCGTTATGGGGTGCGGTATCACAGCGGCCATGTTTAAATTCTCCCAAGTCATGGCCCACGTGTTCAGGAGATTTAAACAATGTAGAGGGATACCGGCACTCCACATGGTATATCTCCCAATTTGATTGGTTGTAGTACCATGTGATTGCAGCCATTTTTTCAAAGGATGTGACATCATCCCTTTAGGATGTCACATGGTACTCTAACCAATCCGATTGGTGTAGTACCATGTGATGGCAGCTATTTTTTTTCTCGTGACATCATCTTAATGGGAAGAAACATATCCTTCCTGATTGGCTGGCTTCCCTCCCTTTTGATGATGTAACATCCTCTGCTTTGTTTAAATCTCCCAATAACGTGGGCCATGACATGGGAGAATATAAACATGGCCGCTGGCATACCAGCACCCCATAACGGGTCCTGTAACTCGGGAAGCAGAGGGTCCCTGGACCTGAAATCAATTATGTTCAGCTCCGGAGACCCCCTGATACAATAATATGTTATTTAAAAAAAAAAGCCCCACAATCGCCTGTTAGAGGCGCGCAGGTAGAGTGACTGATTCAGTCTCTCGCTTACTGCGCGTCTCTTACAGACACGTGCAACCCGGTAGGATTCATACATCACGAGTCCCAATAAAATGGAGGGACTCCCGCTGTGTTAATCCGATGGGCCATTACAGCCTACTGTGAACTATCAAGCAGAGTGTCCGCGAGATGGTCGCGGATTTCCTCGGACAGCGGAACAGAACCGGCAGTTGCACCTGTATGTCCTGGGCACAGAGTTATGATGACAAATACATGGTTACATTAAGTGAACAGGGTATACATTATATAGAAGCCATTGCATGCACAGTTAGAGATAATATATATTATAGGCGTATGTAACAGTTACAGACCAGATTAAAATGTGAGACAGCTTTAGTTTTGAAAGAACCTAGACTGGTGGTGGCTGTGAGAGTCTCCGGTAGATTGTTCCAGTTGTGGGGTGCCCGGGACTTGTGCTGCAAAGCCTTGGTCAAATAAGTACTTCAGTTAAAATTAGATATAACTCTCCTTCTTATAAGTTAAAATGAATGTCATCACACCAGTTGAAAGTGTATATCATCTCATGATGTTGCATCTAACTTTGAAGCTGTATCTAAATAAACTTCAGTTTCTCAAAAACAGATATTTTTCAATTAAAACTCAATTTGCTTCTAAACACAATAATTTCTTACAGATGCTCTAGACTTTAATAACAAGTAAGGTGATACTGTATATTTTCAAGGTCAAGGCATGATTGTTTGGGGAAAGGAGTTTATATATATATATATATATATATATATATATATATATATATATATATATATATATATATATATAAAGTTAAACTCAAGGGTTATAAAATGAATAGCACAGAGTTTGTGTCATTTGTTAAACTGTCAACAGAAGAGAAAGTTAATGTTTTCGTGCAAATAAGAAATAAACAGTCTTTTATAAGAAATGTCAAGACAGTGGCTGCACTAAACTCAAGCACAGTGATATAATGCAAAGAGAATGCCAAATGTAGGCGCATAAAATGAATTCATAACATCAAATGTGAACTCCACCGGAAGAGAACAAGGTCACTGCTTAGTTTCCTTCAGTATCTTCTATGTAAGAATAATTTCAAATACAGTAAAGCTTACCAGCCTTTCATCTTCCTGCTGTACATAGCATAAGCACCAACTACAATTATGGTATAATGGCAGAGAATTACAGAGTGCACCTGCAAGAAGCTGCACAAGCAGGGCCGCTGAAAGCTTTCCTGGGACCAGGACTAGAGTTTCCATGCCTCCCCCCTAAAACAAAATTCCCCCGAAAAACTATTTCCTCCCCAAAAATTAACAGGTTTTCCCCTAGAGATGTAGCAGAGGGTCTCCAGAGCTGAACCATATTCATTTGAGCTCCTGGGAACCCCTGCTTCCTGAGATACTTACCTCAGGGGGTGCAGGTATCCCCTGCTTATGTTTTACCTGTCCCATCACATGGGCCAATAGGAAACCGTGACATCATAGGCGGCTTCCTATTGGCCCATGTGACCGGGGGATTTAAACCTGAGCAGATACCGGCACCCACTAAAGGAGGAAAGTATCTCAGGAAGCATGGGGTCCCCGGAGCTGACATTAATGGGGTTCAGCTCTGGAAATCCCCTGCTTCAAACCCACTACTATTAAAAATAAAAATAAAAAAAGGAAAGCAGCTGTGCTACTACAGCTTCCTTCTTGTTGCCTTTTTAACTTGGGAGGTTTTTTTTCATTTTGCTGTATGGTCAGGACCTACTAATGTTGTTTCCCCTCATACAGAGGTAAACGGGAAGGTTCAAAGTGTAGTGATACTGTACGACCTGCAAATTTGGTCATGCCTTGACGTGGTATGCAGGCTTATGACGCTTTGGCCAAAGGGTTTAACTAAATGACCAAGAAAATATTATTATTGAAGTATTTCACTTTATACTTATTACCATATATGTTTTATCAATTGGATGTAGCATTGGGCTCTCCTGTCTTTTGTTGTATTACATCAGTAGCACTCCTTTTGATATAAATATATATATATATATATGATGTGGTGGGTGTTGCGGTTTGAGCTTGCTGGGAAGGTGTGTGCTAATTCCTTCTTGCCGCCCTCCCTAGACCTGTTGCCCCTAGGTGATGTCATGAGACAGTTATGCCTTGGGACGGCCTGCATACACATTTGTGCACGTTCTCGAATTAAAACTGAAACTTCCAGAACAAAATTCATTGCATCTGCCAAAAGACACGCTTCCTGGTTTATCTCTCACAGAACAAGAGCTAAAGATTGGTTGCAACAATGAAGACACAAGGATTCTGGGCATATTTATTTAAGCCGTGCTCGGATACCTGGAAAGCAGCCAGACATATTCCTTGCACCATCAAAACAATAGTCTGTAGGCGTCCCAGTGGTGAATTACATCGTAATAATATATATTTTGTATAGTTAAATAGAGTATTTACTGTTGTGTCAGTCATATTGTACATGGTATATGGTGACACCAGAGGGGAACTACACCCCACAGTGTGAAGCCAGAAAGGGGGGACCCTGGAGCTGCAACCACAACCCTACTTTCCATATACCTGCCCATAAGGTGCCTTTTAGCACTGAAAGGCGTTTAAACCGATGGGCTGGCGGTAAGGTGTGTTGGGGAAGAAGACGGCTTGGTAAATATAAGCCTAGATGTCATACACTGGACAAGTTAAAGTAGGGGGGCACAACTGCAGCCTTCAAGCCCCCCCCATCAGGTCCGATTTTCAGGATATCTCAGCTTTAGCACAGGTGGTTCAATCAGAGGCTCGGTCTAAGACTAAGTCTCTGATTGAGCCACCTGTGCTGAAGCAGGGACTGATTGAACCACCTGCACTTAAGCAGGGACTGATTGAACCACCTGTACTGAAGCAAAAACTGATTGAGACACCTGTCCTGAAGCAGGTATATCCTGAAAACCAGACCTGTTGGGGGGGCTTGAGGACGGGAATTGAGCCCCCTCCCTGCTATTTACTGGACTCCGGATGTAATTTGTTTATCCTTTTTG
Organism: Ascaphus truei; assembly: GCF_040206685.1. Taxonomy (NCBI): domain Eukaryota; kingdom Metazoa; phylum Chordata; class Amphibia; order Anura; family Ascaphidae; genus Ascaphus; species Ascaphus truei. Next base: position 34,080,079 of record NC_134494.1, read on the forward strand.
AAACATAATTGCGAAATGCTTTGTGGGGTTTTATTTTGTTCCCTGTGGATTAATAGAAATGTTGTGTGAGTAGTGGGTATATACTGTACACCAGTATAGCATTAAATAAAGGACATGATCACGAATGGACATACAGTACTGTATATCTTTTTTTTAAATTATTAAATCTACAGTAGTTACCATATAATCTGTGTCTGCAGCATACACAGCCACCAATTTAATCTTTTAATAGTCATTTCTTCTTTTGGCAAGGATTTTAAATACTGTAGAAGAGTGGACAAGTGTGATGGATTATGGGATGTTATTATTGTTCTCCCTACTTAGCTGGCAACATTTGAAGGATCTTCAAATTCAAATCTTCAAACACATTAGATCTTCCTTTTTCATAAAGAGATAGCCTTTTATTGTTACTTGAAAGAGTCTCGAGTGTACTTAGTTCGCATATTTCATTCAGTAACTAATGGAGCATGGTGGGTGATTAATATTTGTGTCAATCAGGAGATACTACACCATACACTCATGCAGTGTTGTGTAAATGTTGCTTAGAGGCATGGATTCCACCATTTTTTCCCCTCTAATAACCATCTAGATGCGTGAAGAAGCACATTTGCATCTCTATTAAGATACAAAATCTCATTATAAAGCTGTCTTTTTTGCCGTGGAACACCCTGAAGGGTTCTTCAACATGTACATAGATTCTTTTCAGTTTTACATTTATAGTAAATCTAAGCTTTGCTGGCATTTGGTTACATGACAGGAATCTTATTTCTTATATAAACCGGAGTAGTTCAGAAAACGCACAGTACTTTATAGTACATATATTTTGCTCACAGGTTTTACCATGTTTTACCACTGATTCTCACCTGAGATAAAATTTGAAACAGGAGGCATCATTTTCATACAGTAGGTACACATTACAACTTGTATCTGCTACTAATTTCATGGTACAAAGAGAAAAAAAAATAGAAAGATCTCATAATCTTGTATTCAAATTAAAACATTCTGTGCTGCAGCTGTAGTGTGTAATGCATAATCTTAAATAACCTGATCAGGCATAACAAGCTAAAAATGCTTGGGCATAATTGTTATGCTTAATAACTCGACCCATTGGCAAACTCTTGCATAGGTTTCATAAAGCAGCCCTGAGCTATAAAAATGTTATTACATCTTTAATGAACTGCAAAATCCAATTTAAAAGTTTTCCACAAGCACATAAAGTGGCCTTAAGGATTATGACATACCTTTGAAGTTAATTTTGATGATGGCCCTTCTAGAATATTGTACTTCATACATATTTAAAATATTGACTTCATCTCTGTTTGTTGGAGTCAGAACTTGATTGAGGACACAGGTCTTGGAGACCAGGACAAAGGATATCAGTGTATATAACAGTTAAAAATATTTAGGCAATGCAGACATGTTTTCCCCCAGCTCTAAACAGGTACAGTATACAAATGCACTAATTTATCAGTGAAAATTATGTGTCCAAACTAGTTGACGTAATTGATATCTTCAAGAGAGGTAGCAAAATATTGGTGATACAAGTTTCTAAATTAATATTGAAAGACTTTTGTGGCAAATGTATCTTATGGGGTTTCAGTTTCTGCTCTGTAGCAGGTGAAATGTACTTAATCCTTATTGGGTAAACGCTAATAAATAATCAATGAGAGGCAAAGGTACCTTTCAGTGGGTCCGCGAAAGACATTGTCACATTATATAAATGCCTTGCCATAATAAAAAGAACAGTGTACACAGTAGATCACACTAGTCCGTAATTGTTGAGTGCTACATCTTGTCTATGAATATACTGATGTATCCATGTTCATGGAATTCATAAAAGTCCTGCTACAACCCCTTGACACAGCAAATTTATTTATACTTTTGCTTAGTTAGTTTCTAAATTAGTGCTAATATTGTACAGCGAATACATTTGACAGTATATAATATATATAATATATATATATATATATATATATATATATATATATATTTATACTGTACACACACACTATTGAATGTATTCGCTGTACAATATTACATACATATATATATATATATATATATATATATTCATCAGTCAGTCATGTACAGTAGATTGTAGAGAGTGGAAACAGAAAAGGTTGGCTAGTTTTAGATAAGTTTGTAGTTAAAATATCATTGCTAGGTTGTGGGGAAAACCTCCTTGAAATGATATGTGGTGGAATGTACACTGATTCTAAGTATCTCTGTACAATTGCAACCCCGCAAAGCTTTTCCTAAATTAGAGAAAATGAAACTTTCAGCAGCCCAAATCTGAAGACTTGCATCATGTCGCCAAAGTTTATTCAGCACATTGTCTGCCTCTAAAACCATCGAATCCAACCAAAAAAGTCTCTATGCGTTGTACTTTCTTCATAGATGTTTGGTGGGTGTTGGGGGATAGATGACATTAGGGCTCAGCTGCCTTCTTCAGCTTTGATCTATAGAAACACACAATGCAAGTACAGTACAAAACCCTTAGGGGTCGTAAAAAAAAGGCTGTAACATTTTTAGCGTTACGTTATCGTCGTTTAACAAATCAATATCCATAACATGTATTCCCAAAGGGGCATAAAATTATGATTCACCTGAAAAATAGCGAATCTATAAGTTTGAACAGCCGTTTGGCTTACTGATATGAAATCATATGGTAATGAGCAATTAACGGTTAATTGTTAACCTAACATTGGAGATCCTCAGACCTTCGTCCATTTTAGCGCATGATAACAACTCTACGATATTTAAGACCATCCAAAAGCTGGCGTTGTCTACATTCAGACCCTGTTTATCAGTGTGTTGTTTCTACAAATAGCACACACGGGAAGAAGGCAGGTCTTACATGAATGTATTGAGTGTAGGACATAACCCTTTTCTTTACATATGGTTACTAACATATATACGATGGAACATATAAATGGCTGAAACACATCAACAGATGCAATAATGTAATGTAATAAACTATACTATGTTTAGTAATGATTAAAGGGAATGTACAATATGTTTGTGGGGCTACTACAGTATATATTAATATATACGAGCCTATGCACTAAAGTCTGATAGAAAAAAAATCGCCATTGATTTTTGCTATCACGGTATGCAGAAATCCCGAATACCAGTGATAGCAACATTTGCATAAATGGCGAGTAGCCGGCGACGTGAAGCTCGACCCTCTGAAAAGGGCTCACCTGGCGAGTTCTTTTCTACTGCAGTGAGAGAGAGCCACCTCTCTCTGCGCAAATCTCGGCCGAAGTTTTTTAATTCAAATTAATAGTGTAGATGAGCAGGGGGTCTCCAGAGAAGAACTGCTTGGTTTCAGGTTTTGGGACCCCCTTCAGGCCCCGTTATGGAGTGCCGGTATCTCCTATGCATTTGATTTCCACAGTCACGTGACGCGGGACATTTCAATGCATAGGAGATACCGGCACCCCATAACGGAGCCTGTATCTTGGGAAGAAGGGAGTCCCCGGACCTCAAATCAACAAGGTTCTGCTCCGGTGACCCCCTGCTACAATACACTACTAATGCAATTTATATTAAAATATGTAATATTCAAAATATGTAATAAACACCCCCTATGCCCACCCCACCCCCTATGCCCCCACAGAAAACATTTTTATATTTTTAACACAGGATTGATAACAGAGGCCGGCGGGTGTCCCTGGGTGGTCCCCATCGGTGTCCTTGGGTCCTCAGGTGGTCCCTGTGGGTGCCTGTGGGCCCTCAGGTGGTCCCGTAGGGGGCTCAGGGGGCCCTTGGGTGGTCCCTATGAGTTTCAATGGGCCTCCACGTGGTCCCTGACGTTATCCGGGGGTCCCCAGGTCATATCCACAGGTGTCTAGGGGCCCTCGGATGGTTTCCAAGGGTGTCTGGGGCCCTCAGGTGATTCCCATGGGTGTCTGGGGGTCCCACAGGGGTGTCTGGGTTGTCCCCGTGGGTGTCCGAGGGTCCTCGGGTAGTTCCTATGGGCATCCGGGGGTCCTTGGGTGGTTACTATGGGCATCCGGGGGTCCTCGGGTGGTCCCCGTGGGTGTCCGGGGGTCCTCGGGTAGTCTCTGTGGGTCCTCACTGGCCTGCAGTACCAACCCTTTTGAAAAATAAATAAATATGGCATACATTTCAATAAGAAAAGAAAAGAACAATATAAAGAAACATCCCCCCCCCCCCACACCAAACAGATGTGGATAATAGCTTGTATGCCCATTATTAAATCAAACATTAGCCAGGCAGCATAAAAAAGTAAATAAAACCGTTCTACTTACCCCTGCCATTATGAAGGGCGTCCTCGTCAGCATACTGCAGGGCCATGCCCTCCGTTGCATCCTCCCAGCATCAGAAGCAGGAGCAGTTCCAGCAGTTAAGGTTGAAGCCTGCTCAGCCATGTCAACTGTACACAAGTCTACACTGAAAGGGTTGAGTTTTTCAGTTTATAGTGTGTGTTTATTTCAATTTGAAACATGATCACATGCACTTAGAAGACTTTTTACCAATGCGCAATGTGCATGGGCAATGTGAATTGGAGAACACATCTCTGAGACATTAAAATCCCTGTTAACAGCGTTGTTACTATTCAGAACGGACGTTCGTTTTGCATCTCAGTAGCTTTGAGATTACCCATTAATAAAGATGGGCAATTTTGTTTTTGAGAATTTGGATCCGCCTCGGGTCGTTGGGTTTCTTTTGTCCGCAGTTTAAGCCTCAAAACAAGCAAATCACAGCTTTACATTTTTTTTTTAATTTATTGTAGAGAGCAAACCGAAATCCGTGGCTGGATTATTAAAAATCTGGACGAAGATTAATCCGCTGAGGGAATATCTCACTCTGCAGATTAAGCCATTTGCATTTTTAACAATCAAATTCTTAAAAATCCACCCGGATTGTATCCAATAGCGGATTTTGGTTGAGCCGCACCGATTTTTTTAGTGCCCAGTTCGCAGACAGATTTTGGTGGGGGGGGGATGGATTTGGTCTAAAAAATCCAGGAAGCAGATTTGGACTTGTTCGTCCACCTCTACCCTTTAATTGGATGAAAAATAAGGGTTGTTTCCAATTTCGGGAACGTCGCTTTATTAGCGCAAAAACAACAGATCTACCCCTTAAAATCCAGAGTCCATGGAGTCACTCTCTTGAGAATTTAGAGATATTGTATGTTGTGAGTTCTTCACTTTTGTCTCAGATACAATTTTTCCATCAGGACTTCAGTTTGAAGGGTCAGTGAAGGGAAGAAGAACTGGAAACCGAAGCATAAATCCTGTCAGCTCTTCTCCCTCCCATCACCCCATCCAGTAGCAATTTTTGTTTTGTACTTTGTTTATCGCACTCCCGATTACCTCGTAATTCCCTTTAACTGTCAAGGCCTATAGATTCATGATTAGATAGTCCCTGGCAGAATAGCAATTACATGTTCAAGGATAAGACAAATTCAATACCTGAAAGGTAGAACTTATTGACGACTGAAGCAGTTTTTGATATGTTCCTACTGTATATGCCATATACCTCAGCCCTTATTGTCTTTTTATTTAATTATTAGATACTTTAGCATTCAGCATGTTCATTTTAAGCATTGAACCCCCAACAAAGTCAGTCAGTCAGCATTAAGTGTAGAAGTTGTTGACACACAATGATTGTGTAGAGAGAGAATTGTTTAGCATTTTGGCTAATGCCTCTCAATGGGTCTGCACCTGTATCTATGTGTCATTTTATTTATAGAGCGCACACAATGCTTTAAAAAAATGCAATTCGGGGAACAAAAAGTACAAACAAGAATAGCAAATGAATGACAATATATAGTAATGGAATACACTGCCCCAAAAAGCTTCCATCTCTCGGTACAAACACACCTTACCTTACCGTTTTCCCTACCGCAGATCTCGCTCTGCAAAGAACTATAAGTTTGCAGAACTCAATGGAAGAATCATTTTGTCTCACGGGCGACTGAGTTTTTAGCGTTCCGCACCATTCGTGCTACGAATTTGGCGCTATTAGCAACATAAACCTTTGGAACAAAAGGATGAAGAGCGGATATCATTTTCAAAACATCTTATCCTTGAAGCAAAGCACAAAGTACAGAGGATAGGATTCCAATTTTTAAATAAACAGTAACACGAAGGATATTTCAGTGTTGACCTAAGAATGGTATTTTATTTTTACAACTGTACCGTGGATACTGTGTGGCACAAGGACCTCGGCACTAACAAGGTTGAATATTTCAAGACATTAAGTTCATTACTATTCCCAATGTACCTTAAAGGCATATCCGTTCCTCCGTCTGTCTAATGTGGCAATTTGTCATCATAAAGCTGCATAATGGCTCACTTTTACCCTCAGATGTTTGCTGCTGAAGGTGCTCTCTGTGTGTGCAGATCGCCATTCTAGTTGAACTTCATAATAGCTCGTTTTATATTCATGACGTTGTTTTTAAATAAACAAGTTCCGCAGTAATTAATCCCGGTGCTGCCCGGTAGACTTTATTTTCCAGCAGTGAATGGGTTAAGACTGTAATTTCTCCGAGGTATACGCTCTCCCGGGACAGGAAATTAATGACTCCTAATGCTTTCTTATCTCACGTATATTGCGCTGTAATACACAGTAGTGTGAGCCGCATAGCAATGCGCTGTAATACACAGTACTGGGACCCACATAGCATTGGGCTGTAATACACAGTAGGGTGACCCACATAGCAATGTGCTGTAATACACAGTAGTGTGAGCCGCATAGCAATGTGCTGTAATACTCAGTAGTGTGACCCACATAGCAATGCGCTGTAATACACAGTACTGTGATCCACATAGCAATGCGCTGTAATACACAGTAGTGTGAGCCGCATAGCAATGTGCTGTAATACACAGTAGTATGACCCGCATAGCAATGTGCTGTAATACACAGTAGTATGACCCACATACTGTAGCATTGGGCTGTAATACACAGTAGTGTGACCCACATAGCAATGCGCTGTAATAAACAGTAGTGTGACCCACATAGCATTGCGCTGTAATACACAGTAGTTTGACCCACATAGCATTGGGCTGTAATACACAGTAGTGTGACCCACATAGCATTGCGCTGTAATACACAGTAGTTTGACCCACATAGCAATGTGCTGTAATACACAGGGAGGGGGGGGGGAGTGTGGGAGATGTATGGGCCTGGATGGGTGGGGGGGGGGAGAGTGGGAGACGTATGGGCCTGGATGGGTGGGGGCGGGGGAGAGTGGGAGACGTTTGGGCCTGGATGGGTGGGGGGGAGGAGTGTGGGAGACGTATGGGCCTGGATGTGTGGGGGGAGAGTGGGATATGTGTGGTCCTGGATGGGTGGGGTGGGGGGATGTGGGAGATGTATGGGCCTGGATTTGTGGGGGGGGGAGAGTGGGAGATGTATGGGCCTGGATGTGTGGGGGGAGAGTGGGATTTGTGTGGGCCTGGATGGGTGGGGGGGGGTAGAGTGGGAGACGTATGGGCCTGGATGGGTGGGGGGGGGGGGGGGGGAGAGTGGGAGACGTATGGGCCTGGATTGAGTGTGGGAGATGTATGGGCCTGGATGTGTGGGGGGAGAGTGGGATATGTGTGGGCCTGGATGGGTGGGGTGGGTGGATGTGGGAGATGTATGGGCCTGGATGGAGGGGGGAGAGTGGGATATGTGTTGGCCTGGATGGAGGGGGCAGAGTGGGATATGTGTGGGCCTGGATGGGTGGGGTGGGGGGATGTGGGAGATGTGTGGGCCTGGATGGAGGGGGGGCGGGGAGAAGTGTGGGAGATGTATGGGGGAAAGTAGTTGCTATGACCGGCAGAGCAAAGCATATACAGTTTGGCATTACAGATTTGTGAACTTACCCAAGTTCAGTTTACAAATTTACAGTATTCCCCTAAATATTGAAAAGTAAAAAAATGTGCGAAAAGTGTGAGAAAAATGTTCTATATAACTTTACAGCCTCAAAAAATCTGTGCAAAATTGACAAATATTTAATCAAACTTTGTGGCTTAAATGGACAGGTCTTCCTACTTTTTTTTTTAGCGCCAGTTTTTTCAGTGTGTCTGCCTCTGTGTGTGTGTATGTCTGCCTGTGTGTGTGTGTGTGTGTGTGCGTGCGTGGTGTGTGTGTGTGTGTGTGTCTGCCTCTGTATGTGTGTGCCTGCCTTTGTGTGTGTGTGTATCTGCCTCTGTGTGTGTGTGTGTGTGTGTGTGTGTGTGTGTGTGTGTGTGTGTCTGCCTCTGTGTTTGTGTGTGCCAAGCTGCCTCTGTGTTTGTCTGCCTCTGTGTTTGTCTGCCTGTGTGTGTGTGTGTGTGGGTGTGTCTGCCTCTGTGTGTGTGTGTGTACATGTGCGTGTGTGTGTGTGTGCATGTATGTGTGTGTGTCTGCCTCTGTATGTGTGTGTGCCTGCCTTTGTGTGTGTGTGTGTGTGTGTATATGCCTCTGTGTGTGTCTTTTTCTGTGTGTGTGTGTGTGTGTGTGTGTGTGTGTGTGTGTGTGTCTGCCTCTGTGTTTGTGTGTGTGTGCCTGGCTGCCTCTGTGTTTGTCTGCCTCTGTGTGTGTGTGTGTGTGTGTGTGTGGGTGTGCCTGCCTCTGTGTGTGTGTGTGCCTGCCTCTGTGGGTGCGTGTGTGTCTGCCTGCCTGTGTGTGTCTGCCTGCCTGTGTGTGTGTGCGTGTATGTGTGTGTGTCTGCCTGTGTGTGTGTGTGTGTGTGCATGTATGTGTGTGTGTCTGCCTCTGTGTGTGTGTGTGTGTGTGTGTGTGTGTGTGTGCATGTATGTGTGTGTGTCTGCCTGTGTGTGTGTGTGCCTGGCTGCCTCTGTGTGTGTGTGTGTCTGCCTCTATGTGTGTGTGCGCCTGCCTCTGTGTGTGTACGTGTATGTGTGTGTGTGTGTGTGTGTGTGTGTGTGTGTGTGTCTGCCTCTATGTGTGTGTGCCTGGCTGCCTCTGTGTGTGTGTGCCTGACCCTACCTTCGTTACAACGCAAAGATTTTTCCCCATGAAAACCCTGTAGGCGCCAGCAAAGAAGTTTCACTTCAAAAATAAAGTGAATAAAACAAATAATGCGCTCATTAGTGGTAATATATATAACGTTGCTGTTTACGGAGATCTGAGGGCTAAGACTGGCAGCGTTGTAGCTAACTGCAAGTGGTCGAACGCTTCCCCGATGACGTCACTGCTTCCTCTGTACAGCTGATACACCCGCTGACAACACTGCTAACCTACCTGAAGCAGGCCCCTGCACCTAGTCGAGGCTAGAGTCTTCCCCCCAGGCCCCCAGTTGGGCAGCTATTGATCTACTACGTAGAGGTTTGAACTTCCCGCCGAGTGACCCGCTGGAGACCAGAGACTCACACTGTGAGGTGAATTCCTAATGAGGTGCGCACCTCTTGCTGGGACGGTTATTGAAGATAAGAGGACCATCCAGAGAGAGAGTGAGCCTACACGGAGCAGTTTCCCAGAGTGGTAACATGTCCAAAACATGTCCTGTTGTTATATGCTATATCCTGATGTACGTGCAATAATCACCTTTTTTATTCTATAAATATTTTTTAAATACTACACCATGAGGTTTTTTTGCGCTGTTTTTTTCTTTTTTCTGTATCACTTCAAAAATACCCTTATGTTATCTGCCAAGGCAAGTTCTTCTTAGCAAGTAAACTGAAAAGCTTAAGATTATAAGGAGCGTGTTTCCGATCATATGTCAGGCACACTAGTCATTGCATTATATCACTCTAATGAGTTCTTTTGTAATGGAATTATTCATTATATCCCAGTTTATGTACCATTTTGTGAGAATGAGAAAAATGAAATAAAAGAAAAAGAATGTTCTTTGGAAAAACAATAAAATATCCAGCTTAGACCCTCAAGCTTTGTGTCCCTTTATGAATGACGACTTTGGATGTTACAGAGTTATTTAGTTGCATAAACGTTACAATGCTGCACAATCATATTAGATTAAAAAAAAGGATAATCATCTGGTCCAATATCTTTGTTCTTTTGTCCTTCGTTTGCCCCAAAGGTAATGTAACAAAAAGCCGAGTCCTTTGGTTTGCAGCTATTAAAACCGCAAACATGTTCTCTGTAAGTTGTGTTATTTGTTAATAACAGCAGCAGGGCGCTGGCTGTTCTGATAAACCAGCATGTTGCACATGTTATTATTAGTATATATACAGTATATATATATTTTAAAGCAAGATTTGTTAGAAAAGGTGTTTTATAGGCTTACCTACAATATTTTTTAAGTTACTGTTTTATTTCAGTCTTATGTGAACTTATAAATCATCAAATTGAGGTTAATAAAGAAGTAAAAATGCATAGAACAGTGCACTAAATGAATACATACAAGACAATACAACAGCATAAATATTTTATCATAAGGTACGTATATTTCATACCATAGTATGTGTGTACTTTTTTGCATTCTACTGTAAATTGTAACCAGTATGAGAGCCCATGAGCCATTTCATATGTGTCCTGAAGGAACTCATATGCAGAATTTTGAGCCACCACCTGTGATTCCTTAATGACACAATTAAATACTAGTACATTATAAATGTGCATATGTGATTGAATGACATTGACCTGTACATTACAATGGCATGTCCCGGGTGTAAACTCACTTATCATTGGCACATTCCAACACACAGTAGAAACGTCTCTGCTCTTCTTCCCTCTGACTTACAGTAAATGGCTGAGATTATGTCATATTCCTCTATTACAGGCACAGCAACTAACTGATCTGGAACAAAAACTAACCGTGGCAAAGAATGAGATGGAAAAAGCATCCCTTGATAAAGTAACCATATATTGCAACACGTACTTTTTTGAGACCAGCTCGTATGCCATCAATGTGTAGATGAACTAGTTTTAAATGGGTTGATTAAATATGAGTGTTACTGGGACTTCCTGGGATAGTGATGAGAATAATTAACCTACAGTATACAGTACTGTACATCCATGTATATATTCTTGAGCTTTCGTGTACTGACAGATATGTGTGGTTGATTTTAAGTGCTGGTGGTTTAAAGTGTGTGCAGTTAGAACCAGAAGCAGTTGTTTAAAGTGCTAGTTGTTTAAAGTGTGTGCAGTTAGAACCAGAAGCAGTTGTTTAAAGTGCTGGTTGTTTAAAGTGTGTGCAGTTAGAACCAGAAGCAGTTTGAACAAGGAAGCGGTTAAACAAGGTATAGTTATTGAAGTACAGTTTACTGTTAGTACTTCTAAACTTCATAGTTGCTATAATGAGCAGGATTGAAAATGCCACTCAATGCACATCTTGCCACATGTATGTGCACTTGGAGCAGCTGTTCCAAGGAGCATATCGCTGTGAGAGGTGTGAGCGGGTGGTCTCTTTAGAGTCAGAGATTGCTGATCTGAAGAGGCAACTTGCAATATTGAGGGCCATTGGCAATCTTGAAAGGGAATTAGAGCTCACTGAGCAGGCCCTTGCTTCGACTAGTTGTGCAGATGGTGGCGCTGTTAGTGAGGAGCAGGTAGGTAGCTTGGTTTCTGTTAGTGAGGAGCAGGTAGGTAGCTGGGTGACAGAAGGGGAAGCAGGGGCAATAGGGAGAGGCAGGTCGTTTCTGAGCTGACACATCCCAATAGATTTGCCATGTTGAGTGAAGATATTGGGAATGTTGGGGCAAAAATGGCAAGGCTGGGGGAGACTAATTCCTCTAGCAGCCAGGGGAATAGTTCCTCCAGCACAGAGGGGACTCAGGATGCTCAGAGACAAAGAAAGATTGTGGTTGTAGGGGACTCAATTATTAGGAAGGTAGATAGGGCAATCTGTTGCCAGGACCGCATGAACCGAACAGTTTGTTGTCTCCCGGGTGCTCGGGTTCGGCACATTGCGGATCGGGTAGACAGATTGTTGGGGGGGGGGGCTGGGATTGACCCGGCGGTCTTGGTACATGTTGGCACCAATGACAAAGTTAGAGAAAGATGGAGGGTCCTAAAAAATGATTACAGGGATCTAGGCCAAAAGCTTAAGGCAAGGACCTCCAAGGTAGTATTTTCTGAAATACTACCAGTGCCATGCGCTACCGCAGGGAGACAGTCAGAGATCAGGGAGGTTAATGCATGGCTAAGAAAGTGGTGCAGGAAGGAGGGGTTTGGGTTTTTAGAGCACTGGGACTCCTTTTCTGAGAGGTGCAATCTATATTCTAGGGACGGATTGCACCTCAATGAAGAGGGATCTTCTGTGCTAGGGGGGAGAATGCTAAAAAGGTTGGAGGAGATTTTAAACTAGGATGGAGAGGGGAGGGGAATGAAACAGATAATGAACTAAATGGAATAGATGAGGATACAAGGTGGTATGGAGGTAGAATGGGGACAAGTGCAAGTTTGACAAGCAGTGAGACACCCATAGTAAATACAGATAATACTAGAAAACTTCTAAAGACTAAACAAAGTGGGTGCAGAAAGGAAGGAGCAGATAAGATAATAGTACAGGCTGAAAAAAAACTGAAATGCATGCTTGCTAATGCAAGAAGCCTGACAGATAAAATGGGGGAGCTTTAATTAATAGCTGCAAGGGAGCAGTATGATATCATAGGCATTACTGAAACATGGTGGGATGAAACTCATGACTGGACAGTTAATTTAGAGGGTTATTCTCTTTTTCGGAAGGATCGAACAAATAGAAGGGGAGGTGGAGTATGTTTATATGTTAAACCGGATCTTTGTGGGAATATGCTATAAACCACCAAATATCGGTGAGATTGAGGAAGCTAAAATACTTTTACAAATGGAGAAGGCATCAAAACTGGGTCATGTTTGCATAATGGGGGATTTTAATTATCCAGACATAGACTGGGGCAATGAGATTAGCGTTACAACAAAAGGGAACAGGTTTTTGGGTGTGCTTAAAGACAATTATATGACCCAAATTATTGAGGAACCAACCAGGAGAGGGGCAGTTCTGGATTTGGTCATATCAAACAATGTAGAACTAATAACAAATATTCAAGTCCTGGAACATTTGGGTAACAGTGATCATAACCTGGTCTCATTTGAAATAAATGATCAAAAAACAGATTACTTGGGTTCAACAAAGACCTTCAACTTTGGAAAGGCAGATTTTAATAAACTGAGGTCTACTCTAGTAGTAATACAATGGGATGATGTTTTTGCAGGGAAAAATGTAGAAGATAAATGGGAAGTCTTTAAAATATTGTTAGGAAAGCACACTTATCAGTGTATACCCTTGGGTAGTAAGTATAAAAGAAATAAGTCAAAACCAATGTGGCTAAATAAACAGGTAGGGGAGGAAATGGACAAGAAGAGGAAGGCGTTTAGATTCTTTAAGTCAGAAGGGACAGAGACATTGTATCAGAATTATAAGGAATGTAACAAAAATTGCAAAAGGGCAATTAAATTAGCAAAAATGGATAATGAAAAAAGGATTTCAATAGAAAGTAAGGTCAACCCTAAAAGGTTCTTTAAGAACCTTAATAACAAAAAAATGAGAAAAGAGAATATAGGACCCTTTCAGTGTGAGATGGGTAGGCAGATTATTGGAGATAAGGAAAAAGCAGAGGTCTTAAACAAATTCTTTGCCTCTGTGTTTACCAGGGAAGAATCAAGTTCAATAGTAGCGCCACAGGAGGAAGCCACAACCTCCATATTAATGACCAATTGGTTAACTGAGGAAGAAGTTCATAAGCGACTTGAAAAAATTAAAGTAAATAAGGCACCTGGCCCCGATGGCATACATCCAAGAGTTCTCAAGGAGTTAAGCTCAGTAATAGCAAAACCATTATATTTAATATTCAAGGACTCAATTTCCACAGGCTCAGTACCACAAGATTGGTGTAAAGCAGATGTGGTGCCTATATTTAAAAAGGGAGCTAGATCACAACCGGGAAATTACAGACCTGTAAGCCTGACTTCAATAGTAGGGAAACTACTTGAATGTTTAATACGGGATAATATTCAGGAATACCTAATGGAAAATAAAATTATTAGTAATAGTCAGCATGGATTTATGAAGGATAGATCTTGCCAACTAACCTTATTTGTTTCTTTGAGGAGGTAAGTAGGACTCTAGACCAGGGTAATGCAGTTGATGTGGTCTACTTAGATTTTGCAAAGGCTTTTGATACGGTTTCACACAAGAGGTTGGTGTACAAAATAAAGAAAGTTGGACTTAGTAATAATATATGCACCTGGATTGAAAACTGGTTAAAGGACATAAATAGAATTTTTTCAGGTTGGGCTAAAGTCGTGAGTGGAGTACCTCAGGGATCGGTACTGGGACCCCTGCTTTTTAACTTGTTTATTAATGACCTTGAGGTTGGCATCGAGAGCAAAGTCTCCATCTTTGCTGATGATACTAAATTGTGTAAGGTAATAGAATCAGAGCAGGATGTAATTTCTCTTCAGAAGGACTTGGAGAGACTGGAAATGTGGGCAGGTAAATGGCAAATGAGGTTTAATACATATAATGTAAGATTATGCATTTGGGATACAAGAATAAAAAGGCGACTTACAAATTAAATGGAGATATATTGGGGGAATCCTTGATGGAGAAGGATTTAGGAGTGCTTGTAGACAGCAGGCTTAGCAATAGTGCCCAATGTCATGCAGTAGCTGCAAAGGCAAACAAGATCTTATCTTGCATCAAACGGGCAATGGATGGAAGGGAAGTAAACATTATTATGCCCCTTTACAAATCATTAGTAAGACCACACCTTGAATATGGAGTACAATTTTTGGCACCAATCCTAAGAAAAGAAATTATGGAACTAGAGAGAGTGCAGAGAAGAGCCACCAAATTAATAAATGGGATGGACATTCTAACTTATGAGGAGAGGCTAGCTAAATTAGATTTATTTACATTAGAAAAGAGGCATCTAAGAGGGGATATGATAACTATATACAAATATATTCAGGGACAATACAAGGAGCTTTCAAAAGAACTATTCCTCCCACGGGCAGTACAAAGGACTCGGGGCCATCCCTTAAGGTTGGAGGAAAGGAAATTTCACCAGCAAATGGTGAAAAGGGTTCTTTACAGTAAGGGCAGTTAAAATGTGGAATTCATTACCCATGGAGACTGTGAAGCAGATACAATAGATTTGTTCAAAAAAAGGTTGGACATCTTTTTAGATGGGAAAGGTATACAGGGATATACCAAATAAGTATACATGGGAAGGATGTTGATCCAGGGATTAATCCGATTGCCAATTCTTGGAGTCAGGAGGGAATTAATTTTTCCCCTTAATGGGGTTTTTTGTTTGCCTACCTCTGGATCAATAAGTAAGTATAGATATAGAATAAAGTATCTGTTGTCTAAATTTAGCATAGGTTGAACTTGATGGACGGAGGTCTTTTTTCAACCTCATCTACTATGTAACTATGTAACTATGTAATCAACACAAATATTCAATGACGCTGTATCTACAGTCATCACTGAAAATAACAAAATGTAACTTTTTTTCATTTATCATAATGTTTTTGTATGTATAATACATTATTATTATTATTATTATTATTATTATTATTATTATTATTATTATTATTATTATTATTATTATTATTATTATATGATAATTATTAATATAATATAATAATAATAGTTCTACATTTATAATGATCTTTTTCTATGTATAATACATATATAATAACAATAATAATAATAATAATTATTATTATTATATGATACATTAGATGCAAAATCTACAGTGAATGAAACATGTATGATTTGCATATTTACTAGATTGAATACATACAATCTCTGCCGCAGTCTTCCTTTACAGTATGTCTTATTAAAGTCCAGTTTCCTACTGTTGTCAGTAACCTATCCTGCAGTGGTTGACCTCTATCTATTCCCCAGGAGTCACAGTTGAAAGCACTAAAAGAGACAGTGCAACTCTGTCTGTCTTCTGTTCTGCACAATCACCTTCCCACAATGAATATAATCCCATCAAAACCAAGAGAGAGGCCGACATCGCCAGCTACAAATGATTCAAGAAGAATTCCATTACAAATGGCAAACACAGAGGTACTTTCTAGTTTATTATTGTATTTATAAAATGTTTTACCAGGAAGTAATAGTTACCTCTCATCTCACGTATGTCCTGGGCATAGAGTTAAAATGACAAATAGTAACATGGTTACAAATACATAGTTACATAAGTGAACAGGGTATACATTATATACAAGACATCGCATGCACAGTTAAAGATAATATATATTATAGGCGTATGTAATAGTTACAGACCAGGTTAAAATGTCAGACAGCTTTAGTTTTGAACGAACTTAGGCTGCGTCTCCGCTGGTGCTGAGCGTGCTGTGCGTGCGGCGCTTGCTGTTTTAACTTCTTGTACTCTTTATGTTGATGTCCCCGCTCACGCGGCGCGAGCGCACTCGGGCATGGGCACGCATGCTCTCCCAAGCTTGGCGCTTGAGGAGACAAAAAAAAGTGAGTTCAAAGCGGGCTTAACATGGCCCCAATGCCCCCATGTGCGCGCTTGTAAAATAGGCAGGACACCTGGCGCTCATGCTTAGAGAGTTGGGGACGTCACTGCTCTCGAGCATGAGCGAGGTCAGCGCCAATGGGAATGCAGCCTTAGACTGGTGGTGGCTGTGAGAGTCTCCGGTAGATTGTTCCAGTTTTGGAGTGTACGGTAAGAGAAGGAGCAGCTGGATACTTTGCTGAACCTTGGGACCATGAACAGTCTTTTGGAGTCAGATCTCAGATAAGTGCTGCATGTCGTAGGGGTGAGTAGCTTTTCAGATAGATGGGTAGCTTACCAAGAAAGTATTTGAAGGCATAACGGGAAAGATGAACTTTGCACCTAGACTCAAGTGATGACCAATCTAGTTCTTTGAGCATATCACATTGATGTGTGTTGTAGTTACATTGGAGAACAAAATGGCATATTGAATTGTAAGAGGGTATCAAGATTGTTAAGGTGGGTTTAGGGTGCCAAGCTGTATACTATGTCCCAATAGTCGATAATTGGCATTAGCATCTGTTGTGCGATACGCTTTCTGACCAGCAGACTTTGGGAAGATTTGTTCCTAAGGCCGCACCTATAGTGCTGGCAATGGCGACGCGATGCATGATGTCACCCGTCGCCGCAAGCGAAAGTTGTATTTCGCTTTGCAGCGGCGTCGCTGACGACCAGGCAGGTTCATGGGCTGTCACATGAGGCGACAGCCCCTGAAAAATCAAATAATTACGACTACCAAAAATCTCGTCACCACGTCGCCCCGTCACTTTAGGTGTGGGTCAGGAGGGAGGGGATTGTAATGTATAGAGAGAGTAACATTTCCATGAGGCCACAAGAAAGAACAAAGTTGAGAGCCAAGCTGTTGTGAGCCAAGTGAGTGTGTGCCTTTTCCTTGTGCCTTTCCTTGCAAAATGTTTTGCTGAATTGCAATAATAGGGCCTATTCAGGGTTTGCAGAGGGAGTTGGTTGGGGGATTTGGGGGTTGAGGGTGAGAGACTGCAGTAAATAAGGTGTACAGGGGGGGGGGGTTAAAAGTGCATGCAGGCTAGCAAGCTTGGGATCATAGTGTGGTCAGTTAAGTTCACTGTCTGTTTGTATCCTTGTATAGAAGAGTTTGCAGAAGATGCAGTCCCCAATCAAACTGTAGTCTAACTATAAATTGTCACATAAAGATGATCACTTAAGATCCATCATTTTAGATGCCAATGCTACCCTAGCAATGCTTTCCCTTGAGTTCATGCAGCTCCGAAATCATACAATGTCTGTTAGATCAGTAACAAGGAATTACAGAGGATAATGTATAAATACATGATTACAGAGGATATATTACAATATAATAGTAACTGGATAATGACATTTAGATTTTAGCGCAATGTAACAGTAACAATAAAACGTAATTACTTTCAATGTGTATCAGACTTACATTTCCTTATATGTTCTGATCAAGAAATGGTTTGAGTTTATATGGCCGGGATGTGCTTATAGCGATCCATGTTAAAATGGACAGGAGGTCAAAGGTGACGCTATGTGCTTATTTGCATGTCATTTCCCAGAATCCCTGGCTGCAGTGGAAGTATAGCATGCTCGGAGATACTGGTGAAAGCAGGGTTGCAGACCTGTCTGAGACATGTGAAAGTGCTCACAATGGATTTTTGTATTGTTTGAAGAACAAACTGTCTGGTTATTTTACAGTTCTAATCCATTGAAGATTATTTCTCCTTCCAATGCAACATTTTAACTAATCAGATATGAGTGTTTATATGTAACACTTCAATTAATATTAAGCGTGGGCATTTGCAGTGCTGTTTTAGTTACGATTCTAAAACAATGTTGTGCTTTCGCCGTGGTTTGGGTTCAACTTTTTTTCCCTGTGTTTTAATTTGGGATTTAATAATAATAACTTCATTCTATATAGGGCTTTTCTCCCAATAGGACTCAAAATGCATCACAATTACAGCATAGCGCGCGGTACGCAGCACATTTTTACAGATTGTGGGGCTTATTATAGTAGCTCCGAAGTTGTTCACAAGAAGCGGAATGAAATGTGAAGAAAAAACAGTATTCTCTATTTAAAAAATCGCATCTTGTAAACCGTGACAAACCGCCTGATCTGTACTTACTTTAGAAGCAAAATGACCTAAAGGTGGTGCTAGCTCCCTCCAAAGCCTGAAATTGAGGTTTTGCGTGGTGATGGTCCTCCTTTTCCTCCAGAAAAAATGCAAGTTCTTTACGAGCGACATAGCCTTTTGCGCTTTTTGGAGCTACTAGAATACAGCGAGTTTGCCAAAAATACAATTTTTGTAATTCCGCACGGATTTGCACTGCCAGATTGAAAACGCTTCTAAAAAAAAAAAGTATTTTTTTGCATGGTTTGTTCATGTGAAAAGGGCTTACAGAATAACAAAACATGCTAATAAAGTACACAATTTATCACAATTCAGAGCTACTAGAATAGGTCTCACAGTCACTGACCAGATGAGCTTACAATCTATGAATTGAATTTGAGTTTCGGTTTAAAAAGTTATGGTTGCAGATCTGTCTGAGACATGAAAATCAGGTATACCTCCCATTCACTGTACGTGTGTTGGAAATGCACTCATATATTACACTGTTAATATTTGTTTATTTATAAAATGTTTTACCAGGAGATAATACAGTACAGGCATACCCCGCATTAACGTACGCAGTGAGACTGGAGCATGTATGTAAAGTGAAAATGTACTTAAAGTGAAGCACTACCTTTTTTTCCACTTATTGATGCATGTACTGTACTGCAATCGTCATATACGTGCATGACTGATGTAAATAACGCATTTGTAACAGGCTCTATAGTCTCCCCGCTTGCGCACAGCTTCGGTACAGGTAGGGAGCCGGTATTGCTGTTCAGGACGTGCTGACAGGCGCATGCGTGAGCTGCCGTTTGCAAATTGGGCGATATGTCCTTAGTCGCGACTGTACTTAAAGTGAGTGTCCTTAAACCGGGGTATGCCTGTATATTGAGAGTTGCCTCTCATTCTCAAATACAGTATGTCCGTTTTCCGGATTTTCTTGCATTTCCCCCCCCCCCCAAAATCCGCTTTGCGGTATAAAATCCAAGGATCGATTTGGTTGATATTAATCCGCGTGGATTCATCAAAATCTAGATTTGGATACAATCCATTGGTGTGTACTGGTAATTATAATAAAAAAATACACAAAACGCGAATCGCCCTTTGTGACATTGATCCGCTGAAATCTGTGGACCAAAGGAACCGACCGATCCGCTGTGGATCCATATTTGCAAACAATGTTTTTCCCATCTCTATTTACACTGGCGGCACACTTTATTAGAGTGCGGCCAGTTCCACAAGCCGGGAGATTTCCCGGCTTGCTAGTGGCATCCCCTCGGCGTGCCGCGCGTCACCGATGCGCGGTCACGCGTCATCGGGTGCCTGCGCCCCCTGCACGCGCGTCCAGGGCTCCCCGAGGGAGCCCTGGTGTCCCGCGATGTGGGGGACGGCGGCAGGGGGTTCCGGGGGACCCGGCGGACCCGGAGAGGAGAGGGGGAAGCCCCGATCGGCGGGCCTCTCCTCCGAGGCTTCGGCGCGCGCCCGGGACATCCCGGCGCGCGCCAGGTTACTGTCGCGGCCGAGACCGGGCAAATGCTCGAATAAACTCGGCCGCGACAGTATGATGGCAATACATGGTTACATTAAGCAAACACAGGCTATATATTATATAAGCACTTTCAGACACAAAGGGTCAAACAGAACGCAACTTTGGTACTCCACTCAGAAGATGCACACGCGAGTTCGCTTACGGATAGTGACGTTGCGGCTTTGGGCAACGAGAATCGCTTTCCAGAATCTGATCCCAGGGAAATCCACACACTGTAGGGAAAGCACACACGTGTAGGGTGAACAGTTGCTGCATTTTTATGCTGCATTGTTTTGCATATCACACTATGTTCTCTCTATTTGTTTTTTTTATATACAGTATATACCCTGAGATCTAGTGCTCTCTGGAGCTGATATGGATGTAGAACTGTTCTTTTCCTTAGGGCTTACACACACATTTTGCACTATAGGCTATTAATTTTTTCATGTGCATGTATTTTTTTTATATAATGATAAAACTCTCCTTGGAGAAATGCTCGTGAATCCTTTCACTTCTGATAAGCAGCAGCAAAAATTGATGCATTGCCCATAAATATCTCAACTTCAAAGTATTACTGATCCAGCCTCATACATAACACATTTTTATGTGAAATGTAACATTTACATATCATTTAAACTGATGATCCCTCTGCTTGAGGAAATGTACTTTCTAAAAGGTAACAAATATTTTACACCTCATACATCGCTCTTGTCCCCTTGCAGACACACTTACCAGAACACCTTCCTACTGTCTCTGTACGTTCTTCCTAATTACCAATTAGATTGTAAGCTTATCCTAAATTTTACTTTTATGCCTAAAGCACTTCTTCCCGTTATGTGT
Organism: Ascaphus truei; assembly: GCF_040206685.1. Taxonomy (NCBI): domain Eukaryota; kingdom Metazoa; phylum Chordata; class Amphibia; order Anura; family Ascaphidae; genus Ascaphus; species Ascaphus truei. The sequence continues at coordinate 34,100,997 of NC_134494.1, forward strand.
TATTTGTATTATTCGCTATTTATATGATTATGTCACGTGTATTAATGCTGTGAAGCTCTACTGTATGTACATTAATGGGGCTATATAAGCAAAGATACGGTATACATACTGTGATAGAGTCACTATCTCTATCTGCGGAAGTAGTGCAGCTAGTGTGCTTTCCTATGGAAAGCTAGCGGCACCTGCAGCTAATCAAATTTTAAAGAAACTGTGCGGTGCTCAGAAAATGAATGACCGATATAAGTTTATCTTGAACTTGATAATGCCAACAAATAGCACCCCTCGGGTATCTGTATCAAAGTGTAAATAGGTATATAAGTGTAGCCAGGTCTCCCCAGCACTTCAGCACCCCCCTCACCCTGCTACCGATCGCGGGGGCCACCGCGTCCAATGGCGGCACCGTCTGGCGATGGCAGGGGAGAGGGCGGTCAGGTCCCGGCTCGGGGGTTGCCGGGGACACGTGCGGCCGGTTGCCAAGGCCGCCCGCGCGTCTCAAGGCTCCTGGCGCTCCCGGAGCCGGGCGGTAAGGGCGCCGCCATTGCCCCTTAGTTTGCGCATGCGCAGTAGTCGCGCATGCGCAGGGAGAGCCACAGAGACAGGGCAAAGTTGCACGAGAGCAGGGAAAGCCGAGGGGAGGTTGAGGCAGCCCAGGATAGCTTGCGCAGGCGCAGGAGAGGTAGTGAAAAGCCCGCGAAGCCCTAGCCTACCAGGGAAGGCTCTGAGCTGGGACTACAGATCCCAAGAGCCTTTGCGTGCCCCACGTGATGCCAGGGAGCCAATAGGGCTTAAGCTGTCCCTGCAAAAGAGATACATTTCGCGCGCTTGCACCACGTTAGGTGTGAGTCAGAGACCGGAGCAGCCCAGGGAAGGAGGTAGGGTACAGGAGTCCAGGACTCACTGTACTAGGCCAGCACCCCCAGGGTCTGAGGTAGCTGAGTATCCTCTGAGAGAGAGTGTTGCCAGGGACTGCTCTAGAGAGAGGGACCCTGTCACTCAGGTTAGTCCGTTGGAGCCGGGGAGCTGTGAGGGAAGGAAGGGTGCGGGGAGCGAGTGCAGCTCCTGCTGCCCTATAGGAACCCACACCCCAGGTAGGCCCCAACCCCCCACTAGGGTAGTGGGTAATTGCTGAGGGAGGCCCAAGATAGGGACGCTGCCCTTAGTTTAGAGTGCTGCCTTGTCAGAGTCACGGCGGTCAGTGCTGTGAGGTCTGACAGGCAGGCACCTTGTTGCGCAGCACGTTGGCTGCCAACATCCAGTGGGTCACAGCTTGTTGCTGCAGGCGCTGGGATTAGTGAGGCTTAGGGGACTTGGAGAGTTAGGGGAGTGGGACAGGTCATTAACCCCTGTAGGCCCCTAGGAGTTTCCCCAAAGCCACTACAGGTTGCTGTACTATAGGGACGGCCTATAGTATAGTGTGTGCCACTTAGATAGATAGGGACACAGCGGCTGCTGCTGATCCTGTGGAGCGGTTCGGACCCACGTTGGGGTCTGCAGAGACTATTCCAGAGTGGGACTGCCCTGACGGTCCACGTGCCCGGAGTTCGGTTGGAGGATCAGAAGGAGGCATCGCCCGACTGATCCTTTGTGAAGTATTGCTGACCCGAGCACCGGAGTGCTCGGCAGGTATCTACAATACATAAGTGCACCACCGGACCCTTAGCTTAATTGTGACTGCGCAGTCACCCATTGACTCTCTGCAAGAGTGCGGGACATTGGGTGGGGTTCTTTGGACACTGGCTGGGATCACCTGGTGTTGGGGAAGCGTCCTGCGAGACGTCACGGTTAGTGTCTCCTCGTGAGAGGGACACAGGTTATTATCAATGTGAGGTGTCATATGCATGTTAGTAAAAGGTCATGGTTAATATACATGCTGTCTATGTAATTATTGTGTTGTCCTGCGAGGAACCACTCCCCCTCTGGTGGGAGCCATCGCAGGTGGAGGCGCTGCACCAAATGTAAGTGGTTGTCCATAGTATAATTGCCCCAGGTTCCCCGTGGCGGGAGCTCAGCCCTCCTGTGAGCCTACAGGTATAGCACCAAGTACCGAGTAACACTATATGTTCCTGCACCCACACATATAATCTGCGATTGGGGGGGGGGAAACCCGTTACATAAGTCACCAAGAAAAACGCTTAAGTGGGGAAAATCCCACGCTGCGCTGCAGTAAGGATTTAAACACGTCTTAATGTCCAGAAAATAAAGCGCCAGTAATAAATGAGTAATACCTTACTTCAATCATCTGACGCATATAGCCAAGGACTCACGTCGAGGTGCAGCGTCCTGGTTGAGGACCCATACGTCCTGGGGTACTTGGTGTGCCTCCGCTTCTAAGCTGAATACAAGAAATTGACAAACAAGGCAGAACACTACCCATATCCAGGCTTTAAAATGATTAGTGAGAAGCGTTCCCATAGGTAAAAAACAGAAAAAATGTAATGGACCATAATGACATACAAAGGCAAGTTGACCCACCTCAGCATTTCACGCCGAGGCGCTTGATAAAGTGTCTCGGCATGAAACGCGTAGGTGTGGGCTACTTGACTTTGTATGTCATTATGGTCCATTACAGTTTTTCATTTTTTTACCTATGGGAATGCTTCTCTCATCATTCTTAAGTCTGCATATGGGTAGTTCTCTGCCCTTTTTGTCCATTTATAGCCTGCAGCTAATCAGGCTGGTCTCCTGAATGAACAGGAGTTTAAAAGGCAGACACAGAGCGACACACAGTGAGATTGTTTTCCCCAGAGAGGGGTAGAGACTTTTTCCCCAGCCAGGAGGAAGCTGGTTGGCACAGTTCCCCAGGCCTGCCGGATGCTGGTTGCAGGGATTGCCTGGGTTGCACACCCAGCAAGAACAAGGATGTGAGATTGCTGTGGAAGCACGGCTGTCCTGTCCAGGTGATTGGATCCAGAGAGGGATTTCTTGTACTCTCTTGGGGCCAAGTCCCCAACAAAAACAGATAAGGACTTTTGATATTCTCAGATAGTATATCTGTAAACTGGACTGTGGGTTTTGGGCTTGGCATCAGTTTAGTTGGCTAGCCAATCAGAGAGGGAGCTGATGTGTAGACAGTCTCCAAGGGGAGTAGGTGTTATTGTTATGTTTTGTTTCCATAAAGTGACGGTGGGCCTATTGTTGTTTTGTTTATCCCCTGTAAATAAAACCTAAATAACAAAACATAGTGTTTCCTGTCTTGAATATGGGACATAAGACCCTTCAACGTGACGGAGGAATCACAATACATACATACATACATACAGCATTACCAAAAACGGCTTTTTATTTTTGTTTGGTATTGTTTGATTATTAGAAACACACCCCTTCCCCCCCCAAAAAACGTGATAATTTATAGCTGAGTAGAGATCCTCTATAGATCTCATCTAACCCAGCTTTTCCCTTCCTTTTATTATCGCCTGATCTTGAATATGCTTAAGAAAAATGTACGGAGATGCCAACATTGGAAAATAAAATAAAAACATTATTTTGTAAAAAAAAAAAGAAGAATTTATTGACATATACATATTAAGCCAATGCTGAGCAATGCGGTACTACTCCCTATGACAGTGCAAGGGACATTAGGAATGCATACATTTTTGTTAGAAGGCAGCATCATTTATAGGGACATGCTTTTCTGGCATCCGAACAACAGACTTTTTCCTAGCCTTCCCCATTTTAATACCAATCCCAACACAGGCCCTAATTCTGTACACTGTGACGAAATAAATGTCATACTATCTCTATGCTGATCTACAGTAGCAATGATTGGTGGTGGCCAGCTGTCACATTTTATAAATGGCTTTGTCAATCAGGAAAATGTTAGTCTATGTCTGGTTTTTCATACCAGGAAAAAAGGTTTGCTGGCGGTACACAGCCGAGGAACACAGACCTGGATTGCTGGTGCTGATAGCACAAGAAATTTTAATGGCACATACAAAAAGCGAAGAGAGCCACTCTAACGCGTTTCGCGATGGATATTGCACTTTGTGAAATAGTATGGATCCAACATACATGGAAGATTTAAATACCTTTAAATCACACCTGGACTGCCCGCATCCGCAACCATAAACGTCATCAACACCTGATCTAGTAAAGAGTATGGGAGCAACGCTAACCCCCTGCAATGCCTGCCATACAGTATATCTAGATGCACTGTTGTGGAGTTTCTCCAATCCTTTTGTGGCTTTTCATACCACACAGTACCTTCTTCCAGTTACCAATACAGAATAGGAATAGTTGCATAGAGCAGTAGTAAAAAATTAACCACCGCCAGCTGACCAGTCCCGAAAGGTGTAATGCTGAGACTGAATACCTTGCTCCTGCTTTTTCTTACTCCCGACTCTTACTCCGTATAATACAGTACTTTTCTTAGGACAGACATATCAGTTTTCTTTTTGGGTTTCCTGCTGTTAGATAATTAAAGTGATGCACTTTAATTTTAGTTTGCAGACTACTAACCAAACCTCACAGCAAAAACACACGGAATAATTATAACTCCTCTTAAGGACTGGATTCTGTAAAGTGTTTCTTAGCAACAACAGAACATTTATGTTCTTGAAAGTTAAAGACAACTGGAAAAGTCTGCACCATTTATCTGCAATAAATTGTCTTTCAAGTGTGCACTTCCCACTGGTCCAACTATTTGAATGCTTTTTCCTGATTTTTGTTTTACCTACTTCACCACTCCGGGTGCCTCTAAAAATCCTTATAAAAATATAAATTGTATTTAAAATTGACAGCTTGTTAAAGAATTGCAGGAGATCCAATGTGAAGAGGAAAAAACGGAGCACAGCGGCAAGCAGGAACAGGTAACAAGGAGGGCTACAATATTGGAACTTGGTTTAAAAGCAATTTAATGAAAAAGACAGCATGGCATACAGGAGGTAGAGCACTCTAACGTGTTTCACGCCTAGTTTGGCGCTTCCGAAGCAGGCCTCTGATATGAATCCTATGTATAGAAAAATAAATTATGGTTTTATGTGGGGGAACACTGGGTGGGTTGTGTATTGGTGTTTATAACATATTGTAATGTTTATTGGGTGCAAAAGGGGTGAGTGAAGGGCCGGGTTCCCCCTTCACTCAACCCCTCTGCCCCCAATAAAGCTGCTTTTGTCCATTAACCCCTTCATTGCCTTAGCGGTTAGCCGCTAAGGTAATAAAGTTGACTGTAAATGCATTTTTATTTCATGAGATTGATGCTGGGGTTCTCCGGTGCTGATATTAATAGATATCAGCTCCGGGGACTCCCAGCATCAATCCAATGCAGGAAAAAAACATTTGTTTTTAAAGTCCCGTCTTACTGCTTATCGACAGCTTCTCACCACCCTCTTGCCAACTTTTCCTGGCGAGGCTACTTTGAGAGGAAATCTCAATTCTAGAGTCAAGATTAGCCTCGATAAGCTAATTGGGGCTTCTAGAATACAACAAGTTTGAAAAGCTGGCGATAAGTGGTGATAAGTGGCATCGCCGCAAGTTTGGGTAATTTTTTTTCTCTGCAAAAAAAATTGCCGAAAAGCTCTTTTATCGCCAACTTATCGGGGCTTACTGAATAGCAGGAGGCTTTTTGGGGGATAAACTGGCGATAAGTGATTTATCGCTGCTTACTGCATAGGCCCCTATATTTGCACGAGCTTTCTCCTTTAACATGAGACATTCTGTACCTGTTGATCATTCCTTGTCAATTTTATCAACGGTCCTAGTGCAAAGCTCAACTGGAGATTCTTCTTATAAGCGGCGGTTCCTTTCAATGGAATAATATTTAAGTTCCAGTGATGTCAACCTCCTAAAGCCAAAATCAGCAAGAGTTGAACGTTTTGGGCCAAAAAAAAAGGACATTTTTTTGAAAAAGAATCTAACTTCTGTCAGTGAGACTCAATTACATTACAAGCTAATTTGAGACTTCTTTAGCAAAGAAACACCCATACAGCCAAGAGTGAGTAAGGTTCTGAGTCTGCCCTCTAGTCTACATAAAAGGAAGTCATCAATGACGTGGTTCATACAGTAGTTTGGACTTCACTAGAACAGCACAGAGGAGACCACACTTATAATCGAATTTCTTCATAATCAAATAAAAAAGATACACTTTTGTCATACTTTTTCGCAGTTGACCTATCTCTAATGGGGAGCTTACTGTAGTACCCAAGTGAAATAATGATGGCCTATGTTGGCTGCGAGGGATGTTGACTCTGTTCAGATTACCCAACAGAGATCTGGGGAATGGTCAAAGGACCAACAAGCAGATCTAAAAGTGCTTCTTTGTTTGGGTCAAAAATGAGGGCAAGGTCATTTCTTGAAGCCCATTTAGTAAACTGTTCTCCATTCCTCTAAAGCTTTCTTGTAGCCTGAATCTTGATGGTGTCTTTCAAAGTCGCACATGTGAAATCTGGGTGTTCATGGGCAGGCAAGACTTGTGTGGTGCAATAGCTGCTTGGGGATTCATACACATGGGCTACCTTTAGTCTCCCAACTTAAACCATGTCACAGAATTCCATTGCAGTTCTCTTGAGAGCATTAGCGATGGTGCTGCTGATATACGTCACTCGGTCATGCTGTGAGTGAGATGTGTACAGCAGCTGAGAACCGTGACGCTGATGATGCTGTAAAATCGAACTTCCTCACACTGTGTGTGGGCTTCATGTTATAGATAATGGCTACAATATTCTATATGCTTTGTGGAGGATCAATCAATTCCCCTGGCAAGGCCAGGCTATAATATGGAGGGTGACAGCAATACTGATTTATTGCTCCACAGTGAAACTCAATGTAGGTCTTTGAGTGAGGCTTATATCAACCAGTGAGACACTAAAAATCAACAAAAGATCTCTGTAGGTCCTCATAGATTTTGTTTGTACATAACCATATAGCTATGGACAGTAAATATAAAAAACATATGAGGTCTTTAAGGTTCTGGGATACCAATATATAAGAATAGTTTACTTGTTGTTCCATGAAAAGATAGCCCTGCCTGACAAAGATTTAAGTTTTCTCCAAGATCAAATCAACTTTTCACTGACAAACAACCAAGGGAACACAAATCAAATATGACCTTTCTCGGTAAGAAAAAAATGCCTCATTAGTTGGAATCATTTGTTTTAAGAGGTTATTGTGCTATTAGAGTCAAATGAGCTCATTTGGGTCCCAAGAAACTGTTTCTGCACTGCACCTGCTATTCACCATATATGAATGATCTGAATAATTCCATACCAATGTATTGTTCCTTTTCAACATGAATGACACAGAAACATTTCTTGCTAAACATGTTGAAATATTTAGAACTTTGTATGTCTAGTAACAAATCATACTGTGCCTTTCAGTATTTATTAATGATTCATAAAAAAAGAAAACTATCTTGCCATTATGAATGGCTACCAATAAGATATGAAGGTTAATGATCAGCGTGGTAGGGAGCAGAGATGTGCAACATTTTCACAAAGTTCATGAACCAGGTGATATTTGGCTATTTTATTTTGTGAAAAATTGGCAAGCTTAGCAAATAAAATGCACCAAGCATTACAAGGCATTGTGCAAGGTCCCATGGCTCTTTACATACGCTTTATGTTCCGCCATTGTTGCTAAATGATGCTGACAAGTGGCAACATTCTGTGGACACAGGAATAGTAAACAGTCGGCACTTTTGCAAAAATGTTGCGAAAACACAAACATGTGGACAAAAAACCCACCAAAGGTTTCGTGAAGCTATTTGCATATCTCTTTTAGGGAGGTAATTTGCATACCTAACAAGTCGAAATAGAAACCATCTACTGAAAATAGAAACTAAATCATTCTTGTCTGCAGACCCAAGCAAAGACTTTATTGATTGATCATCGCTGTAACATTAAGGCCCCTGTCTATTAGGTGGTGCTATTCCTAAAGACATCTCTTACAACCTATTCACTTCATTGGGCCATACAGCATTTTATGGAACAGCAGCACTTAGTAAATATGGTAACTCATTTTTTTTTTTTTTAAACTAAATCAAGTAACTTAACCCCTTTGCTTCCAAGCATGAACCTTGTCAGTAATCATGTTAACTTTAAAAATGTTATAATGTCATATTCTCTAGAACTTGTTAAGTCCTACGCTGTAATATATTCATTTTTATATCATTGTAAATGCTGGCCTAATTAATGTTATTTCTGAAGTTCTGAAGGGCTAATGCAATGAGAAAAACAATATGTTGCAGTTAAATGTGCAGTTAATTTAGCTTGTTGTTCCATAAATGAATAACTGAATATACTGTACGCTTAATTGGTTAGCAAATTGAGGCCCAACAGCAAGTATAACGAAATATAGAAGTAATCATTCGTTTTAGAGGACTCCTAGTGCTACAATTATTGTAACCAATGAACTAGAGCCAAACGGATATAAAAGACCAGTGATCAGGTGAGCAGTTATAAAGTAAATACAAGGGCAGACTTTTTTGGGGGTGTACAAACTGTTTTTATCTATATTTCTCCATCTACTAAAATATTTTACAATAAACTATGTGGCTAGTATAAGAAAGGACAAGCCAAGTCAATATTACAGTTTTTCTTTTAGCTGGGCTAAGAATAACTGTATACAGTAAGTATTTACATAAATCAATCATGGAATAGGGTTGAGAACAACAAAAACGAATTGCATTAAGTGTATTTTAAGTGTAAATGCCTCGTTCAGACATTGCAATGGAACATGAGGCTTCAGTATAACTAATAATTACATAGTTTGATTTACAAATCACTGCATCAGCTGATTCCTGCCTCAAATGTATTCCTGAAGTCGAACAACCTTATCACTTGACAAAATTGACATCAACTTATCTATGCAATTAAATACTGTAATTGTATTGGATTCTCCACAAGTAAAATAATTTGTTGAAACACGTTTGCTTGGTTTGTATTCTGCATTCTCATTAGATAACAAGATAGGGTGCATAGAAACATCCTTTTCTGATAGGCTTAGGAAAACATATGCATGCCAATTCTTATTCAGGCAGTTAATATGGTTATTAAGTGCGTCTCCAGGCGTTCCATTTTGATCGTCCAATCAAAAGGACAGGCAGCACACAGAGGAATTAAAGAAAGCTTTGTGTATGTAGAATGATCAGGTTGCACCCGCAAACCTGTCCATCCTTAACATTTATTGTACAAAATCCAAACTTCGCAAAAGTTGAAATTCATTCCAAGGATCAAGACGAAATTTGGAAAAACATTTTTTTTCCCCATTTGATGGTAACTAAACTGGGCAAACGTGTATGTTTGCAAATGAAAATATTGCAAAAGCTATACACTAACGTTCAAATAAAAAAATTAAAAAAGCTGCTGGCTTTGCATTTTCAAGACTGTAGGGTTTACCATCACGTTTTAAGTTATGGTGGGTGAAAAAGGCAGCAAGAAACCTCCACCGTATTGCATATAGCAAATAAAAAGATCACTTGTGGGCACATCCACATGTCTTAGTCAAACCCTACAGCCTTGAAAATTGCAAAGCCAGCAGTACAACCAACTTCACCCTGATGAGACACATTAAAGGTTGAAACACGTCTGTGAATGGTTTTTCTGGCTTTGCATCTGATTCCCATGCTGTGCTTTAAAGCTGTGTTAACAGCAAGCATTAGCTTAAATGGGCTCCATGTAACAATGTTTTTTTCAGGCAAAAGGTGACACGGTGTGCTCATTTGCATGTCATTTCCCAGAATCCCTTGCTGCAGTGGAAACACTGTATGCTGGGTTATAATGGTGAAAGGCAGGGTTGCTGACCTGCCTAAGACATGTGAATGTGCTCACAAGTGATCTTTTTATTTGATATACATACATACATACATACATACGAACGTATAAGATAGCACACCAAAAAGTTATACTAAAAAGTGTCTTTTATTGAGTCATTGTTTCAGCTACCCTCTGGAAACTCTCTTGAGAAAGGCTCCAGAGGATAGCTACAGTTTGTCAATAAAATACGTTTTTTGAATAATTTTTTGTGCAACGATCTTTGTCTTTTTATATACTGTACTTATGTGGTTCCTCGATAGAAGCACTTATTCAAGCACTTCGGTTTTACCTGATTGGTGCATGCCCCAAATCTCTCTCTAGCTCTCTCACCCTCCCTCCCTCACACACTCACACACCACCAACAAAGTGACAGTAAGGGGTGCTTTGTAAACCACTACACAAGGGTACTGTAACAGATAATTTCCAGCGGACAGGCACCCACTAAAAAGAACAGTACAGTAAATCTTCTTTTTGGTGAGTGCCTTTTCACACACACAGGTCGTCCTCGGTATCCGATGGTCCGCTCTCCATCGAACGCCTTATCGGACGCCGCATAATGCAGTCCGCTGGACGCATCATCCGATGTCAGAACCGCTTATCCGACGCTCACTGCCGCGGATTAACATGGACCCACAATCCAACGCTCCGATATCCGACGGCGGTTTGCGGGATACATTACTTCGGATAAGCGAGGACTGGCTGTATAAATGTTTTTAAGAAAAATGTTGTTATAAGAACTTAACATATGTAAAGGCAAATTTGATCTTTTAGCTGCTGATATGCCCTTCAATGTTTTGCTTTGCCATTAACTGTCTTTGAAATTAAACTGGATTAGCTATTTTATTCTCCAATCATAAATCCTTTCACTACTTACTAGTGAGATTTCTTGAATCTTGTTTCTTTACAAGTGTTAACTCTGTCGGTGAGAACGTAACATTTCAGACATTTTTCACTGCAGTTCCCCTCTTCTATTTAATTTCTAGAATTACCTAATCTTCTTTTATTTATTGGAAAAGAGATAAAAAAAAATGCAGAGGAAAGATTTAGTGAGCGGAATTTTTTTTAAACCGTCAGTTTTAAGAAACAATAGGTTGCAGTGATAAATCCACAGACATATCTCAGCATGTTGAGCTCTGGTACGTATCTCATCAACTTTACAGCCAGAATGAAACATAGAGAAAAATCTCTAAATATATTCTCTTTCACGGCCCTCAGCACAGGATGCTTTGGTTGTTGTTTTTTTTTTTTTTTTATCTTTCTGATAGTGCTTCTGTATTATGACTGGAATTGTAATGAGGGTGGTTTAGATAAATACATCTGATAAAGTATATTCTTAAACTTCAAAAGAAAAACCATTCTAAATTCTACTGGGGATATATCATTTGAAGATTGCTTGAAACTATACTCACAGTATATCACATTTGCAGCTAATTGAATATCGAAGCACCAGTTCATCTTAGGAGGAGATATATCGTGCCCCTAAATAATAGCAGGTGATACAGTAATGGGTGAGACTTGGGTTATCCTACAGTGTTTAACCAGAGGGGATTTTTAAAGATAATAACCAGGCAAAAAGTAATGGAGTAAGAATATTCTGCAATGTTAGTTTTGTGCAGTGCTCACTATTTCTGTTCTCTGAGCCAGAGTAAGAATAAATAAAAGTGTTCATCTCGAAGTATTTGTTTCTCTACTTGGGGCCGAAAGAGTTCACAGCCGGAGGCTGTAGGAACCAGGAGCTGAGATGGGCGAATTAGTCAAAATCCAATCCGCGGATTTTTCGCCCAAGTCCGATCCGCGCACGGATATCCGAAGGTGGATTGGGCACTAGCAAATTCAGGTGGTTTTTCTGAATCCACCATTGGTTTCTCTCCACCCAGATTTAAAAAAATATAGTAAATCCGACAGCAAATTTTGCCAAATTCAAATCCGTGGCCTTGGGCAGTGGCTAGACATGTGGTGTATGAGCATCTGTGCCTCTACCCAGTCCTTTCACCTCGGGATGTCATTTGTGTCAATGTGATTGTTGACGATGTCATGCAGGTGGGGCTGCCATTGGTGCTGCTGGTGCTAGTAGTGCTAGTATTGCTGGTGGTGCTGGTGGTGACGGTGCTGCATGTGGCGGTTATGGTGGTGCTGGTGGTGAGGGTGCTGTATGTGGTGGTGATGGTGGTGATGATGGTGGTACTGCTGGTGCTGGTAGTGCTGCTTGTGGTGCTTCTGGTAGTGCTAGTGGTGCTGGTGCTGGGTCATCATCACAACATGAATCATGACTGGTCAATAGTACTAGTGATGATGACGTTGTGTAACAGAGGGCGATGAAGAGGACATCAATGTACGTGCTGTTGATGTTGATGATGTTAGGTTATGTTTATTAAATAATTAATATGTAGGCATGTTACTGCTTGCAGTTTTCCATTTACTTGATCTTGATGTTGATGCATTTTCACAATCTTTTACAATGATCACAGTATCATTAATTGCATCTGAAGTAATATCACATTCATCACCCCAACCACCTCCAGTGCCACCACTTAAATCGTAGTCTTTCACAACATTAGTAACACCCTCATCAGAACCCTCCTCATTCTCAACAAGTGATATACTGTATGAATGGATGAATAACCACCCCCTGCTCCTCAGAGTCATCAAGTCCCTGTGACTCTCCCTCTTCTTCATCTGGCTGTATTAACAGCTCTTCAGAGTCTTGTACTATCAATGAAAGAGCTTGTTCAGCATTAATGAATCTTTTTGAACGTGACAAGTTATGATGTGCCTTGGGCAGATTACTTAGTGGGCTTCGCAGCAGTAACAGCAGCTTGCACTCGTGGCACTGGTACTGGTGTTTCCCTAGAACTGACTGTTTCATTGACATTGTCAATCTGCTTCTCCACTTTATCAATTTTAGTTTCAATAGTACTAATACTTGTCCTAGGTTGTGTTACCTTTGAGCAGAACAACATTAGAATTTCCGTACCTGAAATGCTTTACAGAGCTATCTAAATCCATCATAGATTCCTTCCTTCCGTGGTTTTTCCAAAGCTCGGTACACAATCATTTCATCTATGAAGAACTCTAATTTTGATCCAATAAAAGGCATCACAAACTACATTGAACCTTCAGGACCAACATGACTACTAGACCTTTGGGCTATCATGCAATTAGCAATGCATTGCCTGCACATTTGCAACCAACGTGTTGAGGATGGCTGATCGGTTGAAGAGGTGGATTCCGGGGAGTATATAAAAGGCTTTTGCTTTCATCTTCTAAAGGTTATCCTAAGTATCACCAAAAATACCTCTTCAAATAAAGTGTTTGACCAGAGGGGATTTTTAAAGCTAATAACCAGACAAAAAAAAGTAACGGAGCAAGGAAAATGGATTATAGAAAAGTAGATAGTGCTAAAGATGTTTTAAAACTGCTAAAGAAAATAAAAATGACCATCTTCAGAATGGGAGAACACATTTATAGAAAAGAGAATTGAAAAATAACTAAAATACCCAAGGGTTCAAGTGATTCTGTAATGATGTCAGAGCAATTTATCCCTCTGAAGTAAGCATATCGCAAAAAGAATTATAGGGTGAGAGCCTCAAAAACGGTGTTTGCGCAGTGAAATTGATGATAAGAAAAGCTTTTTGAACATGAATCGATATGTAATGTTACTTTTATTCTGATTGCTTTTTACCAACTTGCTTATCACTCTGTGATTTGATAAATGTTTAATCAGATTTGCTTCATGCAATGTCCATAATCTTCTTTTTTTTTTGTTACCTTTTCTCTGTGTCAGAAAACTGTAAAACATACTGTATCTGGCTAAAAATCTGTATCATGTGACAAGCTTGGAAACTAGTACCTTTTATTTGGCGGAGGATCTATCAAACTCTTTGTACAGCAAGAATATATATATATATATATATATATATATATATATATATATAGTATTTATACCCAGATCCACGAAGCTCCGTTATTATCTTAACGACGATGTACAGTAACTTTAGTTAGTGAATTGTTAAGTGCTAACGGGAATCTTCAAAGCTCAATAATGCCGTGTTGTGTTCTTGGCTGGAGAGTGCATTATGTTAATTATAATGGTAGTTGGTGCTAATGGCTTGTAAAAGAAAATTTCCCCCTAACAATACATATCCACAGGGATTTAACGAGATGTTATGTAGGTCTTTCCGAACTGAGCTAGCTCCCATTCCAGAACCCGGAAAAGGTATTTTACAATGTCTGGATGAGTGTATAGAATGATTTTCCAGTTACTCTGCTACTACCACAGTTAGGTATGATTTCACTAACTCAGAGCACTGGGGATAATGACAGAACTCAGAACAAATGGGGTTTAATTAAGGGCAGATACAAGTAACCCTGGGTAAAAAGGATTTCAATCACGGTAACAAACTGAACTGGGAAACGGGAATAAGACTGGGGCATGGAACATAGACATGGGCCGGCGAGAAAACAAAGTTTGAAACACCTGTATTCTGACTCCTGTGTCAACATTTCCTCGGTTCCACCCTTTTGCCATGGAAATACCTCTTCTCTCTGAATAGGGCTGCTCCTCCTTCCCTTGCCATTTGCTGCAGTCCTACTGCTATTTCCCCTGTGACCTTTGTCATGTCCTCTCTCATTCACAGTTGCCTCCCTGCAGCTCAGATCTCCCCCTGTTCTCCTGGTAAAACTTTTGTTATTTACCTATCCCTATTACTACTACTTCCCATTCCCTTAGTGTGTATTCCCTCTGTACCTTTTCCCCTTTTTATTAATGTGTGCCCAAATAAACAAGTCACAAAATAAGACGTCTCCCCTTGTATGGAGTAGGGGTTGCATTAAGCTGCCTGCCTCTACTCACTAGCCACAGTGTGCATGAGTCAGAATAATGAGGAATGAGCAACTTCCTGGAGTTTAAGTAGTGGGCAGAAGAGGAAGTGGGAAAGTTCTAGGCTGCAATGACTCTGAGAGTTGTAGTTTCTTTTGGGCTACACCCAGTGGACAACTGCAACATTGCAGCCAGAATAAATCCAAGAGGGCAGGTTTTCCAGAACACTGCAAATCCTGGCAATCGCCAATGCACAGGTCTTGCACTAACACATCATGTTCCCTTTCTTGTCTTCTGTCTTTTAACTTTAAGTAAACACCTATTCACAGTCTGGATGGGAGTAACACCACCTTTGGGTAAGACTGGCTTGCTGCCATGTTATTTGAAGCTGATTTTGCATATAATTAGCTTGGTTTATTTACTGATTTTGATAACAAGATTTTTATGAGCCCTGAGGTAATGAAGCTCTGTGAATCTGGGTCGTAGAGAGTTTGAAGCATTTCCTCCTGTGCACATTTGGTTGCTTTACTGTATGCCACAAAAAGTTTGGCCTTGCCACTGTGACAAATTGACTTAAACATTTCATATTTCTCACCAAAAAGCCTGGTTTTCTCCCTCCAACAACTATCAATATTCTGATGGATGAAAATGCCCAGAATTTTAATCACATTCCACAGCCATACAGAGATGTTTCTATAATGATTATAATTATATTTAAGTATTTATTAATGGAAAAAAATTTTTTTAACACACTCACAATGTAACTAAATGAATGATCTCTTTAGACTTTGGGACCAACCTATCAAACTAAAAAACAAAAGTGCATTTTCTCCTGTAAAATTGAAGTGGAAGATGATCATTATGGACACAGTTATAATAAATGAATGCTACCCCAAAAACAATCCATTTTACCACCAAAAAATCCATATACACTCTTTTTTTCTTAGAACAGTTTAAGCATTTTTGCTCATAAGTGCAGCAATGTAACTTCTACAGTGCAGATAAATGTATTTCGAATAGAAAAGTAGTTATTTTATCACGAGTAATGGGCTTTGAAAATGGCATGGGAATCAAAATCAATGTAATCTAGTTCACTTTCTGAAAGGCACTTACATGTTTCTCAATAGTATGACTGCACGATGCATGAGAAGAGAAATCTGACAAGTACAAGGAAATGCATATACAGTATTACAGAGTCTTTAACAATAGATTTTACAGTGAAACGTTTTGGGACTTAAACACTTAGGTTACAGTGTTAGTCTGGGTTACCATGCACCCACAGGGCCATAATAGGCAAAGTGCATTAAAATAGGGCTTGCACTGACACATACCATACAAACACAAGTTCGGGCATGCATTTGCAGGGGCATACATACTGGGGCACAGTCACAACTGGAAGGATTCAAGCTGGGGCAAGCGATAGGAAATCCAGATTTCCATGCAGCCCAACTCCGCACGTCAAGTGCTCCAATCAGGCACCTGTAAGAACACAGCTGGAGCAGAGGTTCACGGAGACTGAAGTGGCGAGGAAGTTTTCCCTCCAGCTCCCATGAAGGGAAAGCACTCACACTCACATTTTTCCCTCTAGGCATTAAAAGGGTTATAGTGTGTTATGTAAGTTATTGTTGTCCCATTGTTCCATTAGAACGAACTAAATATTCTGTTTGCTTTTCTGTTCTTTTCCTTTACAGAGCCAAAAGAGTGTCTCGTCTATCCCAAGCTCCCATTCCAGTGAGCTGACAATGAAAGAATATCAACACAGCAAGAGCTGTGACTCTCAAAATGTAAGCATTGCCCACCTACTATGTGAAAATAAAACATATTGGCCCATCTTTACTAAGCAATGCTATTCCATGAGAAACCTTATGACCCTTTCACTTGAATAGGCTCTAAGGTTTCTCTCAGTGCCAGATGGTGTCTTATGGAATAACACTGCTTAGTAGATACAGGACATTGCGTGAAACAATCCTATCTGTTATTTTATCACTGAAGCATGCACATAATATAGCTTGGGTATCAAAAAAATCCAGCATTCTTTATCAGTTTTGAAATATGGTGTCCTCAGTAGGGATTGAAGCGTATGCTACTGTGGAATTTAATAACAGTTTTAGCATACAAAAAACTATATTAGCACGCTGAGATGCATACATATCTCTGTTAGCTCATAATAATTGCTTAACTTTGATCCTGATACTGAGTGAGATTTGGACGGCAGGACAAAACATTTATTCTATGTTATTCAGCTGTCCAACCTTTTGTAGACTTCAGCCCTAATGATGATACAAAGAAAGCCTTCTGTTTATAGATCGCACAGTATGAGCTGTGACATCTGATGGCTGCCAATGTTCAGCCACTTTACATTACTTCCAAGTCAGTGTGTAACTTCTGGGACTTCAGACCCTCCAAAATAAGACACTGGAAAATATATACCGTTTAGTTTCTCTGTTGGTGCCGGATTGAAGATCTACAAAGCAAGAAAGAATACCTCATTTAGACGTTTAAATATATAGGGCCTAATTCACCAAATGGGGTTATTCCATAAGAATAGCAAAATAACTCATAAAAAGGGTTACCAGACGTCCGGTTTTACCCGGAAATTTACTTTTTTTTTTTTTTACAGACCTGTGAGCATCTGGATGAATTCCTGAGGTGTGTGTGTGTGTGTGAGTGTGTGTGTGAGTGTGTGTACTGTCTTTATGTCGGTATGTGCAGGGGTCCATGGCCCAGATATATCAAGCAGTGGTAAGGAAAGCTGGAGATGTTATCTACAGAAATTAAGATATTTTTCTGTCAACTTGCATCCAAGTTGAGAGAAAAAAAGTCCTAATTTCTGGAGATAAAATCTCTAGTTTTGCTTACCATTGCTTGATGTATCTGGAACTATGTGTATATGTATTAGGTCCGTGTTTCTGTCTGTGCATGGGATCCGTATGTCTGTGCTCTTGTCTTTATTTTGGGTGGTCACCAAATGGTGGTAAGGGATAGAGTACTGCTATTTCATGATTTTGTGCACTCTTTTTGGTTGGGGCTGAAATATGGTAACCGTACTCATAAAAATTGGTATTTATATTTGTGAACACAGTTGATAATTCTTGTGAAACGTACAGTATACTGGCCGCGATTCATCAAGCTGTGATGCGAGATATCACATACTCTACGGCAAAAACTGCCACTGACCTGAATTGATTGAGCCTGATGCCCACACAGTGCAGCTTGATGAATCCTAACCATTGTCCATTAAGGAATTTGTTATTGGCCCCTGGGGTCCTTGAGGGGTTTTGCATCAATGGAATCTCTTGGTCTAAAACTAGTGTACGATAGGCACAGCCTGCCTAAAAAAACTTGTGTTATACAGGGAAAGAAAGTGTATTCTGTTTAGACTCCGATGACCGGATGGGGACCATTACGGCTAACATGTTTTAAATAGACATACTGTAGGCTATCTTAAATATGAAACCAACATAGGATCGAACAGTCTGAGGTCTAACAGCAGATAAGAAATGGGCACGCTTGATGGACCAAGTCGTTATTTTCTGCAGTTTTCTGTATTTTAAAGCAGCAGTCCAAGCTGCCATTTTTTTACAAATGTTTAATTTGTATATTTACTTTTAATATGTGCATCAATACAATCAACACAATGATAATTAATTTGCTATGTTGCTGACCGATCCGTTCTTTTCTGATTAATCGGCGAAGATTCGGCTCGGGGGTTCACTAAATAGGGAGGGAGGGGACTCAGACACAGATGTGAGAAACTTTCCTACATGCATTCGCAGACTTTTTTTTTGTCACACATCCACCACCAGTTTGCTGGTTCTTCCAGTGAATTATGGCTCAGTCACAATTCCAAAGGGATTCACTAAGCATGTTCTGCTCACTAGCAAAACCCATATTTCAGTCTCTGAATGGGACTTATAGTGGCATGAATATTTTAAATTCTTGGCGAGTTTTGACCATACTGTGACTGAGCTCCGACAGATTTGTGCCCTTTTTGCAGCAAAAAGGGCCAATTTTACAAGGTTCAAAAACTCAATGTGAATATTTGCTGCATAAAATATGTGTTATACAATTTTGGGATTACAGCTCATTTTGTAACAATATTAGCACTTTGAAGCTCGGCAAAACGTCTCATAGGGAAGCAAAATTGTAATGAAAATGCTACTCTCTCTCCTCCAAAAGGCTAATTTTTCCCATCTGAAAAAGGGCCAATTTCACCTGGTTTGTGAACCTGGGTGAAAGTTTCACACAGCTCTCATTCAAACACCCTCTGGTAATGGAGGGAATTATCATGCACAACACATTTGAATGTTAGGATCAATTCCATAAAAGAAGAGAGGCACAGATAATGTGACATGATTATTGTGAAGCAGCAGAAAGGGCAAAGACGGGAAGTGGTTTGGAATCAGAGAACGTTGTACTGTAAGCAACAGGCGCGGCAAGGGAGATAAGGGTAGTAGAGAGGGCTCAGAAGTCAAACAGAATATACTTACTGCAGTCTACAAGGCTTAAAATAATATAAAACATGAATGTGAGCATGTAGGCTGTGATGACATTAGAAACCTCTAATAATAGAGTCAATATTTTGAAAGCAAGTCCAGATTCTGCCTGACCTTTTGTTCAAATCCATCAGGAGAACATGATATACTCAATGAAAGTCTGTGTGACCTTCTCAGACATTTCGAAATGCACAATTCTTCCATTTTCCGCCCTTCTTATGGGTTGTAAAGAACTGTAAAATGCCAGAGATAAATATGAAGATTGTTGTATGTGATTGATGTCTTAAGCTCATCCTTTTTTTTTTTTTTTTTTTGTCGCCAGTCGACCGTAAATTAATCCAATGTTCACCTCAATAAACTGACATTACATAAATCAGGAAAACATCACTGAGAATAACACATCGTTTATTAAATGTATGAGCATGTGTTAGAAAAAAACTTAGTATTTGGAATTGGTCTTCAATTTATGTATCTCAGACAAATAGTGATATAAATGTATCTAGCATTTCGAAACATACTGCTACTTCTTCAATTTGTCAGGTAGACCAGGGGTGCGCAAACTGGGGGGCGCAAGATTTTCCAGGGGGGTGGCGCGGCGGCTGTAGAGGCCCCACATTCTTCTCCAAGGCATTTTAATGCCGGAGGATTGCGTGAGGCATCTGTAACTTCCCTTAATTGTCTTCAGCGACGGCAACATGGCATCAAATGCCGCTGGGGGTCATGTGACCCCGCTGCTTCATTTGGCGCCGAAGACGAGGTAAGGAGTGGAGGAGAGCAGGCAGGAGGGTGCAGCCAGTGCCGTCAACGCATGGGCACGCTGGGCAGTTGCCCAGGGGCCCCACGAGAATAAGGGCCCCACGCTAATCTATGCACAGACCAGAATTTAACACTAATTTTCCGATCACCCGCCTCAACACTCAAATCTCCCGCTAACTCGGTAGAAGGAGAAAAATGACGATTTGTAGCTGAGAGTTGGCGTGTCTGCATTCGCGAGAGAAATGTGGCCGTTTTTATTGCTTGCAATGTTATGGAAGCAGAATATTGTAACGGATTCGCGGGAGACAATTAACGGTTTACATTTTTATTCCTGTGAGTGGTTGTGTAGGCCGGGCCCAGTGCACTGCTTTGCCTGGGGGCCTATAATGCTGGGTGCAGGGGGGATAGTTTGCGCCACCCTGAGGAGATAATCTGTAGTGTTTCTACATATTTATTTTCATACTTCATTGACTGAAATGGGGAGATACCTACAAGTTTATTAAGCCCTTTAAGGACTACGTTTACGGTTTGAAATCCCAGGGCCACCATTTAGTTATTTACAAAGTACTGTAAATACGCTGTAAGTACTGTAAATACTCTGTAAGTACTGTAAATACTCTGTAAGTACTGTAAATACTCTGTAAGTACTGTAAATTCAGCGAGCGCAATGAATTAGTTTTTTAGCTGCAATGTTCAGTATGTCTTTGCAGATTAAAATGTAGCTCGGAGTGAGGTCTCTGAAATATTAAACTTCAAAACTTACAGCTGATATTTAGAATTCATGTTTATTCCGTTTTTTGTTTATCCCCATAATTGATGTGGGGTAGCGGGTTCAAAGAGCTACAGTGTGTGGCAAGTATCACAAAAGGCTCTTCTGCCATGACATTGATTTCAGGAGGATCAATTGAAGTTGCATCCCCCATGGCAGTTCAATCCAATATCTCTGGAGATTAGCACTGATCATTTTCTAACACTTGATGCCAGTACAGTACACAATGCCGTAAAATACATTTTTCTGTTCCGCGTTAATGTGTAATATTGAAGTCCTAGTACATAATTCCCATGCACCAGGATCTTTGTGTACAGGTCTACCCATTACAACAACATCTATCATTAACTTTAATATTGGTCCAATAAACAGTATGACACCCTACAATAATCAGAACCCATAGCGCAATTGATACAGGGCAAAAATAGATGAAACACTCATTGCTCTTCACCTGTGCACACATCTCGGTAAATGATGAAGCTGTACAGAAACAATGTTTGGTACCTGAGGGAAATTAAGTCCTTCGCTTAACGTCGTAGACTGATATCTTGCACTTCACAGACTGGTGCCCTAACATGTATCATGTTCCTTCACCCACCATCGTTATTCTCTATCACAGGGGTGCTCAACTGTAGTCTTCAAGCCCCCACCCCACTCCCCCAACAGGTCAGGTTTTAAGGTTATCCCAGCTTCAGCACAGGCGGCTCAATCAGAGGCTCAGTCAAAGACTGAGCCCCTGATTGAGCCACCTGTGCTTAAGCAGGGACTTAGTGAGCCACCTGTGCTGAAGCAGGTATATCCTGAAAACCTTACCTGTGGGGGGGGGACTTGAGTTGAGCACCCCTGCACTAAGGCCGTGATTATACCGAAAAACGCGTGCGGCATCGTGAGGAGCGGCGCCAAAAGAACTAGCATAAATACAATTAAAGTGCTCATACCGATGGTGACGGTCGTGGTGCGCTGTACTGCAAAGCGGAACAGCTGGGGAAGAGACTTCCAAATTTGTTTACCTCTGGCGACGGCCGTGTCACGTGAGCGGTTCAGCCAATGAGGGCGGACCGCTCATGGCCACGCCTCTGTCACACATCCAACCACCTCTGCTCTGTCTCCCTGGTATAATCAAGATGCCGCTCGGCGGCAACGCAGGGTGACGTCCCAGGATAGCGCTGCCGCCCTGCAGCTCTTGGTATAATTAAGGCCTAACATAGTAAAGAGCAGAATTTTGAATGCAAAAATAAGACACTGGCTACAACATGTTTATTTTCTCTGGACTTGTGTCACTGTGTAAGAACTGTAGCAATGCCATACACGTGATACAAACATTGCACCGCACAGAATAACACTGAGACATCCAAGCACCAAGACTAGAGATATGCCAATGTACTCAAACGTGCTTTATAAGAAATGTTTCACAATTTCTCTGTTTGAGTGGGGTTTTTT
Organism: Ascaphus truei; assembly: GCF_040206685.1. NCBI lineage: Eukaryota > Metazoa > Chordata > Amphibia > Anura > Ascaphidae > Ascaphus > Ascaphus truei. The sequence continues at coordinate 34,123,023 of NC_134494.1, forward strand.
TTTGCATTAAATCAAATTATGCAAAATGTTGCCAATTTTGACACTTTCACACATGAATTGTTTCCAAAAAAATATCAGTATGTAATGGGCCATATGACCTGCACATTGAATTTTAATGCTCTGGGGGGGATGGGGGGGACAGTGAACCCTGCCTGGTTCAAGAAGCTTTTCTTTTTCCAAGTGTCAGTTCAATCCAATATCTCTGGAGATTAGCACTGATCATTTTCTTACACTTGATGCCAGTACAGTACACAATGCCGTAAGATAAATTTTTCTGTTCCGCGTTAATGTGTAATATTGAAGTCCTAGTACATAATTCCCATGCACCAGGATCTTTGTGTACAGGTCTACCCATTACAACAACAACAGTGTACAAAAATGTTAACCTTTTAGGCTGTAAAAAATGTTGCATTCTATTCTTTTATAAGAGATGTGCACATTTTGGATGGTTGGCTTTGTACCGATGCAATAGTTGAGTAATTGCACAGTTGTTCACAAAGTCATACCAATTGGACAGGTCTAGTCAAGCTTTAGCTGACTTGCTATGAATATATGTGTAGGAATGGTCTAAGATGACCAACAGAGAAGAAATCCCATAAGGTTGCACTCAACTAAATTATAATTCTGAGTAAATAGAACTAATTTGCAAGCCATATGGGTTACCAGAAGGTTAAAACACAAAACAATTTTTTTTTTAATATTACATAAATTTACTCTTCTAATTGAAATCTATTTATAGTTTTAGCTTATATATAAAAGTTATCTTAAAATTCTCTAAAGAAAGCAGCGATGGAGCAGGTCAGCAAACCCTGGTGTGGGTGTATAAGTATAGGACAAATGTTTGTAATCAATATACTATCACGACGGTCCTATATGTTGGTATAAGTGCATAAATACAGAACTAATCAATATAAGTCTGTATATAGTGCAATAAACAGTGTGGAAATAGGCTTGAGTATGCCTAGCTAAATACACTTCATACACTAAGACTGGCTGATATATGCCCAAGACCGTCTCCGATGCGTCACTACACAGGTTGCATCTATATTCCCATAAAGTGTATACTCCTCAAAGATGGGACATAGTACTCCTTGAGTGTGCAACGTGTCTATAGTGCGCTAAATATCACCCGTTTTCGCGATGTAACCCGTCAGTTACTTGGGATGCCTCCCGCTCCGTCTTCAAGCTCCGAGACAGAAACTAGCTGACGTCATCGGTCTGCGCGTCGCCTGACACCCTGTGACGCGCAGACCGATGACGTCAGCCAGTTTCTGTCTCGGAGCTTGAAGACGGAGCGGGAGGCATCCCCAGTAACTGACGGGTTACATCGCGAAAACGGGTGATATTTAGCGCACTATAGACACGTTGCACACTCAAGGAGTACCATGTCCCATCTTTGAGGAGTATACACTTTATGGGAATATAGATGCAACCTGTGTAGTGACGCATCGGAGACGGTCTTGGGCATATATAAGCCAGTCTTAGTATATGAAGTGTATTTAGCTAGGCATACTCAAGCCTATTTCCACACTGTTTATTGCACTATATACAGACTTATATTGATTAGTTCTGTATTTATGCACTTATACCAACATATAGGACCGTCGTGATAGTATATTGATTACAAACATTTGTCCTATACTTATACACCCACACCAGGGTTTGCTGACCTGCTCCGTCGCTGCTTTCTTTAGAGAATTTTAAGATAACTTTTATATATAAGCTAAAACTATAAATAGATTTCAAATAGAAGAGTAAATTTATGTAATATTAAATAATTTTTTGTTTTGTGTTTTAACCTTCTGGTAACCCATATGGCTTGCAAATTAGTTCTATTTACTCAGAGTTATAATTTAGTTGAGTGCAACCTTATGGGATTTCTTCTCTGTTGGTCATCTTAGACCATTCCTACACATAATGTGACTATTTCCCATGCACCACTTTTTACCTATGTGATTTGAATATTAAGGTTGAGCAGTGGTTATACATTTCCTATTGCTACGAATATATCAAAGTGCGGGAGTGTATATATAGTTTGTAACATAAATAGAGGTCCATAATAGGGAGAGTAGTGATGTAGGAGGAGCAGGGAGAATGGTGGTTATAGCACAGATCATCAGGATGCAGAACACTATAATCTGTATACAGTAGGCAAGGACTAAGGTGCAATCAATTAGCTTGCTGCAGCAGGAAATATTGAAAGCTTAAATCACAATAACTAATTCCCCATGCGACAAGTAAGGCCTTTAGCTCTCCACCTCTCAGGCAGATCAATGCACCTGAAAAGGTCACAGCAGTAATAATAGAATTAGGTGAATTATGAGGATTTTTTTACAAAGTTGGGATTAGCGTTTGGGTGAGACACTTTCTGGAGTTACATTAAGCAAAAATCTCAACTGAATCTGAATGAAGTGATTGAGTATTTGCACACAGACATGATTCCATATCTCATGATTTAGCTGAGATTATGATATATGGGTCTCAGAACAAGAAAAGAAAACACAAAAATGGCTAAAATTAAAGAGGCAATCCAAGCAGCACTTAAATATATATATATATATATATATATATATATATATATATATTTTAATATATGCCGCCTTTGAACACCTTTCTCGAACATTAATTACCTAAGCTGCCGATCGATTAGTTCTTCCTTGATCGATCAGCAAAGATCCTGCTTCCCAGGGTTCACTAAATGGCCGCCTTTCTGTTTCAACCAATCCTTCAGTCGGTGTAACTTAACAGTTAAAATGTATCCTGATATTACTAAGGTAACAGCTCAAAGTGCTGACAACATTGGCAACAAATGATCACAAACAGGAAAGTGTTGCAAAAATCTTGCACAGCTGGGGAGGTGTGCTATTTTCGAGGTGTGCTAACACCAGCTATAGAAATCAAACGATGCTCAGTATATTAAAACTCACTAAAAATGGCACTACGAGTTGACTTTAAAAAAAATATATAAAAAATATATAGTAAGTTTTAACTAAGACTACAGAACTGATTTACTTAAAAAAAACACACATTTAGGATATTGCATAAATTTGTCATTTAAGACTGAAAGCAGTATTTTACATGTTCTCTATAATTGTTACACTGTAGTTGCCAAATATGTTAACAGTTACCTTTCAGCAACTTTGGCTCATCTTTTTATGCCTGATTGTTTGGTTCTTTGCTGTTGTCAAGGATTGTTCTATGACTGGGGTGGATCCCAGTGGCAGGAATAGCAGGGAGCGTGGTCGGGGTCACAAGCAGAGGTTGGATGAAGGCGGCAGATAGCGTGGTCGGGGTCACAAGCAGAGGTCAGAGGCAGGTGGCAGGTAGCGGGGTCAGGGTCCCAAGCAGAGGTTGGAGGCAGGCAGCAGGTAGCATGGTCAGGGTCACAAGCAGAGGTCGAAGGCAGATAGCATGGTCAGGGTCACAAGCAGAGGTCAGAAATGAGGAGACTGGAACAGGAGTATAGCAATAGCAACAGCCGTTAACACAAGAACCTAGCAGGAGCTGAGGAACCAGTGTAAACAGGCACTGACAGACAGGAAGGGGAACTTTATATAGGCAGGCTGAGAGTAGAGCACAGGTGCAGAGGTGTCAGGTTACAGGGTCTGGAATGTTCCTTGAGTGAGCTAGCAGAGCAGCAGCAGTCCCACTGGATAGGCATGGGTACTGCAGGGTAGAACATGACAGCTGTCCTTAGCCAAGCTGTTGTTCAGTACCAAAGTTACCTGTTTTTTGCTGCCTTACTGGTATTCATTCTTGGAGGAAGCGAGTAGGCATAGAGCACTGAACCCCATCATGTAAATGTTTCTTAGCAACAGAAGCATCTAAATTCATAATGACCTCATCAGTCACACCATTACAATATGAAAATTGGTTGTTGGGTTGAATTGACCACATATACATTACACCACTTGAAAACATATTCCACTAAACTCTGTATTTAACTATGCATTTATTTTACAATTGACAATTCCAAACCGCTTTGTCCTAAGTGTATTTACAGGCACATTGCCAACATTTAAGGAGGATACTCTCTTAGTATTATACAATGACCCACGGGAACAGAGAACACAGATGCCTAACAAATATTCTCAAGCATTTTCAGGGGATTGACACAAGTTTAAATCAAATCAAAGCCACTTAAGAATGAACCTTTATGCCATTAGATTTGTTCTGCATTCCTTGCAGGTAAAATAAGGTGTGATCTTTTATGCAAACACCATTCTTGGTGTTACTTCCCCCCCCCCCCCCCCATATGCTGACATTTCATTTATAGGAGATGTCTCTCATAGTCAAATTAAGGTTTGAGATTTAAACAGATAACAATGAATGAATGAGCTAGTATAACATATTGCCCATATTATTAGTAGATATTGCTCATTATGCTTTGCATTGCTGATAGAATTACAAATTAGACCTGACATGTAGAGAAAAAACCTTCCGGCTGCCAATCTGTTTTCAGTTGTTTCAATAGAGTGATCCTATCAGTCAAGTTCACCCGCTGCTCCCTGACAGCCCTTGTGCTCTCTTCTCCTCCCAGCACAAGACTGACTAAATGTGATACTCCAACTTGAAAGGCTCAGGAAGGGGCGGGCTCATGGACTGTACCAATCTTGCATAGGCTTACACAGGCCATGAGTCACCACCTTACTTCCTTCACTTACAAGTGGGGCATAAGGGGGGTGGGGGGGTCACTGGCCTATAGATTAAACTGTTTCTGCCCTGAACATACTAGGGGCTTACATAACAGATAGACTATGTGAGAAAGATAGGTATTATGGGACATACCCTGTTACATAACCTTGAAAAAACTTCAAGCACAAGGTAATAACCATGGATGGGTGGAACATTCCAAATCCGTTTCCTGGAATTCTGTGGATGATTATGACAAAATCCATCCCGACCACTAAAATCCGTCTGGCGACTCTTATTACATTTGAAAGGTCTCTCTCCTGCTCTCCCTCTCATGTTATCAATGTTCAGATTCTTAAAAGTCCTCCCGGAAACAGATCGTTTTCTGTCTCCGAAGAAGAAAAAACTTCAAAATGGCGGTTTGGCCTTTTTGGGAGTGATCTGCGGATTACTCGGTACAAAGGAACCGGCCGATCTAAGTCAGATTCCAATCCACAAATAAATAAATCGCCTGCCTCAAGTAATAACCATGATTGTCCATTGACGGCCGTTCAAATGATCGCCTTTCAATTGCCCCTGTCGCATGCACGTCAGTGAATCTTCTCCATAGACTTACAATGTATGAATTCATAAACTGAGAGAAAACAGCTAGCTCATTAAAACATACAATGTATACATCATATTAGGTATTGATGGGAATGATGGGAAAATTGCACAACAATACACAGTTCTGAGAAGTGCATGCTTTCTGCCTAGTTACATATGAAGATTATCAGAATAAAGACTTCCCATCTGTGTAGAAAGATAAGTTGTAATGTATGTCTTTATTTATATAGCACCATTAATGTACATAGCGCTTCACAGTAGTAATACAATTGACAATCATATAAATACCACATAATTCAAATAACATATCATGGGAATAAGTGCTTCAGACATAAAAGTAACATTTAGGAAAAGGAGTCCCTGCGCCGAAGAGCTTACAATCTAATTGGCAAGAGGAACTTACAAATACTGTAGGAGGGCATTCTGGTAAGTGCATCTGCAAGGGGCCAAGCTTTATGTATCAGGTGTATAGTGTTAGCCACAGAGCTACTCAAATGCTTCATTAAGCAGGTGTGTTTTAAGGTGGGTCTTAAAGGTTGATAGAGCTTAAATGTAGATTATATTAATACAGCAGATAATTATATACACTATGCTACCATGACCACCATAGTAATCTCATTGGCTCTCACTGTTTAGTATAGTTGAAGATATCCCTTTGTACTTGTGTGAGTGCCTCACCATATCTTTATATTACGTCTTAACTTTTTGTTGTTGTATCCTAATTGCTTTTTTAATGGTTTTATATGTATTTAAGCATTTTTTTCATGCTTCGTTATGTTATTTTTGCATATTTTTTATTTTTTTTTAAAAGCGGATGTTTTTACATAATTTCTTATTCACTTTAACTCCTGCTCTGTTTAGGGTGGAAAGATATGCAGATTACATCACACCAATTCGACAATGATAAACAAGCGTGCGGAATTAGAACCAAGTATTCAGGTACTATGCTTCTCTTTAAAGTAGTGGCTTCTCCTTAAACGAGCAATACTAGACAGCTAAAAAGCATTCCAATATAGAATTGAAGCAGGGGATACTTAACTCTGTAGTAGGTCCGGTCGCTGCTCCAGCTCAGCAAGCAAGACTTTCAGGTTTGAGGCTCCCGTGTCACATGGGCCAATAGGAAGCCGCACCGATGATGTAATTGCTTCCTATTGGCCCGCAGGGCTGGAAATATCTGAACAGCAGACACAAAGTGAACCCTGGTAGCCGAGCAGACTACTGGCACCTAGTTTGCAGATAAGTATCTACGGAATAGAAAAAAAGAACAAACAGCGCACAACTCTCATAGTGATGTGAAAAGGTGGTGACACAGAGTTCAATTCCTGGTGTTAGCTCCTTGCGACCTTGGGCCAGTCACTTTACCTCCCTGTGCCTCAGGCACCAAAAACATAGATTGTTAGTTCATCTGGTTAGGGACTTTGTTTGTAGAAATCATATGCACTGCATACAGTGTTCACTATTACATAACAGAAGTGCTTTGCGTCCCATTGGGAGGAATGTGCAATAAAGGTATTATTATATTTGATAAACCCAAATGAGAAAATTGTGAATTTGTCAACATTAGGGTTTTTATTGGGTTGATACATGATCAAGAATGTGTTCCTGTCATCTATTTTGCGCTTATTCTGAACTGTATATCCATTCCATGAATTGTAATCTGAGTGTGCGGATCATTATTAAATATGTCCTTTTAATCCCCCCCTTTTTTTTCCTTACCAGCAATTACATGGACCTCCCTGGATCAAACCTGAAGATAAAAAGTCAACAGATGAGCACAGGAGCAATGATGGAAATATGAATATTACGGGAGAAAAATCACTTTAAAATAAAGTCACAAAAAGTTTATAACTTTCAGTCGTCTTCAGTTTCTTTTTAGTCCGAAAAGCATGGAGATGTACTAAGTTTCTAGTGCATGTTATTTTCCCACTAAATTATGAATGTTTGTAAACTAGTCTTGAAAAAGTTCAAACAATAATAGATTTGTTAATAGGTTTTTAGCAATAATCAAATAGAATTGGATGTTTGAAGAAAAGCTTTGTAAGACAGTTGACATTTTGAAAAATGTTGTAGTAGATTGTTTTTTTGTTTTTTTTTGCATACTATAAATCTGTTTTATACACATTGGTATTAAGAGATTTTATTTCTGAGTACAGCTATAACTAAAACAGATGTTATTCAGACAGAAACTGTTTAAGTCTTTGTACATGATAGAAGAAGATTTTAAAGCAGTCTGAAGAAGAAGAATATGCTATTTTGGTCGCGGTCTGTACTGACAGGAAACAATGCTTGTTCGGATTGTCAATATCACCCACGAAAATACACATAGACACAGCCACACCACTTGTTAGTTAGATTTGTTTATTGATACTTAGCTTCAGGTAAACAGCTAACAGCAATCAGGATACCATATTTGGTCGACCAGGGACCCAACACATCTCTCCTCAGTTGTCTCGGGCACAAATACAGTAGTCGCTGTCAAGTTTGTAACGGGTGAGGTTCTACTGTCCTATTCCCAGGACAAAGCTTATGTGCCGTCCGCTACCGAAACTAACACATTCACTGGAACTTTAACTATTTGAGTACCAGTAAGTGTTTACTAAGAACTTGACTAAGGCAGTCACTGAAAAAGAGAAACTAAGCTGAAGCAGTTTCTGCACTGAAGCAGTCACTGAAGCTGTTTAAAACTCACAATTATTACAGTAACAGTAAGCATTTAACCTAAACACGTTACACACTGAAAGTTAACCCTTACATTCCTAGGCCATCAGAAACAAGACAAACTCCATTCTCCTTACATGGCTGTGTTGTCACAACCAAGTCTCCACCGGCGTTTGGTCACCGAGGGACCCATCGCGACAATTGCTTCATGGCTGGACACTCACCACCAGCCATTTTGCCAATAAGGTAAGTTAATTTAAGAGGTTTTAGCGGTAAAGGTTAGGGGTTAAGGATAGGGGTTTTAGGGTAAGGGGTTAGGTTTTTAGAGTATGGGTTTTAGGGTAAGGGCTTTTAGGGTAAGGGTTTAGGTTAAAGGGTTTAGGGTAAGGGGTTTAGTGTAAGGGGTTTATGGTAAGGGTTTTAGAGTAAGTGGTTTTAGGGTTAGGGGTTTAGTGTAAGGGGTTTAAAGTAAGGGTTTAGATTAAGGGATTTTAGGGTAAGGGGTTAGGTTTTTATGGTAAGGAGTTTAGGGTAAGGGGTTTAGAGTAAGGGGTTTAGAGTAAGGGGTTGAGGGTAAGGGTTTAGATTAAAGGATTTTAGGGTAAGGGGTTAGGTTTTTATGGTAAGGAGTTTAGGGTAAAAGGTTTATGATAAGGGGTTTTAGGGTAAGGGGTTAGGTTTTTATGGTAAAGGGTTTAGGGTAAGTGGTTTAGAGTAAGGGGTTTTAGGGTAAGGGGTTTTAGGGTAAGGGGTTAGGTTTTTATGGTAAAGGGTTTAGGGTAAGTGGTTTAGAGTAAGGGGTTTTAGGGTAAGGGGTTAAGGTTTTCAGGGTAGTGGGTAGCGTTGGTATTAAAGGTTAAGATCGGGAGTTTTAGGGTAAGGGGTTAAGGTTTTCAGGGTAGTGGGTAGCGTTGGTATTAAAGGTTAAGATCGGGAGTTTTAGGGTAAGGGTTAAGGTTAGGGATTACAGTACAATGTTGGTTAAGTGGCTGGTGGAGAGATGTCCCAGTGGTGAGGTGTGTGGCAGCTAAACATCGGCAGCATTTTGCTGTGACCAATTGTCCTGCAGCGATCTGTAACGCATCAGCATATTTTCATTGTAATACCTGAAATTTCAATTTAATCCACTACTGGTTTTTTTTTTTTTTTAATGAACATCTTTATTAAGAAATCCAAAAACCAGAACAAGGTATCACACACAGCTGTTTCATAACTGCACAAAAGCAATGAGTTTACACCCAATGGTTTACATTTGTAGCAATCTAAATCTAAAATAGCAATGATGTGTGGGCCTCAAACTTGTAACGGGTATTATTATTCTTATACATGGAGCTTCATCATCATGGCAAGTGTAGCAGACCCTAAACGTATGATGATTGAGGGAGCAATCATGGAAAAACATTCTGCCCCCCGATACATCAAACTCTGCAAAAGGGGAGTTAATATCGCACCCAGATAAAAAACAATTAAATACTGGTGTTATTACCGCAATTTTAAGATGGTATTCATCAAAATTACGGTAATAATTTATCGGGTGTGATATATGGGCCAAATTCTCGATGCAGGAATTAACACAACCATTAATTGCCCCGCACTGCGATACTACTGTATGTCTATCCTCGGCTTCTGTAATCTCTATTATTCTAGAAGCCTATGATCGAAATAACAGTAACCCGTTTGATGCCTGTGGTGCACTTCATACCCCCCTTGTCCACCTTAGGGGCTAGTAAAGCATTGCCTTTAGATGAGGAAGATGCAGTACTCTCCCAGAAGGTTTTACTTATTTCTTTGTAAGTAATTACGTACACTTTGTGCCACCTTTTGAAGCCACTGTTAATTCGATTTGTCATGATATACAGAGACTCCCTAGTCTCTCTATAGATTTCTACATCAGTGTACATGTGAATGCAAAAGCAAATATCCCTTGTGAGCACATTCACATGTCTCAGACAGGTCTGCAACCCTGCTTTTCACCAGTATCTCCGATCATGCAATGTCTCCACTGCTGCCAGGGATTCTGGGAAATGACATGCAAATGAGCACACCGCGTCACCTTTTACATCGTGTCCATTTTAACATGGATCACTATAAGCACATGCCGGACGTATAAACTCAAACCACTCCTTGATCAGAACATATAAGGACATGTAAGTCTGATACTGTATACATTGAAAGTAATTACGTTTTATTGTTACTGTTACATTGCGCTAAAATGTAAATATCATTATCCCGTTACTATTATATTGTAACATATCCTTTGTAATCATCATATTTATACATTATCCTCTGTAATTCCTGGTTACTGATCTAACAGACATTCTATGATTTCAGAGAGTTATGAACTAGAAAGTACCTCTGTGTTTGCCATTTGTAATGGAATTCTTCTTGAATCATTTGTATCTGGCGATGTCGGCCTCTCTCTTAGTTTTGATGGGATTATATTCATGGTGGGAAGGTGATTGTGCAGAACAGAAGACAGACAGAGTTGCACTGTCTCTTTTAGAGCTTTCAACTGTGACTCCTGGGGAATAGATAGAGGTCAACCACTTCAGGATAGGTTACTGACAACAGTAGGAAACTGGACTTTAATAAGACATACTGTAAAGGAAGACTGCGGCAGAGATTGTATGTATTCAATCTAGTAAATATGCAAATCATACATGTTTCATTCACTGTAGATTTTGCATGTAATATTTCAATATTTTATTTCATATAATAATAATTATTATTATAATTATATATGTATTATACATACAAAAAGATAATTATAAATGTAGAACTATTATTATAAATGCATTATACATACAAAGACATGATGATACTGTAAATGTAGAACAAGATACATTTTGTTATTTTCCGTTCAGACTGGAGATACAGCATTATTGAATAGTTGTGTTGATTACAGAAGATATCATTGAATAGGGATCTTGATTACAGAGCATGTGGATAAAATGTGCAAAGTGTAAATATTAAAACATTCCAGTATCCTGCCTGAAATAACTATTGTAGATGGATATATACTGTTGGTTAATTATTCTTACTACTATCCCAGGAAATCCCAGTAACACCCATTTTTAAGCAACACATTTAAAACTAGTTAATCTACACATTAATGGCATATGCAACGCTTTACTAACCACCAAGGTAATAAAAGGGTTAACCGCTCCGACCACACACCCCCCCCTCCCGGGAGGCCTAGCCATCATCCCCATGGCAACTACCCACTTCACCCCCTCTGATATCTCCACCCCCACAACAAACCCCCTCTAGACTAATGTCCAATTGGCCTATCAGCCAAATTGGGCTACTGGTGCTTTATCCATTAACTATTATTATTAATTATCCAAAAAAAATACACTGTATAAAAAAAGACCAGCAGAACTTTAAAAATACATTTCAAATACATTTTAACCATAAAACCATTGATTGTTACTGTGGCTACCTAGGCCTTCCCAGCCAGCCGACTATTTCAAACAATGGTCACAGCTCACCTGAGACAAGGATACGGTCCGTTGCTCCTCCAGGTTATGATTGCTGGATGTACAGTATAAGCCCTGCTCAATTCCAGCTCCGCCAAGATGCTGGTGCTCAAAAATCTGGTGGACCCCAAGGAGGTCCCCTACAAAGCCAGGTATTGTATTGAGTGCATCCACAGGGATACCAAACATTACCCAATGGCTCAGGTATCCTTGAAGGTACAGAATCAGGAGGCTCCCCTAACCCCCAAAAAAAAATCAGAAATGGGACTGGCTTGGGACTAAAGGTAAATGTGATATGAAACGACGTGCAATGTTGGAAGAAGGGCAGAGGTAAGGAAAAGACAGACCTACAGGTATGGTAATCAGTCTGCCGAATGCACACTCCCTGATTTCAGGTCAAGACAGAGGGAGGTCCCAGTTCTGGATAAATAGTACGATAACGGGATAATATGTAATCATCAAATAATTGACCAGGTTGGTGTATACTTTTTCCTAATAAAATGTTGAAAGATGATATCTTGTTCTGGGTGAACAAGGATACACAAACAAGGGAAATCACCTTCCAAATTCTGGTCCCCAAAATGTTTATAAAAGTAGTATTCAAGATAACCCATACTGTAGCATGGGTAGGGCACTTGGGCTTTGACAAAACTGCACATCGTGTTCTGTCCTGATTCTTCTGGCTGAGAGTACATGCAGATATTAATCAATTCTGTGAGAGCTTCCCAGAGTGCCAACTGACTATCCATAAGAATGAGAAACTGACCCCTTTGAATCACATTCCCCTGGTAGACATTCCATTTAAGAGGGTGGAAATGGATCTTATAGGCCCGTTAGAGCCCTCAGCGAAGGGACATAGATTTATCCTGCTGGTGGTGTATTACGCCACTCGATTATCTGGAGGCTTTTTCCATGAGGACTGCTATGGCTAAGAATGTGGCCAATAAGTTAATAGAGTTAATCTCCAAGGTAGGGCTTCCCAAAGTGATCTTGACGGATCAAGGAACCAACTCCATGTCAAAACTAATGCAGGATGTCCTGAAAGTATTGGACGTGAAGTCAGTAAAACTTTGGTGTACAACCCACAAACGGATGAGTTGGTGGAGAAGTTCAACTGAACCTTTAAATCCATGATTCAGAAGTTTCGTTACTTTGGAAAAAGAAAAGCGTTTGGGATGAACTGCTTCCCTTTCTATTATTTGAGATGCTGGAAATTCCACAGTCTTCTACAGGGTTCTCCCCATTTGAATTATTGTACGGTCGACAACCTCAAGGTATCTTGGATCTCTTAAAAGGGTCCTGGGAAGAACAGCCATTTCCTTCTAAAAATGTGGTCCAACATGTTATTTATCTCAGAGATTTGCACCAGTTAGTGGGTCACTTTGCAAGGGAACAGTTGCAGAACCCCCAGAATGGTCAGGAGAGATATTATAGCTGGCATGCCCGCCTAAGGCCGCGCTTATAGTGCCGGCGATGCAACGTCGCCCGAAAACAAATGCATTGCCGCCGCCGCGTGTGCTTATAGTAAGTTTGACGGCGACAATGAGACGGAGCGACGTCGTCGTCGCGAAAACTGGTAGCCGTCAAAATTTGATTTTTCAAGGGCTGTCGCCTCGTGACGGCCCCTGAACCAATCAAATGGGTGGGAACCCGCAATGCCGTCGCCCCCGCGAAATATAACTTTCGCCGGTGGCGACGGGTGACGTCACCCGTTGTGTCACTGTCGCCATCGATGGCACTATAGGCGCGGCCTAAGAGTCTGCCAACCCAGGGACAGAGTCATGTTTCTACTTCCCAATAGTGAGAGTAAACAGGGGCTCTTTGAGGTGTTACATTGCACAACCGAAGTGAACTATGAGATTGCTCAGCCGGTTTCCAGGGAGGGTATGCCAATAAAAATATATTTTGTGAGCACATTAATACGTATGTATGTATGTATGTATGTATATTTTTATTTATATAGCACCATCCAGGTACATAGCGCATCACAGCAGTAATACACAAGGCTTAATAATATAACACATAATGGGAATAAGCGCTTCAGACATGAGAGGAACATTAGGAAAAGGATTCCCTGCCCCGAAGAGCTTACAATCTACATGGTAATGAGGGAGAACTTACAGAGACAGTAGGAGGTGTTCTGGGAATGTGTCTGTGAGGGGCCAAGGTCAGTGCATCAAAGATGTATAGTACCAGCCAGCAGAGCTACTCATATGCTTCGTAAAAGAGGTATGTTTTTAAAGGTGGACAGAGAGGGGGCTAGTCGGATTTTGAGGGGAAGGACATTCCAGAGGTGTGGGGCAGTCAGGGAGAAAGGTTATAGGTGGAGAGGGCTTTAGATACAGAAGGGGTGACAGAAAACATCCTATAGCAGAATGCAAGAGTCAGGACGGTGTATAGCAAGAGACTAGGGTTGAGATATATGAAGGGGCAGAAGAGTGTATAGCCTGAAATGTGAGTAGGAGAATGTAAGAGATGTGTGTAGTGGTATGCAAATTGAGTCTGTTTAGTGTGAAATTAACATATGGCTTTATTGAGCCTGTCCCTTTAAACAGCACAGCAAATAAAAATATACAAAAACAACAAACACCTATCCCTTGTAAGGGCTAACTTACTTTCTGGAGGGTTAAACCCATTTCCAGCCTATCCCCCAAAGTCTTAAGAGGTACTTTAAAGCAGGTGGCCGTTCATGTCACAAAAAACAGACAAAGATGCCCATAGCTACTTCCAATGTGACAAAAATACATAGTGGAATACCTATATATTCTCTTGAAAAAAGGGTAATTTAGTTTAACCCTTTGGCCAAAGCGTCTTAAGCCTGCTGCTACTTTCAAGGCATGACCGAAGCAGGTCCTAAATTCCCTGGGTTAAAATTCTTAATAGCCTGTATAATTACAGGAAGAATGATCACATTGGATCCGTCGTAACCTGTGAAAATGAAACTGACCTGCAAACTTGGAAAGAGGGGAGGGCAAGCTTAAACCTTGGAGTGGGGGACACTACCCTCCCAAAAGCAGCTGAGACCAGCTGCACACAGTTAATGAACACACAGATACCGAACAAGCTCTGAAAGGGGAGAGGAGTGGGGAGTCTTCGTGGCAGTCGGTTCAGCTCCTGGCTATTGTTGTTTTAAGAAAAACAGAAAATGTACACGGAGAGGAACCATGGCAATGTGTAGCCACTAACTGCTGTCAGTTATCTGAGATGTAGATGTTCTACTTACCAGCTTGTTAGATATCTGTAACAACTTCCTTACACACCACAGGGTTTGAAAGATGGGCATCAACTTTGCTGCTCCCTGCATGCTGTCCAGAAAAAGTGAAACGGGCGAGAGTTGTCATAGTAACTTTGATTTGCCAATATTTCCAGCTGCTCACAGACAAACGCACACAGTGATTAGTAAACCTCATAAACACATTGCACATATTATTTTCCCGTGTCCTATTTTTATCCTTTGCTGCAAAGCCTCTGTCTTCGTTTGCTATTAGTTTACAACACGGCAGCACTGCGCAGACTCAGAGAATAGACATTTTTAACCCTCTCACGTGTAGCGCACTTTCCCCCACCCCCCGGGAGTTATAGTGTCTACGGTGCGTGTGGTGCGTTACCTGTGGCTCACAGGAGGCCTAAACCTCCGCCGCTGGGAGCCTGGGGTGTACCCGATTCGACGGGTGACAGCGCCTCCACCTGCGCGGGATCCTAACTATGCGGGATAGCCCCATGCAGGACCATATATAACCAATACACACTGATTCGAGGAAACAATAACTATTTACTACAGGCATAGAACAATCATAACATTAGCAACAATACCACAATATTAGGCCTCGAAGGGACGCAACCCCACACCGTGCCTTTCCCAACCCCGTGTCCATAACCCTGCGGGGTTTACCCCGATGTACTGAGGTGCTCCGGGTACCAGACCGACCCAGTGTACCAAAAAATCAACCACCCACCCAAGTGTGTGAGACAGCGCTGCCCCTCTAATGTGAAGATAAGTTGGTGCACTTAGTTGGGTACCTGCCCAGATGCTGTACTTGTGATGGGATCCACGGATCCATTGCAGTAACCCGCGAAGTTACCGCCTCTACTGTGGGTGGGTCCCGCAGGCATTGTACCACAGTCTCTGCAGTAGATGATGTCTGGTCCCAGAACACCTGAGGCTAGAATGCAGCTGCGTCTTGGCTGTATTCCTCAGTACTATGCTACAGGGCAGTGTCCATAACTATGGGCCTGTCCCTGCAGCAAACACAAGCTGAAGGGAGTCGGGGCCAAGCTGGGGCCTAATGGGGTATCTGGCCTAATACATCCTACCCTGATGGCGTCCCAGCTCCGACTAACGTGGCTGCAGCGCGCAAAATGTATCTATATTCTGGTGCAGGGGAAAGATGCAGCCCTATTGGCTGTGTAGCATCATATGGCTAGCAGCACCATTGGCTGCTGGGTGTTGTAGTTCCCTTGCGGAGCCTATTCTAAGTAATGACCACCGCTCTGCCTATACTGTCCATTTTGTGCATGCGCGGCCAATCACAACATGGCGGCGCCCTGCAAAGGGAGCTGCCGGAACCTCCAGCGATGCGCTTGCCGGCGCAACCTTCCCGTTGGCACCGGAACCTGCCCCCTGCCTCCGCTGCCTAGCGCACCCACTCCAGGAGGTAGAGGGCTACAAAGGGACCAGGGTTACACATGTGATCGAATATGTAACTTCCAGATGGTCATGCCTAACCCCTGATGAAGTGAACGCAAAGGAAATCCTCTTCTTCCATTCAAATTGTTCATAAACAAGTATAAACAGCGATGTGGGCCCTATTCATTATAAATCTTTTTTTATCAAAATCATGAAATTAATTGACACAAAAAAGAAGTATCCCAGGTACTGTAAGTCTCAAAGTATACGATCCAACTTAAAACAAGTGCAGTAAAGTGTTTGAGTTAAACAGTGTTGATATGAAGGTTTGCTCCAAATGCCAATGCAGAAGGCTCAGGCAGCTTATGTCACTACCCCTGGGAACCCGCTTGGAAGGTGTGCTCCAATAGACACTGCAATGATGTCAGCACACAATCCCAACACGTTTCATCCCCACGGACTTCATCAGGGGTGACGTACACCATCAACAATTAGCATATATACCCCACATTTTATTCATATCATTATATACTGCATACATCTAAAATCAATAAATCAACAAGAGAGGGTGTTAATTCTAAACTGCTCTTTAAAAAATGAATGATAATAAGTAATAACATGGGATGAGCATATTATATAGTGTCTGTATATAACATAACACCCTTGTTTAGATTCTTTTAAGTGCTCAATTGTTTAAAGGACAATACTGTGTGTGCCCAACATCAATCTAATTAATTAGAAAATACATGTTTTTACATAAGAAAATATAAGTGCTTAATTCATTTATACTGTAGGGCAATATAAGCCCAGCATGTGAATTATTTATAAAAGCATGAAATACCATTTAAAAGTGCTGAGAATGTTTAAAGGGCAATATACAGTAAACCCAACATCTAACTAATACATTAGAAAATACAAATTAAGTGCTCAATTTGTTATTAAAATAGCAGTGTTAGCCCATCTGAATGATTTAGAGAAGCATAACGTGCTCAATTTGTTTAAAGGGCAATATAAGCCCAAGATCTAAAAAAAAACATGTGGTTACAGAATATGCACATATATACTGTACACATTGTGCATTTATGTGCATTTGTGTATATAGCTAACAAAAGTGGTTTAGATGGGCTTATATTGCTCTTTATTACTTATTATCATTCTTTTTTTCCAGTGGGGTTTTGGAATGGACACACCTCTTACCGGTTTATTGAGTTTAATTGTATGTATAATTAATCTGAATAAAATGTGGGGTATTTAAATGCCATGTGGTGATGGGGTATATATATCCCCTGATGAACCAACTGGGGTAACATTCCTAGATTTTGCAAGGGCTTTGGTGAAGAGCAGGGTTGCTGACCGGTCAGACATGCAAATGTGCTCACAAGTGCTATTTTTATTTGCTGGACACTGTATGGTGGAGGTTTTATTTGTCATTTTTTTACCCACCATTACTTATATGTGTGGTTGAAACCTATCCCAGCTTCATATTGCAAAGCCAGAATAAGCTGCATCACACTGATGAGACCCAAAAGGTCATAACAGCTGTCTATGGGTAGGGTTACTGACTATTCATTTCTTTAACCCAGGCTGTGCTGAAAAGCTGTGTAATGCGGCAGGCATGAGCTTACATTATGAATTAATTATTATATTATAATTCTATTATTATTAATATATGGTCCATACTAAAATGGGTAAGAAGCAAAGGGTCACACTATGTGCTCATTTGCATGTCAATTCCCAGAATCCCTTGCTGCAGTGGGAGCACTGTATGCTAAGATATAATGGGGAAAGGCAGGGTTGCAGACCTGTCCGAGACATGTGAATGTGCTCACAAGGGATATGTTTTTATTTGCGAGGGCTTTTGATACCGTTGATCATGTTATCTTATTAAGCAAGCTCCGTGCCCTGGAATAGAGGAACATGCTTTAAACTGGTTTCACTCCTACCTCATCCCAACATGTGTCCATCTCAGGCTCTAACTCCAACTGCTTGGATATCACCTGTTCTGTCCCTGGGCCCCTACGCTTTTCAATTTTCATTGCTGATCTATTTACAGCTTGTGAGGAAGCTTCAATGCAGATGTCTGCGGATGACACAATTTTATATGCACACAGCCCTAGCCTCTCTGACCTTGGACAAATACTTCAATCTAATTTTTTCAAGACTTGAAAACTGGATTTCCAAAAACAAACTGTTTTTAATCACTGACAAGACTGTAACAATGGTATTTGGGACCAAGGCTACATTTCTAAGACTACAAATGACAGAGCTACAGTACAGATCAGAACCAACTCTAACACCATTCTAGCCCCTGTCGCTAGTTTTAAATATCTGATCATATGGTTTGACTCCCATTAAACATGTGGGTTGCATATTGATACCCTGACATCCAAAACCTACTGTATACCAAACTAGGTGTACTTTATAGGAACATATACTCCCTAAGATCACTGGTCAGAAAGCGCATTGCACAGCAGATGGTACAGCACCCCAAAATCCCCTTGGTAAACTAGACACCCTCTACAACACAATATGCCACTTTGTATTACACTGTGACCATAATACAACACTCATCCCTGCAAAATGCTTCAAGAACTAAAGTCCAGACGCAAAGAAAATTGTTCCTGTCTTCCCTTCAAATTCTTTCTGGGCAAGCTACCCGTCTATCTGAACAAGCTCCTCACCCCGACCACATGCAGCACTTATCATCTGAGATCTGACTCCAAAAGACTTTTCATGGTCCCAATGCTCAACAAAGTATCCGGCCGCTCCTTCCTTACCGTGCACCTCACAACTGGAACAACCTCTCAAAACTGCCTCCAGTTTAAGTAATTTCAAGACTTCAGCTGTTTCACATTTGTGATTTCTTCTGATGAACAATGACCTCAGGAAAAGGAGAAAGAAAAAGACAAGACATGCAGGGGACCTGCAATAGTGTATTACCCAGGGGATGACCAGATGTTTACAAAGAAGGAGCAATTTATTATTAAAATAACGTGGTTAAAAACCATGGATAACAATTAATAAACATACATTGATTACAATAAAATAATTAATGAACTGGTGCCTAGGCACTATCCACACTTATATAGTTTGGAACAATGTCCAGCAGTTCTGTTCTTTGCTCCGCCTGATCTAAAATTGAAAACCTACTCACCACAGGTAAGTAGTATAAAAGCAGTGTATAAGCACTTGGTACTGGTGGTCTTGGCCTCTGATGTCGCCGTCCGCCTGGTGATATGGTCGCATCTGCTGCCGGGGGTCTGTTTCTGTGTTCCTGTGAGCGCTGCTTCCTGGAATACACCCGATCCCCTCGGCGTGATGACGTCACCTGTATTAGTCCTCGGCTACGGTGGCTCAGCGGTACCACCAGTAGGAAGGTCTGGTAATCCTAACTCTTTGATAAAGGTCCCACGGACCGAAATGCATCAGAGGACCTGTCAGCACGATGTCTGATTAAAGTCTACTTTTAATTCAACCCAGCCTCTCTCCTTCTATTGCTGTGCTGCTGTCTACCTGTCCCGTTGGGGGAAGATTTTCTCTGTCTACTAACACCGCAGGCACGCCGGGTTGGTGCTGCGCCTACATGCTGATCCCACGCCTCTCCTCGTCATCCTGCAGCGACGCCTGAGCCGCCAGTCACGTGACCGCCCCCTGCGACCAGCTTGGTGCAGGAGGGTTGGCGGCGGATACATCCACGCTCCTTACGGATGCCGGGACCATCACTTCGGGGTACGCTGACAACGGATTGAAGGCACAGAGGATCATCATCATTTCATCCTTCACACCACACATTCATCAACCGTGAGTCTTTCTATCTCGGCGCTTTGGAGCTCTTTCTGAGCCAGCCGCTGGGAGAGACATCAGGTTATATATTCATGCTGTTTCTATACAGCCGTGTGGTATGATTTTAATGTGACTATCCCTTTAAGGCTTACAGCACCACCCGCAACTTTCTACTGAGCACCTATAGGGTTAAGAATTTTCTTCACCTGTGTATACCATTACCTACCAATTAGCTTGTGTGCTCCTCGGAGCAGGGACTTATTCCCATGACCTGTTATTTATACTATTTGTTATTTATATGATTACAACATGTATTACTACTGTGAAGCGCTATGTACATTTATGGCGCTATATAAATAAAGACATACAATACAATAATTTGTCTCTAACTGTCCATGAAATTTCTGTACATCTGTAAATGTCTATAAATTGAATGTATAACCTCTGTTCATTTATTTTATTTACAAAAATATTTTACCAGGAAGTAATACATTGGGAGTTACCTCTCGTTTTCAAGTATATCCCGAGCACAGAGTTATGATGACAATACATGGTTATATTAAATTAATATAATACAACCATGTATTGTCATCATAACTCTGTGCTCGAGACATACTGAAACGTGAGATAAGTCTCAATGTATTATTTCAGAAAATATAAAACATTTTATAATTAAAAATTAATGAAGTCCTTGAAGAAAAAACGCATTGGGATTGCTTGTAAGTGTACTGTTTTGCTTTTTACTGGGAATGCATGCTTTGATATTTCATCTTTATTGAGTGATTCTTTGGAGTACCTCGTGGAGACTTCTATGTGGACAGTTCAATCACCTCCAGATAGATCAGCTCAGATGGGAATATTAATCTACCCAATTGATGTCCTAATGATGGGAAAAGAAACACACCCCATACAGGGACTTCTGCATGGGACTTCTTAAATACAGTATATGAATTGACAAAGGTAACAGATGGGCCATTACAAAGCTCTAAGATTCACCTTGAACCATAATAAGTTCCATAAATATTCATAAAGTCAAATTGTAGTCTCAGCAACAGCTGTAATTTGCAGGTAAGTAGGTATTGTGATATACAGGTAAATCCAGTGTGGGTTAAATTGGAGAGACGGAGAGATATATAGGGATGAGATGTGTATTGATACACTATCTCTAAGCTGCGACACTTGGAGGGGGCGATATGCACAACAGAGGAAAAGTATCAAATTACATCTGAAGCCCCATCTCCGAATGTAGTGTTGATCATTGCCTCCCTGTTCCTCCATTAGCGTGGTACAGAGCATGGCAGCTCTGTGTAAAGCACCGTCTCCCCCACATAGGATGAAATCGAATCCTGTGTGATGTGCACCTGCACGGCTGCTGCGCGTCACACGAATCCGGGGTATAGGTGCAGGAGATCAACGTAGGATGGGTTGGACGAAGAGACGAAGAAAAAAGCAAGGAGAAAGCGCTGTAGAAGCGTGAAACTAGTGGGAGTGCTTTTCCCCTGTTTTGTTATGTATTTTTGTTTTATGTAGCTTAATACATTTCTTTTATTTTTCATCCACTTGGTGAGTTGCTGAGTGCTGTTGCATAGTTTTTTGCACTGTCTCTTCGTCCAGCCCATCCTACGTTGATCTCCTATGAATTGACAAAGGTTTACATGTGTCCAACAGCAGCCGTCAACATGGCAAAAATAACATAAATACACGCCTAGTGCTGGAGAAAAAGAAAACAGCAAAATAAGCAAACTGCTAAAGATCATGACAGAGCATACTGAAAATAAACACTGAAAACAGCCTTCTGTTATACAGAGAACATACAGTACAATTTGAGTCAAAGTTGTATATTGCAAAAGAGATGACCAATTATGTAGTGTTATTGTCTCATCATAACTGCATTTGTGTGGACATCAGTAATCCAAGAGTAAACAACACTGTATAGTGCTCTAGCACAGACCTGACCATTTGCTGGGTAATGTATATGAAGACATAATTCCATATCCTTGAAGTGTCCCACGATTAATTAACCCTTTAAAGCATCACACCACTTTCATTGCATCAATAAGCTGGAAGAGCAACATCTCTTGATTGATGAATACTCACACTTGCTTGTGTCCAGTCTCATACATTGAATAGGATTTCTATGGTGTAAAAGGAGCAAATCACTCACTGTTAGATGGGTCTTCTGTGGGTCTTTTCTTCCATGGACGTGTGCTGCCTGTTCTCCAGAATATTCAGAGGTTCGATGGGGAGAGATGGAGCACTACAGGCTATGCTATGCTCTGATCCAATAAACCTTTTTATTGGGTACACACTCTCTAGCAGTTTTTTCCTGTAGTGCTCCATCTCTCCCCATCGAACGACATCAGTAATCCAGACTGGTAACAGAAGCAACTGTACACATTATCTGCATAAATTTCTCATCCTAAATCCCATTGCATTTTATTAAAACTATTTTTTAGTAACATTAAGAGGCGGAGAGCCAATGATTCTGCCTTCTTTTGTCACACTGTAATAATAATGTGTCTCTAAATTGTTGCTTGTTTTTAGGAAAAATCCATTACATTTCCACTTAAATCATTAGCCCTTTTGTTCTTTTAATTAGAAGTGCCTCTTTAATAGATTCGTGATTCTGTAGTACCTCTGTATAGATTACCTGTTTGTGTTAAAACAGTTGTTCAATCTAAATTAGAACAGCGATCCGATCGGCCGGTTCCTTTGGTCCGCTAATTTCAGCAGATCAATGTCAAACAATGTAAAAAATGTCAATAACGCGTTTTGCGGATTTTTTAATTATTAACAATACACTCCGCGGATTCCGCAGCCGTGGTCGGATTTGTCGAATACAATCCATAGATTCTGCATTACGTAGGCGGCTTCTTAAGAAACCGCCAACGGATTCCTGAATCCGACGATTTGATTCTACAAATCCATCAATGAGTTGTATGCCACTGGCGGATTTTGATGAATCTGCTCGGATTGAAACCGCCCAAATCAGTTTGCGGATTTTACACCGCAAAACAGATTTTGGGGGTAATATCAGCGAAAATCCGGGAAACTGATTTGGGCAATGTAACAGGGACTTATCCCTGTTGAAGAAACTATCTCTAAAATCCATCAGGGATCTGGTTAAGTGCAGCAGGCGATTAACAGACTCCACCTGGCTAATTAAACCTGTAAGAAAAGCCTCCAGTTGGAAACAGGAGAGAGATTCCTTAGCTCACATTTTGGGCTGACAGAAGGAGAGCAGAGAAGCACACAGACACTGTCTTGAGCACAAAGGCTATGCTGAAATCAAGACACCCAGAGACCTATATTTCTTGGACACAGAGGACCCAGGAACCTCCCATAGACTGATATGGAGGACCACCTGCTTAAGTACCCAGGGAGTATCGGAGGGGCCACATTACCCAGTGGTTTCCTGGCAGTATCAGAAGGTGCTGTGGTACCCTGGGAGTGGAAGAAAGTGCAGCAGTGTTTCCCATGTCTGGAGAAGAGAGAAATCAGAAGGGCTTTTAGGGAGAAGTTTCCTCCATGCTGATTGACTGCTTTGTAATGAATCCAATTAGGTGGAGGTATTAAGAGCATGTCCCTGTGGTCGAGACAAAGCACTCAAGGTAGAAACAGCATAGACAGAAGTGAGCTGTTAGCACAGGGAAGTGATTGGTGTCTATCTGTCCTCTTGTGTCTGTGTGTGTCTTTCCTGTTTTGTGTCTGTCTCTCCTATGTGTTTTTTGTCCTGTTTGGTGTGTGTCTGCCCTGTTGTGCGTGTGTGTGTTGCTGTCTGCCCTGGATGATGTATTAATTTCTGTCATGCTTTGTGGCTGTTTAGGTACCCTGTTTTGTGTGTGTACAGTATCTGCCTGCTCTATTGTGTGTGAGTTAGTTTAGGTTCCGACCATTGTAGCGGTGTCTCAGAGAAGCAGCCTCCTAGCCTTCGGCGGGTGTCCTCATGACCAAGGAGCCAGACTCCACCTCTCTGGCCTTCCCCCTGCCCTCCCTTGCTCTTCTCCTTCCCACCAGCATGTGGCAGAATTGTGTTAGGTGGAGGAGTCAGGGGTGGAGCTACAGAGCTACTTAAAGCCCAGATGTGAGTGCGGCCTGTTCACTGCCCACCAGCTATTTCCCACCCATCCCTTGTTGTAGAATCGTTTACTGACAACCATAACACTGAAATGTATCTAATTGTAAACAATTACCCTTGCTGCCTCTCGTATATTGTATGTTATATTGAAGGTTATCTTTGTTCTGTTACAGTCATGGTCATGGTCGTTATACTTTTTCATGAAAATGGAAGGAATTAAATTCCTAAGAGGAAGGGTCGTTTGACCGATTGCCTTTGTCGTTACGGCTTTTGGGGGTAGGTGCTTGTTCTTGCCAGACTGGGAGCTGGGCTGTTCAAGCCCAGGGGAAGTGGCAAGCGGGCAGGGTCACTGACATGACCTCTGGGAGTCCACTCGCAACAACAGCCAGGCCACGTGGGTCCAACCATAAGGAGCACGGGGTCAGCAGTTCAAGGACCGGCTGATCGTTTCCTCCCCCCTTGAAAGGAGCACTCTGACAGGGAGTGGCAATTACTCCATTAGTTATTTATTTATCAAATATGTGGGTAGTGGACAAGAAGGAGAGGGGAGCTACCTCGCAGCCTCCCTGGTCAGGTCATCTCCACCTAACTCCTGGGGGAAGACATCTCTCAATAGACTACTCATTCACACGTGTGTACACATGTACAGTAGTGGTTATCTCTTCACCTCTCTCCTGGGGGAAGAAAGCTCTTAAAACACACATGTGAAGGAGCAGTCTATTAAGAGATGTCTTCCCCCCAGGAGAGAGGTGAAGATGACCTTTGCTGTTGTAACAAGCATTGGAAGTACTGGAAGTATAAATACATTTTTTCTTGCACTTAATTTTTTTTTATTTTAACCAGGTTTAACTGCACTGTGGCTCATACATAGCACATACAGTACTTTTTAACCCTTTACACGCAGCGTACATGCCACACACTCCATGCTGTTGGTTATAGAGTTTTGTTTCCTCTTCTGTCTATGCAGGGGAAGAAATACAAAAGACCCAGTATAATATTGGTAGTGTAGGATCTTCTGATGGGACCGATCTTGACATGGTTGCATAACTGAAATGTTTTGGTGACCAAAGGATTTAACCAAATAACCCATTATTATGAGAAAAATAAACAGAGAAAAAAGACTTTGTAATGATCTAAATAATTTTTCATATTGGATGTAGCATTGGGACTTCTTTGTCTAATTTTGCATGTTGGGGTCAATAAGAAGAGCACACTCCTCAGTGTACGAAGATAACCAAAAGTTATTTAATAGATAAAAAGACAAATGCTCACTTACAAGACAAAAGTTACAAACTTGCAATGTATAGGACAAGGGGCCAGGTTACCAGGTGTTTGTCTCACACCGTGTTCTTAAAGTGTAAAAGTGGCACAATGGATCCAGCAGGTCCTCGGAGATCTTAACAGCTAAGGGTGTAATCTTTCAGGGCAAGCAGAAAAGCCTCTGTGGTTGGGTAAATTCCCACATGCACAGCCCAAAAGTAGCGGAAAAACTGATACACGTTCCTGTAGCTCTGTGTATTTCCGTGCATGCGTTCTCGCGTCCTTCCATCAATGCGTGATGACATCACTTGGTTAGTCCAGAAGGAAATGTCACGTATACTAACGCATTTCGTCACTACTATGTTGACTTCATCAGGGAATTATCAGCTGACTCCTGAACATATGCCGCGTGTAGAATGCCTCAACGGTGAATCAGCTGTTTTCCTGTGATCTTCATAACTCCCAAGTGCTGCTAGCATCGTGTCCGTGGACCTGGTGCACTGGGTCCCATCAGAATTAAGTTTATTCCATATCCCCCTCTCCCTTCTCACCTCTAAGCTGTACATATTAAAGTCCTGTAGACTTTCCTGATACGTCTTATGCTGTAGACCATGCAGCATTTTAGTATCACTTTTATTTTTTTGCACCATCTCTCATTTATTTATTATATTGCCTACCACTGGTATTGGGGATACCATAAAAAGAATCAAATACTGTAAGTGCAACCCTGGACTGGCCTATCTCTCCACAAATGAACTTCCAACAAGACATACTCAAGAGGCCTCTTTCTGCAACCTGTTTCAAAAGATATTGAATTAGTTCAACCCATTCCTTGCCAGAGGCAGCAGAGATATACATTGCTCGGCCTTGCAAGCCCCACTGGAAAACTAGCTGTCAAATGATAAAATATCCTGTGCTTGGAAGAAGAGTTTCTGACTTGTTTAATGGGGGTTCAAATTGTGCATGGTTTCTTAGATGGGGCCGAGGAAATCACGCTTTGTAAACCATGTCATACACTGATGCACAAGTGATGAAACTGCTGCAAAATAAATTAACGCCCTGAGACTCCATTTGAAACCTACACTGCATGAATGTTGCAGTATAATTGCCTTGATATCTTCCCCTAGATAGTTCTTCACAGATATAACCGATACTGATCTGGCTGACAGAAAGAAGAGATCTGTGTAAGTTTTAATATTTCACACTAGGGTATTTGTGCATCCACAGTTTATGATAATAAGGGAACTCTGCTACTGGCTTTGGCCAGCTTTTAATTGCACTAAATCACAAAATCCTATGCTTCATTTATTTAACACCTTCAGGACACTTTCACATATTTCACACATAGTCCACGGGACAATAAGTAATGATATATAATAATAACATACCCTTCTAGGTATATAATCCCAAAGCAAGGTCCCATTATTTCACTTCACTTGCAGATATGTGAGTTTCTGTTCTGGTATATTCCAGTTTTAACTGCACTAGGTTATATAAGCATATGCTTTGATATGTTAACCCATTTTGGGATTATTTCACAACACTAGTATGCATTTAGCGTAGGGACCTGCTATTGAGACTTATCTTGACGTGGTTAGCAGGCTTGGCATTATTTGATCAAAGGATGTATACCAAAAGTCTCCTTTTTTCTTATAGGTATTTACACCATACATATATATATATTCCCCACTGATTCCTATCCCTAAGGGAGAAGCGCAGGGATTCACTATTTGTTTTGCACATTTGTATGGCCAATTCCTTCACTAGCTGCATGCTCCTTATACGGAGAAGCACAGTGATTATATTTCTTTTATATAATCAGTAATGACATATTCAGTGTAGGTCTCTGCTAAACAGAGTCTACCTTGACAAGGTCGGCAGGCTTGAATCACGTTTTGATGAAAAGATGCAACCAAATTACTCCTTTGTTACACAGACTTAAGTTCTAAATGTAAATTTGTCACTAGTAGACTTTAGTTCAATTGGTAGGAGCACAGGATCTGTTTGTTTTCCATAACTGATAGCCCACAAGTTAATTCCTCAGATATTTTGCAGTAGCAAAGAAGAAAAGAAACAGAGGAGGTGACAGCAGTGTAGTGAATAGGAGCCGTGTTAGACGGACAGCTGCCTAGACACAGTGAGCTCGTGGTAACGGATGTATGTACTGTATGACTGCATTTTCTTTTAAGTTGGTTCATTAAACACAACCTTAAATGAAGCTAGACTTCTCCAGGACCAACTAGACCTCTACACTGGAACAAAAGGTACTGATGCTTTAAAAAGCCTGCTTAGGGCAGATGGTTCTTCCATTTAGCGGAACAGTTTGCTATGGGCATCCTGGGGCTTTATGGCTTGTGATCACTCACTGTGAAATGTGGACTGTCGCACTGAAAAGTGAACACCTTAAACAGTGCATTTACAATAAAAAAAGCTGACTTTAAACCCAATTCTAAGCCAGGGACGTGAATCCTTTGCCACTTGATCCTTTGCCACAAATTGTGGTTTAGTAACGCACACAAGGACTTGTATTTTTACTTTTTCTCTCTCATCCCAGCTAGAGATGTGCACAGTTTTCACTGAAGTTTGTAAAACCCGGAAAAATTTGCCATTATTTTTTCTTGAAACATTTACCAATAATGGCGAGCTTTTCAAGAAAAATGTCCCAAGTATTATGTCTATGCGCAAAGGTCACTTGGCTCTTTATATATTGCCATTTACAGACATTTTTTCTAAATTCTGTCAAAATGTGAGGAAATTCAGAATAATATGAATGTGAATATGTAACAAAAAACACACAATTTAAGACAAAAACACCCAAAAATGTGGTATGCTAAATAAAAAACGTACGCACCTCTCTAATCCCTATTACATATTTGAACTTTACATTCTCCAATGTCTTCCTCTTTTTGACCAATGTTGATGTAAAAAGCATCAATATTACCAAGGTTTGGCTATTGAAATATCCCTGAACAAAAGACGCAAATACTGTATATTCCCTAATACTTGTCATGTGTTTTATATCTGCAAGGCTATGCAACATACAGATGTAACAGATTCCTTCTCCCATCTAATGTGTTATAGGGGGATATTGTGAGATATTCTGCGTTATAACAGGATAGAATGTGTTATCTGGGGGAACAATGTCACTTGCTAGATCTTATACAATGAAACAGTTAAACGTTGTAGAGAAGGTGTTACATTGCTAACTACCGTAAGGCAGCAATACTACTGTACATTCCACACCCCTTTTTTATGTAAAGTATGTGACAATGTTTTATTCTACATCTTTACCTAAGCTGGCAATCGTTTGGTACTCCTGTTATAAATTTGTCAACATCCTGATTGTGTGCCTAAGGCTGAGTCCCCGCTGGCGCTGAGCTTGCTGAGTGGGCGGCGCTTGGCGCGGTTATTTACATATATATATATATATATATATATATGCAAGTTCCGGCTCACGCGATGCGCGCGGGCACACACTCGACGCTTTTGTAAGTAAAATTTTTAAACTTTCCCGCTTGCTCAGATAGCCTGCAATTGCGTCCCCCCCGATGTCCCCCCCGCGCGCGCATGCGCAAGTTGTAGGACACCCGGCGCTCATGCTTAGAGCATGACGCTCAGCGCCAGCGGGGACTCAGCCTAACATACAGTAATGGCTGCTTCAGTCAGTGTAACTCAGTAGCTACAATGTATTCTTATATAATAAGGTAACATTATCTATTGTCACAGTTTGCCGACAAACTGCTGGGAATATTGGCAACAAATGATCACAAACAGGATTGCAAAGGTGTGTTAAAATCAAAGGTTGCTTTAAAACTCATTAAAAATAGCATTGAGTTACAACATGTTGTTTAACTCAGTTGAAGAGTCATGTCATGTGCCTATGATATTGTCGTTATCATTTGGATGTATGTTGTTCTCAATAAAAAAAAAGTGATACAAAAAAAATAGCATTGAGTTGAATTAAAAAAAAATGCAGTATTATCTATTACTACAGAACTGATTTATTTTAAAATTATTTAATATTTCACATGTTTTGCTGCTTTAATTACGCTGCAATAGTAATGTGTGTTACTTGACAGGACTGCACAGTGTGAAGTATACAGAACGGCCTGCCTCTAACACAATAATATTAACTTTAGTGGAGACACACTGCACTGTATAGCAACCCATGATAAATCCGGACAGTGTTATGGTTAATGCAAAGCAAAAAAAACAAAAAAAAAGTTTTTTCATGTAAAGTGGCAAAAAAAACAAAGATATATTATGGTAAGCACACCAGGTGAAAACGTTCACATTTGCATTACACGAATGCCATGTAACAGATATGTTCACGTGTTTAGAGGGAGTAGTTACTGCCCTACACAGACATTGCAGAGTAAGAGGCAATACCAGTAATGAAATGTTATTGCTCTTACTTTGCCAGTGCAGGAGATGCTGCACCATCTGCAAAGAATTCCCCGGAGGCGCACTTCACTGCTCGATTTACTGACGCCAGGTAAGTTTAGTAATGCCAGCTGGAAGTACTTCTTCAGGTGCCATCATTTTAGTACCATAATATCTTCTTTTATGGGGTAAATGAAACTGCATCCGTAATGACAGACATGCAATAGTATTTCTGGGCCCTGGCTATTAAACTGAATCATAAGCAGCTGGGGGAGTAAACAAATTAGAACAGAATTGCATGTTTACTAGTACTTGCTTATAATAAGATAGTATAGATACGATATTTTTTTTCTTTCTACATTCCAGCAGTTTTATCTATACTTCCAAAATGTAAGCTAAGTAAAAAAAAAAATCCTGAATAATTCAGGAAATTCATTTCTTGCTTCTCATGAAGTAGAAGTGTGTGTCTTACAAAACGCTTAGCTTGAGC
The DNA here is from genome assembly GCF_040206685.1 of Ascaphus truei. Taxonomy (NCBI): domain Eukaryota; kingdom Metazoa; phylum Chordata; class Amphibia; order Anura; family Ascaphidae; genus Ascaphus; species Ascaphus truei. The sequence goes on from NC_134494.1 coordinate 34,153,019, forward strand.
CAGAAAAACATCATTTTTACAAGTGCATAAAATCAAATCAATGCTAGACTGTGTGAAGCTGATAAACCAGAAAGGTGAAGAATACATTCTGTACGTAACGTGCTCCTATATGAAAGTGATATTGAGAACATCACCATTATTTAGAACAGAACTCTTTTAGGAAAGAGTGACAAGATGAGAACTAGTCTTAAAGTTATAGTTTTATTTTCTCGTTCCCCAAAAAAAATTGTCTGTGTACAAACTGCTTTTTTGTTTCCAGGGACACACCTCATTGGAAAATTAAATATCCTTTTGTGGAGGATCATTGATGTAACATAATTGTATACAGAATCCCTTTGTGTCCCCATTGATGCTAACTGGGCATGTTATATACTCTGGAATCCTGTATTTAGAGAATGAAAGAGAGAGGTTTGAGGAATTAAGCTAATTGGAGAAAAGTTTTAGAGGCGTAGTGTATAACACTCCTAATTAAAGCGTGCTAGTGGGACGTCTCTTTTCACTAAAAGATACAACTAAAAAGCCCTTGTTTATAATGAATTAAACAGCTAAAGACTGAAAGAATGAATAGTAATAATACATTACAGTGTTGCTACACTAAAGGTAAGGATGTGTTTTGGTTTTATGTTGTTGCTTTTACAGGTTATTTTAGCAAATCCATTATTGTGAACACTTTGTCCAGCAGTTCAGTCGGGATCTTTTGAATTGTTGCTTTCTTTCCTCAGGACACATCAAGTTCCATCAAGCAATCTCACAATAACAGCACGGCTTCATCCAACACTCGTCCATATCATTTGCTAATGGATCCAACGCTGAAACAGCCATTAATGTTACAATACGCATATTCCAAACAATACTTTTAGAAACAGTAACTAACCATTAACGGCAGTTCAATGGAAATGTTTTCCAGATCCCCCGCTGTTAATACCGATGCGGCTGGTCACGCTGCCACCCCTAAATTCACTGCGCACCGTGTTTTTTCCATCTGTGCTCGCGTGCGCTCGTGGTCTAAGTAAGGAGACTTAATGACCCATCAGGATTAACACAGTGGGGGTCCCTGCGTCTGAATGGGACTCGCGCTGTGAGAATCCTACCGGGCTGCACCTGTCTGTAAGGAACGCGCAGTAAGAGTGAGACTGAATCAGGCACTCTCCCTGTGAGGCGATCGCACGGCTTTCATTTTATTTTAACAACACCGTTATTGAAGCAGGGGGTCTTCAGAGATTTTCCGCATTAATTTCATTTCCGGGTACCCCCTACTTCCCAAATTACGCTATGGGGTGCCAGTATGTAACTGCATTGTTTAAATGTTCGGTCACGTGTGCCGTCATAAAGCAGTATTTAATCATGGTGGGGGTACCGGCGCCCCAAAATGGGGCCTCTAACTCGGGAAGCAAGGGGTACCCGTTCATGAAATAAATGGGGTTCAGCTCTGGAAACCCCCTGCTTCAATAACTGTGTTATTAAAAGGAAAGACGCACGATCGCCTATTAGAGGCGCGCAGGTAGAGCGACTGATTCAGTCTCTCTCTTACTGCGTGTCTCTTACAGACAGGTGTAGCCTGGTAGGATTCACACAGTGCGAGTCCCATTCAGACGCAGGGACCCCCACTGTGTTAATCCCGATGGGTCATTACTGACTACTATGCAGTGCGCCACGGACTGTCAAGGCATTGCACATGGTTTACCAGCCCATTCCCGCAGCCGCACGACCGACCATAGTGCTGCATCTGTAAGTCGCAGCATTTAACAACTTCAATTCTCCACCTCTGAATCAATTGAGTCAGGGGGGCTCAAGTCCAGTCCTCAAGTCCCCCCAACCGGTCAGATTTTTAGGGTATCCCAGCTTCAGCACAGGTGGTTCAATCAGTGGCTTAGTCCTCTGATTGAGCCACCTGTGCTGAAGCAGGGGCTGATTGAGCCAACTGTGCTGAAGCTGGGATAGCCTGAACACCTTACTTGTGGAGGGGGGGTTTGAGGACTGGAATTGAGCCCCCGTGGATTACTTAACCTGTCAATTTGTAAATGTGTCCACCATTGGACATTTAAATGAGAATATGTTTTGAATTTACGTCTTTTAAGGTTATATATTTATTTTAGTTATACTGGGAAAACAAAGGGGGGGAGAGGTCGCCTCGTTCATCCTTTCTTCCATGTAGTAACAAAGGAGGGAGAGGGAGAAGAGGCTTTGATACCCTTTATTGGACCAACAAGTAGCTGATACTGTTACAAGCTTTCCAACCTCTCAGGGTCCATCATCTGTATGGCAGAGATGCAGAAACAACAAACTCCTTCTCCCTCCTTTGGTACTACTTTTAGTTATACTGTAACACATCAATAATTATTATGTTTCTCCTGCCATATTGCAAGAGAAAAGCAACTGTTCTGTATGAAAAAGTGGGGTCTCTGTGTGCATATGCATACAGGATCTGTAGGAGAATAAGAGGAGCACAATGAATAATGCTCTTACACAGCCATTGGTAATGTCTTCACAATACATTCAGAAGGTTATACTGTATGTACATAAAAATCAATGCATTGTGTTGGTAAAACAAAGCAACTACCCCCAGATGATCAAAATACTCAATATTAGGTTTGTACCAAAGTGCATAATACAGTTCTATAGACAGCATGTAAAGGAATTCTGTATCAATGGTGAAATCTTTATATCTTCAAAATCGTATCTCTAGTATATGTTATTATAATTGTTGACACATTTCCAAAGACCAACAAGAAATCTGAATACAGTACAATCATAGAGAATAAAAAGCCAGGAGGAGGTGGGGGGAGGATGAGGAAGGGCAGGGGGGGGGAGGGCGAGTAACCTACTGTACACTCCACAATGATTCTAGAGATATATAAATCCAGAGGCTCTCCTCTTAACTAGTCTCTCCCTTGACACATTGCAGTGTTTGGATGTGAGTATTGCTAAGACTTAAAAAACGTCACATTTTCCAGAAATAACGCACTATTACCCATCTGCTGATCAGCCCTTGGACGCCTGTTGCTTTTGCATCTAATTACATAAGTGAAAAATATGTTAACTCAGGGGAAATAATGGCTGTTCCTGTTTCAGGTAACATCACGTTATTTGCCCTGATTTAACCGAGCTTAGTCAACCTAGCCCAAAATGTCTATTAAAGACTGTGCCCTTGACGTGGTTTAACATATTCGGCATATCTCTAGGTCTTTGGGGTTAGACAGTGGTATTGGAGTAAGATATGGGGGGATAGCAGTCAAAGACAAATATACAGCAAACTAATCATCTAGTGAGTCCAGTGTTGGGATCCTCTTATCTTTACTGGTTCCTCTCCCTCTTTTCTGCAGTTTTAAGGCAGAAAAATGCAGACTGCTGTGGTCAGTGTGTTAGGGAATTAAATAATTAATACAGCTCAACCCCGTTATAGCACAAATTTTAATAACAAATCTCGAGGCAGTGAGCATGCTGGGAGATGTAGTCTTTGGGTGTCAAAAGCCATAGGGGAATGGACAGGCAACAAGAGCCCTATTTAAACAAAACACACACATGCCCGAAGCTGATGAAGCAGGGAGAGAGCTGCAGATCCGGGTAAGTCCACACAGAACTCCTGATCGCGGTGGCCATTTTTTTATGCGATCCTGGTTATAGCGTGGTCTCATTATGCGGACCCCGAGTACCGTGTTATAACGGGGTTCAGCTGCATAGAGAGCAACTGCCTGGGAGGTAGCTAAACCTAAAGCAACTTTTGAAGGTTTTTTCCATCCTACTGTACTAGTGTTAGCACAAAAAGGAAGCAGACTAAATATTGCTATTTAGACACCTTTTATGGATGTATCTGTTCTTAGAACCTTCCTTCTCTCTTTTTTTTTAAATGCTGCCCAGAATTGGAGTTGATCCCACAATATCCGTATGACAGGTTTGCATTAATAAAGCTTTAATGTGGTATATATAATATATTTAGGCTGTCCCAAGCTGTGAATTCTATTATGCTGCCTGCTCATTACCACAAAGGAAAGATCTTTTTGTTCACTCCAGCGTACATCTGCGTTGCCCCAAAGGCGCACAGCCTGATGGGCACCCCCCCCAAGAACTGCTTCCCTCTGCACAGGACCAGCGTGCTAAGGGTTAACATGTGCTTGATCTTTGTTGAATCGGCAACTCCACCCACTGGAATGTTAATGAGCCATGGGGACACAAAGGAAAGATCTTTTTGTTCACTCCAGTGTACATCTGCGTTGCCCCAAAGGCGCACAGCCTTTGGCGCAGCCAAGGGCAGCCAAAGGGCGTGAGCCATTTGCTGCCGTTCGCTGATGTTAGTTGATGTTAAAGCTGCTCTATTTCTATCAGAAACTCACAAGCCCTTTATCCCCTGTACCCAATTTTCCTACTTTATCTGCCCATGAAATGTCTGTGAAGTGACTGTATGACCCTGCTCTTTTATTGTAACCATGTATTTTTTATAACTCTGTGCCCAGGACATACTTGAAAACGAGAGGTACCTCTCAATGTATTACTTCCTGGTAAAACATTTTTATAAATAAATAAAAATTTCCCAGTAATATTCATCGTCATCTTTAAGAACAAGTTGTTATGGCCCGAACAACATCTGTTAACATGGCACAGGAGAAGCTGTCTACTTATGGACACTTGCTTCTGAATTGAAACACTGCAGCCAATGATGTGTGAAGATGGGAGGCTAACTCTTTCTTCTATGCTAGTTATCTGTGGGGTTGGGATTTATATTACCTATATATATATATATATATATATATATATATATATATATATATATATATATATTTAAAAACCGCAAACGAATTCGGGCAGTTTCAATCCGTGCGGATTCATCGAAAACCGCCATTGGATACAACCCGTGGACAGACTTGCAGAATCCAATCCGCGGATTCTTAACAATCCGCCACCGGATTACCAGCGTTATTAACAAAAAATCTCTGCAAGACGCAAATATGATGTGATGTGAGAGACTGATACATTCATACAGAAACGATTACTTCAAGTTATTGCTGCTAAGGCCTTGTTCAGGGTGCCAGAGGCAGGAGTTGGAGAGCGCGCGCTCGCGTGTGCGTGCGTTAGTCTGCTGGGCGATGTGTGTTCATCCTCCCCAGCATACTTTTTCAGGAGTTGAGGAGGCGGGGAGGGGGCGGGGCTACAGACCTGAGGTTAGGGATCGAAGTTGCAGTCTTGAAATCATTCTCAAGAATGATTTCATTGGCTGCTGAGGTCCCAGTGACGCTGCTGCAGCTTCAAAAAACGACTTGGGTTGTTTATTGAAACTGTAGCCAGCGTCATCTCCGTACTTCGGAGAAAGGGCAGCTGCTACCCTGACAACCAATATTCAATTTGAATACATTGTGTCCCACGGCAGCTCGCACGTAAGCACGCTCTCCCTCCGAAGCCAGCACCCTGAACAAGGCCTAAAGGTGGTTCTACAAGCTATTGAATCATAAGGTGTACTTAGTTTTTCACACATGGCTTCTCCATTTTGGCTTTATTTTTGTTAAATAAATCATGACACGGTGTAATATGTGATGTGTTGTTGTTCATCTGAAGTTGTATTAACCTAATTTTAAGACCTGCTAAGGATCAGATGATTGTTATTATGCCCTGATATGTAAAACCATGGAATTCAAAGAGAGTGTACTTTCTTTTTCACACCACTCTATATAAAGCTAGTATAATGCTTTCATTCATTGCAGTTTCATGGTCCCTTCAGTCAGAATAATACATCTATTTCTCATTTTTGGGGCCTCTTAAACATAACTTAGGACAGGAGTGGCCAACTCCTGTCCTCAAGGGCTACCAACAGGTCAGATTTTCAGGATATTCCTGCTTTATCGCAGGTGGCTTAATCAGTTGACTGCACCACTGATTTGCAAAATGGGATAATCTGACAACAAGGTGGGTAACCACTGGATTGCTTCATATTTTGAAAAGGTGGAAATGGGGGACACAAAGATAACCTTCCATATGCTTAAGGTCTAGAAACACAACACTCTATTAAATGAGAAATCCAATACATTGTTCTGAACCCCATTAACTTCAGCTCTGCGGACCCCTGCTTCTAGAGATACTTACCTCAGAGGGGGGTACCGGTATCTCTCTGCAGTTTCCTGCTGGTTAAAGCTCTCCATTACATGAGCCAATAGGAAGCCGCACCAGGTGACGTCACAGCTTCCTACTGGCCCGCAGGGCGCGGGAGATGTGATAATCAGCCATAATGTGAACCCTGGAGTGTCTACCAGCACCCACTGCAGAGGTAAGTATCTCCGGAAGCAGGGGGTCCCCAGAGCAAATTTAAAAGAGTTCATCTCCGGAGACCCACTGCTCCAATCCTGTATAAGAAATGGGGGGGGGGGGGGCGCTATGGAGTGCCTCATAACGTGAAGTTACCTAAGAGAGGAAGGAATGAACGTTATGTTCCCTGAAGTTTACGCATATATTTCAAAGCAAAAGAAAGTAAATACAGAACCAGCGGCGTTGTATATCGCATTAGCACTGGCATAACGTTGTGTTATTGGAGGATGTGTTAATCTTCCAATTACACAAGGTTAATTCTATCTTGCATTACTCCGATCCATCCGCTTAAATAGGGTTCCAACTGAAGTTGAGAAAAAGAGGAGAGGGAACTAATGCTATGTTAATTAAATCATAACTAGCTATGGTGTTACACCCATTTAAGCTGTGCAAAAGTTGTATTTCAATGTCTGGATGTGAGTAACGCCACATTTTGGTCTGACCGAACTAATGTAATGTTAAGATGCTATAATAATACTTCATTTGCATCTAATTATCAGTCATATACATTATATTTATTGTATTTTCAAGATACACCATTAGTGTTAAAGTGACGTGACTTATGGAGATTTGAGAATATGGGCCCTAAAGTCTTTTAGGTTTACTAGTGCCTGATATTGCTAAAACCTACAATATTTCTGTAGGCTGGCAAAGTCGAATTTAATGAAGTGTTTAACTGTGGGAGAGTTCATAAAACAGCGATTACGAAACAGGTGAGCCATGTGCAAACATTTCCATTTTTCTTAGAATATTCAGTAGTCAGGGAAACAGTCACCATGCATCTTACACAGGAATAAATTCACATTGTAAAACAGTATGTATTTATATTTCAGGCATCTCAGAAATTAACTTTGAAGTACATAAAATAACACTGGTTTCAACCAAACCCAATCTGATCTCAAACCATCTCATCCTATTTTATCCCATATCATCTCATACCATCTCATCCCACACAATCTCATACCATCCCATCTCATCCCATCCAATCTCATCCCATCCAATCTCATCCCATCGCATCTCATTCCATCCCATCTCATCCCATCCAATCTCATCCCATCCCATCTCATCCCATCCAATCTCATCCCATCCTATCTCATCCCATCGCATCTCATTCCACCCCATCTCATCTCATCCCATCCCATTCAATTCCAATTAAGCCCACCTCATCTCACCCCATCCATCTCATCCCTTGTCATGCATCTCATCCCATCCCATCTCACCCCATCTCATCCCATCTCATCCCATCCCATCTTATCCCCTCATCCCATCCCACCCTATCCCATCTCATCCCATATCATTCCATCCCATTCCAATTTAGCCCACCACATCTCATCCCATCTCACCCCATCCCATTTCAATTTAGCCCACCTCATCTCACCCGATCTCTTCCCATCCAACTTCATCTCATCTCATTCCATCCCATTCGAATTAAGCACAACTCATCTCATCCCATCCCATCTCATTCCCTCATCCCATCCCATCTCATCTCCCTTCCCATCTCATCCCATCTCATTCCATCCCATCTCATCCCATCTCATCCCATCTCATTCCATCCCATCTCATTCCATCCCATATCATCCCATTTCAATTTAGCCCACCTCATCCCATCCCATCTCATCCCATTTCAATTTAGCCCACCTCATCCCATCCCATTCCATTCCAATTTAGCACACCTCATCTCATGACATCTCATCCGATCCCACCTCATCTCATCTCATCCCATCCAACGTCATCTCATCTCATCCCATTCCAATTTAGCCCACATCATCCCATCCCATCTCATCCCATTTCAATTTAGCCCACCTCATCCCATCCCATCTCATTCCATTCCAATTTAGCACACCTCATCTCATGACATCTCATCAGATCCCACCTCATCTCATCTCATCCCATCCAACGTCATCTCATCTCATCCCATTTCAATTTAGCCCACCTCATCCCATCCCATCTCATCCCATTTCAATTTAGCCACCTCATCCCATCCCATCTCATTCCATTCCAATTTAGCACACCTCATCTCATGACATCTCATCCGATCCCACCTCATCTCATCTCATCCCATCCAACGTCATCTCATCTCATCCTATTTCAATTTAGCCCACCTCATCCCATCCCATCTCAAAAGGAGCTAATTTTTATGTTGGGGTGAATGCAGACATATATTTTTGCAATTTAACTGAACGTTTTCTAGTTTCCGGGAATATTCTCTAGATGCCCCAAATGATAGTTTACTACAACTTGTATTCGGCAGTTGTCTTGCAATGAGTCTTTCAGTGAAGGCAATAATCCCGGATCCCTCTGTATTGCCTGGTCTTACAATCATTAGATGTGATAACAAAGCTAGCTATTGGCAATCTGCTGTCTGATGTGGTTGCCGGTTCAGATTTTTTTTTTTAAGGGAGAGAGTGGGTGATTTTAACATTTAAAGTGCCCTTATAACATATCAGGTATAGCATGGGCCCTAAAATGCCTGGGGGCCTTATTACCTGCCTGGTAAATGAAGGATGCATGCTAGGTTTCTAGGGGTAGATTGGACTGTGTTCTGACAGATCCCCGGCACCCACTTACGTTTACACCATCAAGGCACCAGCCATGTCATACGATTGCTCCAGAAAGTGACTGTGTCCGGTGGTACTACAAATGCCACTTGACCCCCAGCACTGTACACATTAAGAACTCCAGGATTTGTTAACATTAGACTAAATGCACAATAACAATTGTCCCTTAGTCTACAGCATTGATTATTTTCTTTTCCTGGCTTCTCAGTTGTTGTTTGTGCGGTATTGAAAAGAGACCACATTTTACTGTTAGATCAACCAAAAGTTCCTATAAATAATGGGTGCATCATCTTCATTCTATTGTATAGTTTTTTGTTACGGTTTGGAGTCACCTGCTACAATATGTCAATTAATTCATTATCTCAGCTTTTTTCATGGCTAAAAAATCAAATAGTGTCTGCATTTATGTTTTTTGCATGCATGTCAATATCAGGCAATTGAGCATCTAATCCGCAAAAGTGTTCCTTGTCTGCATTTTAACCCCATCCTTGCCTTAAAGGAACTGCTGCTCAGCTGGATGATACATTTTAATGTAGCTGTGTAGTAGTCACAATACGCCAGACAACGTGTTACAGGAAAAAACAATCAAGGTTAATGATGGGGTCATGCAGTAGAGAGAAAATAAGCAGATCTTTGTAGCTAAAAACTATAACTATTTGCACACGTACAGATCTACAACATATTAGTTGGCTACAGTATATACTGCAACTACATTTTATAAAGACTTATTTTCTGTTCTAATGATCTCTCTTTTTTTTTTAACAAATTATAAGAAAAAATTGATGTAGCTTTCGACAATGAGTTTTTGACCTGTTTTCCCATTGCAAGTTACTTAGAGAAAGAGGGCTGATGTAGTGTTGCTTGCTCTTTGTGGCAGAATACAGTAATTAGTTCTGAATCTTCACATTGAGCAAAAAGGGCAGCTAAGCATTCCCCATACAGATGAAAATGCTTGACCCCAGAAGTACATTATAAGAGAATAAATGTCAAACACAGTGTTTAACTAAAGTGTCACTGCGATGTTAAAAAAAATACACTTCACTTAGGCAATTTAAATACTGCAGTAGTGCTAGCTGGCAAAGCATTTTTAATGAAAGATAAATGGGAATAATCACAAAGGGGATTGTAGCATTCAGAGAATTCAGATGTATCCATTTTTATAATGATGTTATAATGAGGGGTTTAGAAATATAACAAAATATCTTAGGAGATTGGCCACGTTGTCTTGGTTTCTCTTCTTCTTCACAACAGAATAAAAGAGAAAACTACAGTAATGATTTACACATTACACACCGACAAGGAGCTACTGACTTTTAAACATTTTAGATGATCATCCTCCACTTTCAATTAATTACTCTACATACTAGAGGCTAATGCACTATGGGTGCACTATAGGGATGCAGACAAAATCTTAAATAGTCACTCATTACATTATTTAAAGGACAGAAAATAACTCCAGGTCATTGTGACATGTTGCACCTGTCCTGCTTTTCTTTAATATTCTTTTATTAATAGGAAAGCAAGACTACACATCCCAGTCTGCTTTAGATATACACAAACAGGACTGGCTTAAATGGGCTGTCGTACATATGGTAGTTAGATTTTCTTATTATTTGAAATAACTTTTCAGTGTATTCGGGTTTAGCTTAGAAAGATTCAATCAACCTTAAAGTAGCGATTTGACTTACAGTGTTTGCGTCCTGCTACATATGAATGCATGTTCTCTCTTCTACAGGTCAGCTGAATTCAAGCAAATCAGCTACTTACTGTATGTGTATCTGTTTGGCTATAATGGATTCATAATTACTTATGCAATTACGTATGCAAACAATTAACTCCTTATCACCAACATACATTAGCGAAACATTTTGTGTTATTTAGAAAATTCTCTTACCATTTTTTAAAGGTATCGATCAGCTCCATTTAACATGTTTAACTTATCACTGTCCTTACTTCTCTTTAGTCCAAGGACGGATGGAGCTTTAGAAAAGTTGTCTTCTCAATGCCAAACACATTCTTCATAGTGCAGGTCCCCTCTAGGACAGAGGTACAAAGTACATCTCTACTCACAAGTTCATAATACAATTCTCCATTTATTGTGACAGCCAGAAACAGAGGAGGGACAACATTTCAGGTCCCACATGGACCTTTCATCAGGTGTTCTCAATGGCCACAAACATGTGCTTTTAGAGGAGTATCTCCTGTTAATATTCAGTGTAGAAATGGTGGGACACACGGGAATAATGCCTGTTCCTGTTTTGGTTAACATCGCATCATTTTCACGGATCTAAAGCTATTTCGTGAATCTGGGCCTAGGTGAGAGAGGTTAAATCTTTCATCAATGCCAATTTAGCAGGTTTAATGTACCCCTTTGCTGCCAAAAGGGCCGTTTTAGGCTTTGAGATGTGTGGCAGTCCCCTCCACCAGCAAAGCGGTTAAAGAGAAGATAGCCCAAGTCATTTTTTTTACAAACCGGTATCCTTTTCATGATACTACAACTAATTTATTGCGTTCACAGAAAGAGAGGAGTTGTTCCCGCGAAGGAAGTGAAGACTAAATAGGACATTGAGTGCTTCTAATATTTTAGTTTTCTACCAAAGATAAACTATTGCAGTTTCGGTAGGCATTAACTGTAATGGCTATAAATGTACATTTAAATAAATCCATAAAGTACACCTTCTGCATATGTAAATTACTGCAGCCTACACATATCAAATATTCATCTTACTGTCTATCTTAAAGCTCTTCTTTCTCGTTAATCCAATACATGTAGAAACACCTGTGCACAAAAAAAAGAGCACCTGAGATTCCTGGGATATACAGTATGCACATTTAAGTCATTTAAATATACTTTGTATACCCAAATTAGCCATTTTTTCCCAGGAATCTCAAGTGTGATCCTTTTTGAGCACAGGCGTCTCTCCATGTCTTGTATGAAGGTCTCTTTCTCACTCTCTCCAGGAAAACCCACATTCTCAGGTTTGTGATGAAGTTTATAAAGGTTTTTTTTTTATTTTATTTTTTTAAATGAATGCTAGATTTGAAAGCCAAAATTGACATGCTTTTGCACAATTTTTTCAAACAGAATTGGCAATTAGTCTAGTATTCATAGCTTTTAATACACAGATTATGGTTTGCTATAAAGCATAGTTTATTAAGATACCCCAGCATAATTTATGCATATTAGCCAACATTTCTGGAGCACAATAGAGAACAAGGCAATGGGAATGCACTCCAACCCAAAAGTAATCAGTCAGTGACTAATAAATACTGTAGCACATCACTCCATGTCCCAATCATCACGGACAGTGCTCCCCTGGAGTATAGAACATGACTAATAAACACACAAAGGTGGGATCCCCAAAGGAAGACGAGGTCCCAGAAACTCCAAAAATGGGGGCACTCATGGAAGTGTGCAAAAATATCAAAAAAACTATTAATTGTATAGAACAGGAGACAGGACATACACAGTGAAACTCTAAAAATACCAAAAAGATACACAGCGAGTTCAAGCCTCTTGCCAGTAATAATAAAGTGCCTGTGCACATTCAAAGAGTCACCAGCAGAGAACCACACGTCAAGAGGGTTACTGAGGAGTCCACCGATGAGGTGTAGATGGCTGTACCCGGGTAGGGTTCCTGCATAAACAATGACTAATAAACCAGGCAGATTATAACTAATACAGTTCTGAATTACAGAGACGTGTGAATGAAGATACAGTGATCAAAGCAGAGCAGAACATGGGAATTCGCATGAGTAGCTAACTGCTGATGTACAGTAGCGGCCGCCTTTATCCTAACGCGGCCGCCACCGCGGGAATTTTAAAACCGCGGAGGCGCGCGGCTTTTTTTCGGGTAAGTTGTAGAATAAAGGCGGCAGCCACAGTAATGTAATATTGTTGCCCTTTCTACACGTGTGTGCAGAAGCACTGCAAGTACAGTATCAAGCAAAGTGCTGACTTTGGCCGGACTTAAAAAAAGGAGTTAGAAAAAAGCAAGAAAAGCAAGTGTTTATTTATTTTATTTCTAAAATATTTAACCAGGAAAAAAAATACATTGCCAGTTACCTCTCGTTTTCAAGTATGTCCTGTGCACAAAGTAAAGTTGACAACATTACAAGTTACAGTTCTAACGTTGTTTAAAGAAGGAAGTAGCTGAGGTCTTGGAGGAACTTAGACAGGAATCGGATTTGAGAGACTCAGGTAACTTGTTCCATAAGTGGGGTGATCGGTATGGAAAGGAGGCAGAGCGACCGGGTTCTTCATTGAATCTTGGAAACATAAGTAGGTATGTGGAGGCGAATCTAAGGAGATGAGTGCTGTGTACAGTCGGGATGGAAGCCTGCTCAGATACGTAATTGGATAACTTGTCCAAAAAGTATTTGAAGGAAAGTCAGGAAAGATGTGGCATCTGGACTCAAGGGATAGCCAATCTAGTTCAGTTAACATATCACAATGGTGAGCATTAAAGTTACATAGTAAGACAAAACTGCTTATAGAGTGGCAAAGAATGTCAAGTTTGCCAAGGTGAATTTGGGGTGCTGTACCATAATCTATATCGGTAGGTAGTAAAGAAGCAGGCACACGTTCTTAATCAGCAACAAAGATTTAATGTGCCATGAAAACCAACGTTTCGGCAGGACAATACTGCCTTTCTCAAGGTGAAGTTCACCTTGAGAAAGGCAGTATTGTACTGCCGAAACATTGGTTTTCATGGCACATTAAATCCTTGTTGCTGATTAAGACCATGTGCCTGCTTCTTTACTACCTACTGGATTGCTTTGGGATGTCAGGAGCTCCCTGGAACTAGTGCACCGGCAGCTAAGTACCCCCCCATTTAACAGTGTGACAGAGTCTGTGCACTACCCTCTATCCATACTCTATATCCCCATTGGCACTAGCCAATCATTAACATTAGCAGCTGCTGTGTGATGCCTTTTCTTACCAATGGGTGTAGGCAGGATTTATTTATATACAGTAAAACCAGTTTGGGACAGATTTTGGATGTCATTTTGTCAAAATGCAAACCAAATGTTAAATTGGAGTCAAGCCACACACCCAACTATTTAAAACTAGTAACTGAGGCAAGATTATTGTGAAACCTGGATCTAATCAGTCGAAATGGGCGAATCCGCCCTAATCCGTTTCCCAGATTTTCTCGCCTTTCCCCCTCCCCCCAAATCCGTCTCGAGGTGTAAAATCCGCGGACGGTTTTGTTCGGTTTGAATCTGTGCGGAATCCTCAAAATCCGCCAACAGATGTCTGAATCAGTGGATTGGGTTCTGAAATGCCGTCCACGGGTTGCAGAATCCACGGAGTGTATTGGTAATATTAATAGAAATTCCGCAAAACGCGAATCGCCCTTTTTGAGATTGACCAAAGAAACCGGCCGATCCAGTGCGGATCCAAATCCACCCAAAAAATTAGCCGCATATTTACTAATCAGTAGCTCTATCATGGGAAGCGTAAAAAGTGTAGCCTCAGTACCAATCACCATAGTTACTGTTGTCAGTTTTTAAAAACAGTTTGTTTTGGTTAATCCTATTGAAAAATCAGATTATAGGAGATATTATTGCAATTAGTAACGAGTGACATTTATACTGTAGGTTGCTTTTAATGTACTTTAATGTACTGTATCTATGGTCTTTTTAAGTTCTGTTTACTCATTGATTTTTTTTAGAAGTTGATGTACAATATTGATGTCCATCTTTATTGTTTTGTTCTGAATATTGACTTTCATTTGATCATTTTAGTGGATTTTTGTGTCTGGTTTTCTGTACTGTAGGTTCCACAAAAGGAGAGGCAGGAGGTAAACGTACTGTAGCACTACTTGGCACTTTAAACTGTTTATTTATAACTCCTCACATTCACTTCAGTTTATACATGTCTCTCTCTGTGACTTTTATTTCTAACTGACTGACCCCCTCAGCATCCTTACCTTTCAAAAGATAACATTTCAAGGTTGCCAGGGCAACCCTGACTGGACCAGCATCTCACACACATACCCAGAATCTCTCTTAAACACAAACAAACACACACACACAACAATTAACACACATACACTGGCGACACACTTTATTCGAGCTCGGCTAGTCCCACGAATTCGGGTATACCCGGGTGTATTGAGGTTTGTGACTGTTTTCTGCCCGAGTGCATTGAGTTATTTTCCAAGCAGGGATTGAAGCATTTTATTCCCGCTGGCTGCAATACTGCACAGTATATATATATATACTGCATTACAATTCATTAATTTATGCCATCTGGTAGACACGCGAAGCATTGCAGCCTATTAAATCCTAATCATTATCATTTAACAGATCAGCCGCCCGTCAGCCAGGCATGAACCCAGGCTGGGAAGGCAAATGCAACGGGGCTTGTCAGAGGTGAGGAGCGGCGCATTCCAGGTATCTGCCAGGTACATACTGGGTATTTGCTCGAATAAAGTGTGTCGGTGCAGTAGCAAGCAACACACACATAGCAAGCATGACACACACACATAACCAGCATCGCACATGCACACACAGATACTCAGCATCACAAACACACACATAACCAGCATTGCACACGCACACAAACATACCCAGCAACACACACATACCCAGCAATATATGCACATACTGTACACATATCCAGCAACACACACATATCCATCAACACACATATACAGTAACCAGCAACACACACATACCCAGCAGCACGCAAATACCAAGCACACACACACACAGCAAAACACACAAACACATACATACCAGCAACACACACACATAGCAACACACATACTCACATATCCAGCCACACACACACAACATACCCAGCCACCCACGCACCATCTCCCACACTCCCACATATTCCCAGCATTTCTCACACACACATAGCAACACACACACTCACATATCCAGCCACACACATACCTAGCCACACACAAAACTTACCAAGCCACACGCACCATCTCCCACACTCCCACACATTCCCAGCATTTCTCACAAACACACACATACACATATCCAGCACCTCCCACAGACACAAGCATACCCAGCATCACACACACACACCCAACATCTCATATACACATTCCCAGCATCTCACACCCAGAGACATACCCAGTACACACACACACATATATATATATATATATATATATATATATATATATATATAACATTTCTACCCATTAAAAGGAGTCAATAACAATATAACACTAAATAGAGTGAATTGTATATAACAAATGGGCGGTGCTAGTCCAGTGTCCAACAAAAAAATAAACCCCTGAGTGACCACATGGCCTGGGCTATGCTTCCCAGCTAGGTGGTAGGGGTTATAGGCGAGGGCTTAGGGCCAGGAAATCCTTCTGCGTTTTTCCAGACGTCAATCCCCATGGGGAGGGGGCATGGGGTGCCGGCCGATGCTTGGGGATCCCGCAACTTTCCCATGTTGTACCCCTTGGGAACTCACTTAGGTTGAAGAGCCATCAGTTGAGGGTCAGGAAGGAGGGGGGCTATTGGTATTTCCACAATGGGCTAATTGGAAGACAGGCCATTCCAGAATGTACTTCTCCTCAGGCTATGGTTCCTGCTAGCTTTGAAGTAGTGTGGTTACCTTCACTAGCTGGGGAGTAGTCCCTGCTGGGGGCTGTGGGAGCTGCTGAGCTGGAGGCCCTGCTCAGAAGCGTACTGATGGCTCTGGTGAAATAGAGGAGGGCCCCTGCAGAAGTAAAAAAGGGGGTTGTCATTGTCAGTACCCACTTAATCTCTCTGTTGAAAGCTGTTGACTTCCCTGTCTGTACTGTATGTGTATCAGTGTGTCACCGTACCTCTATATGTATAAGCATGTCTGTGTAAATCATTGTGTCTCTATGTGTACCTGTGTGCCTGTGTCTGTATGTGTATCTGTGTGACTGTATGTGTATCAGTGTATCACTGTATCTGTATATGTATAAGCATGTCTGTATATATCAGTATGTTTGTATGTTTACCTGTGTGTCTGTGTCTGTATGTGTATCAGTGTGTGTATCAGTGTGACTGTATGTGTATCAGTGTATCGCTATAGCTGCTTATATATAAGCGTGCCTGCGTGTGTCTGTGTGTATCAGTATGTCTCTATGTGTACCTGTGTGTCTGTATTTGTATCAGTGTGTGTACAGTATGTGTATCACTGTGTTTTAGTGATTTTGTGCAGTGGAGTTAAAGAGCCTCACATGTTAGGATGAGGGGTGAAAAACTATAATTGGCAGAAACCAGTATTAACATCTGCCAGACGGGTCAGCAAGGCAAGCGTTAGAACAAGAAAAACGTGAAAAGAATATGATTATTGTGTTTATACTGAGTCTTATGCTTTTCCTTGATAACAATGAGTGTAGCAGGAGGGAAACATGATCAAAAAGGCAATCCAAGCAAATTTAGCCTGAATCTGCCCTGACTGATATGTGTCCGGACTCCTGACATTTAATGAAATACTACAAGTTGAAATACTGAAACCCTGACCCTTTGTCTTAATTCTCATGATTCACATAAAAGTACAGTTGGTAACCATTTCGCAATTTAACGTCCATCTGCTGTCAGGCAGATACTGTAGTTTCGCAGGATTTAGGAATGATAAAATGTATCGCTAGGAAGTAGGCTTGGCATTAAGTAATAAATACTTGTAATTCCGGGTGCATTTGTTTCATGTATTGACTTTTTAATGGTCATTACTGTCAACTGTTCACATCAAAGCCTCTCTACATGATACGTGTGTCAATACATAATTGCCTTTTCTCTTTTTCAGAGCAATATCCAGTGAAGGCCCATCTTTCAAACCTTTGAAAAAAAACCTCTCATGTTGATACAAGGTATATACAATACGGTGTCCTAGTGCTGCAACTATACTGGTCCATATATAGTGATGGACCATCATTTTTTATGCCCGTTGTTGTGATTCAAAAGCTATAATTTTTTGCGTACCATGTTCAATTAGACATACAGTACTTATTCCTGCCCAGGCCTGTTTAATGGTGCAAATCTAAGACTTAGGGGCCTATTCTATAAGCCTCCATAATCAACTTATCGAGGCCTTTTTGCCCAAAATGCCTACTGCTATTCTACTGTATAAGCCTCGATAAGTGGGCGATAAAGGCATGAATTGCCCATTTTTGCAACCGTCCAAAACAGATAGCCGGGTGAGCAGCGATAAGCCAGTTATCGGCAGGTTTATCGAGGCTAATTGCGGGTCTAGAATGGCGAGTTTCTCCCAAAATCCTCACGCCAACGCTGGGGTGAAGCTTCTGAGAAGGCCGCGAGAGAGGATTTAGAAAAATAAAAAAAAATTTGCATTGGATTGATGCTGGGAGTCTCCGAAGCTGATACTAATTAATATCAGCACCGGAGACCCCCGGCATGAATCCAATGCAATAAAAATGCATTTACAGGCAACTTCATTACCTTAGCAGCTGACCGCTAAGGCAATGAAGGGGTTAACCACACATCCATGGACCTGCAGTATGCTCATGAGGACACCCTTCAAGGGTAAGTAGAAAGTTTTTTATTTACTTTATTTATGCTGCCTGGCTAATGTTTTATTTTGAATGGGCAAATGAGCTATTATCCATATCTGGATAATAGTAATTTTGCCCATTACAGTATGTGTTGTGGGGGGTTGTTGGGGGTAGAGGAGGTGGGTAGTACTGTAGGGTTGTTGTGTTTATTTTTGTTTCTTGGGGGTAGAGGGATTGGGTGAAGGAGGTAGTAGCCCCAAAGATGGATGTTTAGGCCTTCCGGGGGGTAGCGGGACTCGTTAACCCCTTCATTACCATAGCAGTACCCACCACTGGGGTAGTGAAGGGGTTAACTCCTCATGCAACCTTCCTGACAGGCCTTACCACCCACCCGGGGACTACTACCCCCTTCATCCACCCCCTCTGCCCCAAGAAACAGGGTAATGAGGTTTAACTCCTTCATTGCCTTAGCGACTAGCCGCTAAGGTAAGGAAGCTGTTTTAATATAAATTTTAATACTAGTGTAGATGAGCAGGGGGTCTCCGGAGCAGAACCGTGTTGTTTTGAGGCCCGGGGACCCCCAGCTTCCCGAGATACAGGCCCCGTTATGGGGTGCCGGTGTCTCCTATGCATTTTATTCCCACGGTCACGTGACGTGAAACATTTAAATGCATAGGAGATACCGGCACCCCATAACGGGGCCTGTATCTCGGGAAGCAGGGCGTCCTCCGACTTGAAATCAACGCGGTTCTGCTCCGGAGACCCCCTGCTCATCTACACCAGTATTAAAATATATATTAAAATCTTTGGATCGCTGGCGAGATATGCGCAGGGAGAGGCGGCTCTCTCTGCGCAGCTCTCTCTGCAGCTGGGTAAGCTCTTTTGGAAGAGGCGAACATCACGTTGCCGCCGTCTCGCCGTTTTGGGAATTTTGCTATCAAAGGTAGTCGAGGCTTTCTGAATACTGTGATATTAACGCTCAAAAAACTGGCGGCGTAACCAGCCCAGCGATTTTTTAATGAAGCCTTATAGAACAGGCTCCATGGAGTGGGAGTTCTCTCAGCTTGATCATGGATTGTCATACCATGGTGCTTTCAACATTCTCGTCACTCTGTTGCACTAACAAACAAGCATTAGCATTGTGCAGCTGGGATTTCGTGATATACCATCCTGCCTCACCCTAAGCATGACATGGATGGTAAAGGAAATAGATTACTGGTTGTAAGACACACCGTTCTCAAATGCAAATCCTTGCATCTTTTCAAGGACTGTACTTAGAAGTGGAAATGTTCACCATTGATGGATGGTGCAACTCGGCAATTCTGCTTCAATAGATATAGGGAACAAAGAGCATAGAAATCAGTGCTGCTCGGCAGGTGTTATAAGCGGATGACTTTTATAATCAGGAAGGCATATCGGGAACAGCTGGTAACAAGACCAAAGATGCTGATTCCACCTATTGTCTCACTTTTGATTTCACTTACATCTGTGCATCGCATTTGCAGAATGTGGTACCTTTTAGCTGCTTTGCTTACAGCAACGGTCACGACTTTAAAGATTAATCAAAGCAGGAGATTCTGTACAAGCATTTCTCCTTGTGAAAATAAACATGGCTCAGAGCACAGCAAAGCTTAGTCAGTCTGACACCCTCAATGCAAACAGACACAAATGGAACCACTCATAGCTCCAAAAAATAGCACAAGAAGGAATACTTGAACTTCAAATAGTCCCATGATGTATATCCATAGTATATAGCAATAACGTCTGGGTATAATCAGTAGCTGTTAGATGCAGGCATAGTAGTAGATTCAGAACAGGATCCACGATCAGTGCTTGAGGTAAAGACTAACAGAGTTAAAGAGACAGAATGTAACTGAACAATTGGTTGGGGTGTGTAATACAGAGAACAGATAGTTTACCTCTGTTGCCCCGATCCAAATGGAAGTTCTTGTCCGTCACTCTGCTGCCCCGGTTCAGCACAAGGCTGCTCATGTGGAGATGCCGACCTCTTGATAGTGGAAAGTGGGAATCCTGTGTATCGAAGCGTGCGAAACCGCTCTAAAGCCCCGATCCATCCGGAAATACCTCGTCCGTCCCTTCATTGACCCGGTTCAGGCGTGAGCTCGTCTGCCCAGAGAACATTGTTCCAAAATTCTCTTGGATCATCTACGTGCGCTTTGGCGAACTTCAGCCAGGCAGCAATGTTATTTTAAAGAGTAGTACATAGTAGATGACGTTAAAAAGAGACATACTGTACGTCCAACAAGTTCAACCTATGTTAAATTTAAACAGATACTTTATCCTTTATCTATACTTCCATATTGATCGAGAGGAAGGCAAATAAAAAAAAATCAGTGTCATATCATCCAATGATATCTCATAAGGGGAAAAATAAATTCATTCCTGACTCCAATAATTGGTTATCGGATTAATCCATGGATCAACATTCTTCCCATGTTTACTTATTTGGTATATCCCTGTAAACTTTTCCTTTCTAAAAAGATGTCAACCCTTTTATGATCAAATCTATTGTATCTGCCATCACAGTCTCCATGGGTAATGAAATCCACATTTTAACTGCCCTTACTGTAAAGAACCTTTTCCTTTGTTGCTGGTAAAATCTCCTTTCCTTCCACCTAAAGGGATGACCCCGTGTCCTTTGTACTGCCCTGGGATGAATAGTTCATTTGAAAGCTGTTTGTACTGTCCCAGAATATATGTGTATATAGTTATCATATCCCCTCTTAGATGCCTCTTTTCTAATTAAAATAAATCTAATTTAGCTACTCTCTCCTCATAAGTTAAATTGTCCATCCCCTTTATTAATTTGGTGGCTCTTCTCTGCACTCTCTCTAGTTCCATAATGTATTTTCTAAGGAGTGGTGCCCAAAATTGTACTCCATATTCAAGGTGTGGTCTTGCTAATGCTTTGTAAAGGGGCAAAATTATGTTTATTTCCCTTCCATCCATTGCCCGTTTAATGCAAGATAAGATCTTGTTTGCCTTTGCAGCTACTGCATCACTTTGGGCACTATTGCTAAGCCTGCTGTCTACAAGCACTCCTAAATCCTTCTCCATCAAGGATTCCCCCAATGTATCCCCATTTAATTTGTATTTTGCCTGTTTAATCTATCTTACCAAATGCATAACCTTACATTTATCTGTATTACACCTCATCTGCCATTTACCTGCCCAAGTTTCCAGTCTCCCCAAGCCCTTCAGGAAAGAACTTACATCCTGCTCTGATTCTACTACCTTACACAAGTTAGTGTCATCAGCAAAGATAGAGACTTTGCTCTGGATGCCAACCTCAAGGATATTAATAAACAAGTTAAAAAGCAGGGGTCCCAGTACCGATACCTGAGGTACTCCATTTACGACCTTAGGCCAACCTGAAAAAGTTCAATTCATGACAACCCTCTGTTGTCTATCCTTCAACCAGTTTTAAATCCAGGTGCATATATTATTACTGAGTCCAATTTGCTTTATTTTGTACACCAACCTCTTGTGTGGAACCGTATCAAAAGCCTTGGCAAAATCTAAGTAGACAACATCAACTGCCTTACCCTGGTCTACATTCCTACTTACCTCCTCAAAGAAACAAATAAGGTTAGTTTATTATGATCTATCCTTCACAAATCCGTGCTGACCGCTACGAATAATTTTGTTTTCCATGAGCTATTCCTGAATATTATCCCGTATTAAACATTCAACTCTTTTCTTAAATATCCAATAAGGTTTATATTAAGCAATTCCATGTCTTTTTAAATAAAATAATGTATGAATTGGGCAAATGAGTAATTAAGACTCAAGGTATGTGGAAACGTAAGTGAAACCCGGGTTTTATCAGCTAAAAAAAGGGGATCATTAGAAAAGGTGTTTAAATAATTAGCACAAATCCAAAGTGATCTTGTTCTCAGACACAGCAAAACGCTCTGTGCCTAATGCCTGACTGAATGCCATAATGTCCAGAAAAAAGATATATGTTATACACATAGTATAGATATCTTATTGGATGGATAGTGCCTAATGGTGTGTAAAAAACATCACCACAAATAGAAAATGGCCCAATAAACATCTCCCATATAATAGTCATTAGGAAGTATAACACATAGCTGAAGGTGGGGTCACAGGGGGTAACTCACATATCTTCCAGAGAATTCGGCCGGCTCCACTCTCACTGCCGTGCGCGCGCGGCCCTAGTATAGGATGGCTGGCTATCCACAGCCAACTATAAGTGCCGCTCGTGCACAACAGAGCGCGGGCACGCACACTATATTATGGGCCAAATGTAGCAGAATCCCTCACCGCCACTTGCTGTAGCCCTATTGGTTAACCTTGCCCATGTGATCGGTGCCCCCCAGGGGATCCTGGGATATATAGTTCCCCTGTGGAGCTATGTAGAAGATGGCCGCCGCTCTCTCTCGCTCCACTGCGCATGCTCTCTGCTCCCTCCGGTACATCAGGATCCCTTCTGCGCATGCGTGACACTTTAGCAAATGGCTGCGTCTGCCGCGGAGTTCCCCGATACCGGAGCTCTGCTTTCCCGCCGGCCGCCACAACTGCTATGCCACTCGGAGCCTCACAATCCCCACCGGAGGGGTGTCCCGATAGCCGGCCCCCTCCTGCAGCCCGGAGATAAGAGGGGACCTGGTTACATCGTATAGAGAGATTCTCCAATAAAAGCATCTGGCACAACCCTAGACAGAACCCTATGATGTGTTGTGTTTATTGTGGTGCAGGAGTAAAGAAAAGATTAAATGGAAGTTAATCTGGGGTATTTTTCTATTATCTTAATTTGCTGTTAAGTACTGTAGATTGTGCTCTCATTAGCAGATGTAGCTGCCCTTATAAAAGTTTAATGATTTTCTAAAGAGTTTCACAATGATTCCAATGACCCAATTCCATCATTAATTTCTCTTACAGACACCAGGAATCATTTAATAATGTTAGTTAGTTGTCATAGAAATAATTGTATGTAAAGACAAAGATAAGTAATTGTTACCGCTGACTGATATGCAATTACCTTCTCGGAATGATTTCAAATGTACAAAACTCCAATCATTCTTCTGCAGCTGTTCCTGTGTTGAACTTTGGAATACATATTTAATCATGTAAACCAAAATATCTGCCAGTTCCTTTTAAAACAGCAATCGCCCCAGCTTTATTTTTTAACAGAATTTAAGCCGGAGGGTCCTCCGCAGCTGAACCGTGCTAATGTATTTTAACTCCACTCTTTTCCTTAGATACTTCACCTTCTAGTTACCTGTGGTTCGGCTTCAATTCAGGAAAATTCAAATAACCGCCAAATCAGCTTTTGTGGCCACGGGCCAATAGAAAGCCACAAAGTCTTTCGGAGGGATGATGTTGAGGCTTCCTAATGAAGGACACTGGTGGTCATTCCAGGAAATATGGCAGCAGTTAAAACTGGAAGTAAATCCTCAGCCCCATTGCTAAATATAGCATAGTTCAGGTCTTGGAGGGTGCGGGGGGGAGGGGGCGTGTTTAATAAATAATAGGAATAAGCTGTGTGTGTAATGATGTGTCTAATATGAACAGTATATTAAATTGAAGTCATGCCACCAAAATCACATTAAGGAGTAATATTATATTCTTCCCCATGCCCTAGCAATAAATCTTGACCTGGTCTTGTCAAACTATTCACTGTAGGGAACAAATGGCTATGTTCTCGTGCCAGGTGAACGCTTGGTCTCCTCTGAGCACAGACTTCCAATAGTTTCACTCACATTATGTCAATAGTTATCTGGTGCTTCTATCCAGAATATGCTCCAGGGTCCACGAGAACTAGAGATGGGAAAAAAATGTTTTACAGATTTGGATCCACCTCGGATGGTTCTTTTGATAATGGATCAATCTGAAAAAGGGAGAAAGGGAGATAAACTTTCAATGTACTAGTGTCTCTAGTTGTATATTGTGACGGTAAGGGGGTAACCAGGCTCTCAAATTAAGGTTAAGCCTGTTTTGGTTACAATGCAGAAATAAACACAAGCCTGTTTTGGTTACCCCTGATCCATGTACAGTATATGGGTTCAAAAGAGTTAGCTCTTGGGCCCAGTAACAGTGTACTGTTTCCACATGCTTCATGTATTAAAAGTATTTTTTGTAAACCAAGAGTACCAAGGTCGGTGTTATTATCTCCCAAGTTGGGTGGAGGATTGCGGGTCCCTGACGTGATTAAATACTACCAGGCAGCCCAGTTACGCCAAGCGGTGACTTGGAATAACAACCCGGCCACATCATGTTGGCTCGAGATAGAATCCCACTATTCGGCGCCTTTGCCCCTATCGGCGATTCTGTGGGTTCGGAGCGATAAGGAGAAAGGGTCTAGGAAATATGAACTGGGAGCAATGAGGTGTACGTGGTGCATTTGGCTTAGAAACAAAGGGAAGTACGTCCTGTCGACCCCCCCGTCTCAACTTACCCCCATCTTTGCAACCCAGATTTCCCGCCTGGGTGTTCTCCGAGACAATTTCAACAATTCCAAGACCTCAATATTAGGATGGTAGCAGACTTGCTTAAGAAAGAGTAAATTCTGTCCTTCCAAGAGCTCCAAGATAAATATCAAGTACGAGACCTCAACCCACTTAAATGCCTTCAAATTAGACACTTTCTTATAGTGCTCTCCGAAAACGCAAAATTTCCCAAACCGACCAAATTTGATTCCCTCTGCATTAATGGTTCTTACCAGAAGGGATTGATCTCAGAGATCTATAGGGGGTTAGAGTCAACATCAGAGAACCCAAGCCATGCATATATGCAAAAGTGGTGTGCTGACCTCAACCTACACCTAGATATAGATGATTGGAAGGATGTCTGGGAGGCAGCCTCCAAGACCTCAATTTGCAGGATCACAAAAGAAAATATTTACAAAATGCTATTCCAGTGGTACCTAACCCCAAGTAGACTGAGCCAGATCTTCCCCGGCATGCCACATCAGCACGGAGGGGATGTGGTCAAAGAGGAGACATGGCCCACATTTGGTGGTCATGCCCAGAGATCCAGGGGTTCTGGTCTAAGATCCAGAAACTACTCTGTGAAACCTCAGGGCTGGAAATTCCCCTGGACCCTATGACCTTTCTGCTAGGAAAACAAGTTGATGGCCTTCCCGCTCCCCTAACTAAACTTATCTCAGCCATCCTAACTGCTGCAAGGTGATCTATCGCAGCTGCTTGGAAGCAGGTAAAAGCTCCCTCAAAAAACATGGTCACTAAAAGAATCACCACGGTTATGACCATGGAAAAACTTACGGCCAAGCTCACACAGAAAATCCCCCAGTTCTACAACACCTGGGGGCCATGGCTTGACCGCTGAGGCCCAACTCTCTCATAAACAAGCACTTGAACTAGTTGGCCCCTCCAGTGGGAGAAGGTTAAAAAGGAGTCGGCCACATCACACACCCCCGACCCCTCCCCCCTTCTGTTTGTCAACCACACTACCCTCCCCACCCGCGCCTGCCCCCTCCCCCCCCAACGAAAAACAAAAATGCTTTATTGGATTCAATGACTGTAGTCTATATGTTAAGTGCATAAGGCAGGCTCTTTTGGCTGTGAGCCATATGGCTGTGCAACATTTTAAAGTGTAACATTGAAAGTGTCTGGAGTTAATTTTGGAGTTGAAATTGGAGGTGAATATTGGAGGACGATCTGGACTCTGCACTACAACAACTCTGCAGCTGTGAGATCTTGATTTTCTAAATGCTATGATTCTTTGTACTCTTCATATCCTCCAATACCTGGACTGTCTCATCCTGCATCTCACCATGCCCTACCTATTGCTTTTTTTGCTTACTGTTTCCTCACTACTTTGTGAACTTCTCCAATTTCCCCACTCCCCACTGCACCATTATTTATACACCTCTCTCCCAACAACTTCTTTACTCCTCAATAAAATGCACCCACACAAATCCTCTATTCACACCCTCTATCTACTCCTTCCTGCTGCTGGGGATCTACCCTAAGCCTGAACCAAGTCACACACCGGATATCACCCATGCAGCCTGCCATCTCTTCCCCTGTAAATGGTGTTAACCTTCTGATTTAATACTGACTAACGTTAAAACTCACCCCACAAGTTAAGCATCCCAACAGCCTGCACTCATGGTTACTGTCCCACACTCAGCCACTCCTACCACCCACTGTGGCCAAGCACTGCCATACAGCACTTACTCCCTCACCTACTGTCTCTGTAAGTCTCCCACCATACCTCTTAGATTGTAAGCTCTTCGGGGCAGGGATTTCCTTTCCTATTGTCTGATTTTGCTGCACTTATTGTATCATTTTAATTCCCTGTACGTTGTGAAGCGCTGAGTACACTTTTGGCGCTATATAAATAAAGACATACAATACAATACAATGTATCTGTGTATATATGTCTCCAATAAAGGAAAAAGATTGCACAAAAAAAAAAGTATTTTTTGTGTTTTTACCTTTTTGGCCATGCCAGCGAGCAGGGATTGCTAGGGGATGAGTTTCAAGTGGTATTTTGCGGAGGAATTGTTGTCAGAATGTGCCTAGGTAGTTGGGGTCCGGAGTTGTCGGTTCCCCCATAAATGTACCCGGAAATAATGCCTGATTCTCGGATACATGTAGGCACATTGTCCCAGCAATATCCCCCCTTGAAAATGCAAGGGTGACTCACCGTTAGGGTTCCCTGCTTCAGCATAGCCCAGAAAGGTGAATTGGGCACAGGGATGAACAACTGACCCTGTAGCTGATGGGATACCTAGGTTAAGGGGGTGTACACCCAGCTAGTGCCCAGGTGACCCAGAACCTGTATTGGGTTTGTGGGTGCCCCAACTGTATATAAGGTTGTGGGGGGACTCTCAGAGTCCAGACTAACTTCCAAAAATAGTGTATGGGGAATAAACCTGATCGGAATAAAAGTACATCTTTATTACTCTATTCCCCATACCCAGAGACGTAGGAGTGTATTAAACCCATGCTTTATTAATGTACTGTAATGTATTATAAAGTCATGTGCTTGGGACTTTCGGAACTGATCCCCAAACAGGCTGCCCGGCTAACCCATAGGTGCCGGTAAATCTGCTGGACCTCAGAGTTCAAAGTAGCCAGAGGATGCCAGAGGTGTGTAAAGCAATTGGGCAGCTGACTGAGATTTGGGATAACTCTCGGTCAAGAATTTCCAAGTTCTCAGAAGAGAAGGGAGCGGTGGAATGTGGAACTACACGCCGATTTGGGAACCAGGAGATTCCGGGCTAAGTCCCGGTTAGGGTAAAACTCTTATTTAGAGTTACACAAAACTAATCCAGAGTGGATAGCAAAAGATACTCCCATAGTTGCACTCAATGTTTACTGTAAAGGAATATGTAGGAAACTATGGTCCAACAGATAATAGTCCTGTATACAGTAGGATGTCTAATAGACTTGGGATCGGTAATGGATGGGTTAAAATAAAACAATAACCTTCTATTATATCAAGTTAATTATACGTGACTCAGTGAAAAATTAATTATTTACAGTGTTAAAATAATGAATAAAATCCCCATATTGGAGTGCAAAGTAGCCATGGAACTGTGTTATTTAATAGTGTGGGACATATCATATACGCATTTGTATGCGTGTCCGAAAGTAATACATACACAGAATGGCTACTCAGACATCGCAGAATGGGTAGGTGTATACAGTACATGCTGAATTTCCTATAGAGGAAATGATATATGGATATGTGACTGCATAAACACTTCAGGAGAGAGATGTATAAATAATGTAGTAATGATCAAATAATGCATATATCAGAGAAAGGTTACATTCCCTTAACAAGACTAAGTTGCAGTGAGCTGCAGTGTTAAGTTATAACCTTGTATCCTTACTACTCATACAATGTATCTCCATGTGAGTTATTACGGTTGTAGTAAGGATTAAATGATAGGTGTACAACTCTTATGTAGTATCAGGTTCTTGATAAGAATTCCTGCTGATTACATAACATAAACGGAGTGTAACACCTCACTTATAATAGTAACATAGTAGTCTGCAGATTAATCTTGTATGTCTCTTAACATAGGCTACTGTACATATGCATGTAGAGACAATGTATGCTAAAACACAGTAACATACAATCATTCCATAGATTATCCTGAGGTTAAACCAGAAGTCTACAGAGGTAGCCAGTCAGCTATATAAAAAAACAGGTAAAGTCAATGGTCTCGGCGGACCCGGTAAGTAACACCCTTATACAGTACAAGCAGGATTGTGAGGGCAACGATGTCGCAACTCCGATGACATCAAAACCCCTGAAGAAGTGTGGTTGACACACGAAGCGCGTGTCGTGAAGTAGGACGTCAAGGTTCTGACATCATCGTTGTTGTGACATCGTTGCCTTCACAATGTAGAAGAATGTGTTAGGCTGAGAAGGGGATAGGTTTGAGCTTAGGAGAGGGAAGGGGGGTAGGTTTTGTATGTTCCTGGGGGGGGGGGGGGCAGGGAGAGGGAGAGGAGAAGGTGCTGTGTGCCTGTAGGACATGGGATAGTTACTGGATGTGCCCTGGGTAAGGGTAAATAAATATGGGCCTGGGGTTCAGGGTGGGTTGCCGCAGAGGAGACCTATCGGCAGCCTGGGAGAAACATGCCTGCGGGATCCTGCTGAAGGCTACGGAGGGGTGGGTGTGGTGCCCGGCTTAGGGGAGAGCTTTAAAGACGGGTGTATCAGGCCCATCATGTTTGGGTTGCCTGTTGTGGGACTTGGCACCCTTGTTTCAGCGAACCTGGAACAGCTGCTGCCCTCACCCCCCCCCCCCCCCCCCCCCTCCTATGCCGCCACCTTTGTTGGCGACTCTGTCAACGGAAATGTATATTTAACAGGATGACTGAAGCTTTCAGACTTTCATGCAACATGTTGCATTTTGACATTTAATGATTCTATAGTGTAATGACTAATTGTGTGGCAGTATATTAAATACCTTGGCTGAACTTTGAGCAAGAGTGGTTGCATTAAGAAACAGGAGGAGTTTCCTAGAAAAGCGTAATAACCGGGGACTCAGATTCTGCTGGGATGTTTAAGAAAGCTGCATCAAAGCGGTGAAGCTTGAAAACAAATGTTACATTAGACATTTAAATACTATTAAATATTTGATGTCTTATATATATAGCTAATTATTTTACGATGCTTAATATATTGCCCACCTCTTCTGATTGTATAGCAGGTAAAATCAGTCATTCTTCTTGTTATGACTGTTTCTTCAAAAACCTATTCAGCTACTGCAATTGCAATGCAGAAGTCATTAAGCTGTATAATTAATTTAATGTAATATATATTTAGTTACAACACAATTCCTTCAGGCCAATAACTCATTTATGTACTATTTCTTACAATTAACAATTGCACCAGATACATTTCTCAAGTCAGCTAATGATTAGATGAGATAATCATAACAAGGGTGACCTCTAAATGAGATTATTTCCTTTGATTTTGAAGTGGTTTGACAGTTTCTATTATATATAATTATTATCCAAATGGATGCTTTGGTAGCTTTAAAGTATTTTGCATTTAAGTTGAAGCCCATCCACATGCGGTGGCTCTTTCAAGGAGTGCCAACGCAAGCGCGAAATGCGTTAGAGATTTACCTGCCTCCTGTGTATTCATTATTCTACATGTGCTGAGTAAATTCCCTATTAACTTTATTTTTGAACTCCAGCCATTTAATTTTTTATTTCTGGTATTCGCTGCCATTCCCCCCCCCTCCTCCTTCTGCCAATTCCCCTGGCAGGGAGCACGCCTTTGGAGTCCCTTCTGCTGATTCACCCAGAAGGGAGCGCGCCTTTGGATTCCCTTTGTAACGAGTGCTCACCACAATCAAAACAGGTCCGCAAGGCTGAGGTGGGGATGTTGGTAATCACCGGCCTACAACTGAGCAGCCACGTCCGGAGTGCAGAGTGGTAGTCATGTAGGTGGGTCAGGGTAGGAGAAGTCAGAATGGTCGAGGTACTTGCCGTGGTCTAGGATTGGAGAGATTGGATAGTCGATATGTGGTGTCGGGGTCATGATATGACATGACAAATGCTACAGAAGGCCGCTTCCCATAAGGTAAGACCTCCCCCAGCTACACACACCTCCTCCCTCCCCCAGCTACACACACCTCCTCCCTCCCCCAGCTATACACACCTCCTCCCTCCCCCAGCTACACACACCTCCCCCCTCCCTGAGCTACACACACATCCCCTCCCCCAGCTACACACACATCTCCCTCCCCCAGCTACACATACCTCCTCCACCAGCAACACACACCTCCCCCAGCTACACACACCTCCTCCCTCCCCCAGCTATACACTCCTCCTCCCTCCCCCAGCTACACACACCTCCCCCCTCCCTGAACTACACACACATCCCCTCCCCCAGCTACACACACATCCCCCTCCCCCAGCTACACACACCTCCTCCACCAGCAACACACACCTCCCCCAGCTACACACACCTCCCCCCTCTCTGAGCTACACACACCTCCTCCCTCCCTACCTTGGGGTATGCAGTGGTGCGGTCCTGCGCCGGTTCGGGGACTCCCCAGCACCCTCCTACACACATCTCCTCCCACCCCCAGCTACACACACCTCCTCCCTCCCCCAAAGCTACACACACCTCCTCCCTCCCCCCCCCAGGGCCGCCATCAGGTGTGGATAAAGGGCACTGGCATCCCAGGCCCCGTGGGTCAGGGGGGCCCGGCCACCCGGGTCCCCTGCGCGGCTGTTAATTTAATATATATATATTTTTGAAAACTGCACCTGGCACTGGTCTCCCTATTGGCAGTGCCCGAAGTCGTCGGTTAAGGTTCCAGCGAGAGAGGGAGGCCAGGCGCGTGCGGGAGCAGCATTGTGGTGGCACAGGTGCCTGCAGCGGGGCCGGTGGCAACTGCTGTGATCAGCCGCCGGGCCCCCGCAGCACCACCACCCCTCCAACCCGCCACCCCCCCCCCCCCCCGCAGGACTGGCCACCTCGCAGCACAGGATCTCCCCTCTGTAAGACCCCCCCGCCACAGCACAGGGCCCCCCCGCTCTCCCTGCAGGAATGGCCCCCCCGCCGCAGTACAGGGCCATCCCGTCGCAGCGCAGAGTCGTCCTGTGACTCCTGCCACTCCCCCACAGCAGAAGGACATCCCGCCCCCACCCCCGCTGCATTTTATATGTATTGGGGTATTTTTTATATGTATTGGGCTGGGTTGGGTATTTTTTATATGTATTGAGGGGGTTGGGGAATTTTTTATAAGTAGTTGGGGGGGTTGGGGTATTTTTTTGGTGTGGGATATATATATATATATATATATATATATATATATATATATATATATATATAGACACACATTCCCAGTAAGATGTGTATATATATATATATCAATTATATCAATTATATATATATATATTTTATATATTATATATGTCAATTATATATAGATATATATATACCGGTATATATATATATATATATATAGATGTGTTTATGTATGTATGTGTATATATATTTATTTATTTCTTGAGAAAGTTAGCCGTGACTGACGAAACGCGTCAGGGAGCGTCGTGACGTCAGACGCACAGACATTGGAGTCTACACTAAGCGCTGGAGCGTATTGATCCAGGCGCGAGTGCTATAGGCAACACTATTACGGGACTTCTTTCTTGGACTATTGTACAGCACACCTGCCTTGTGAATTTGCTGGGACTCTGCTCCATTGCCAACGGAGCCTGGGACGGCCCCAAAAGTCTGCAGTTTGACCGGATGGTGTTACCAGCCCTGGGAATCTGCTGTGACGTTGCTCCCTTACCAACGGAGCCTGGGACTGCCCCAAGAGTCTACAGAAAAACCGGATGGTGGTGATTATATATATCACATATGCTTGATTTTATTGCATTTTTGTAAGTGCGATTTTTACCCCCCTCTCTCCTCCTTCCCCCTCATGAAAACTTTTATACGCTATGGGCGTGCGCTCTCTCCTCTTTTTTCCTTTATATATATATATATATATATATGTATATATATATATATATATATATATATATATATATATATATATACATATACATACATATATATAACAAAAAGCAGCAGCCAGCACTCCAAGCAACAAATGTAAAGTCAAGGTGCATGCTCCATAGAAATCAATATAGAAACCCTGTCTTCCCATGAGAGAAGGCACAAAAGCAGCAACACTCAGATAAAGCAAAAAGACATATATTAGCAGTTATAAAACAGCACACTATAAACCCAACGTTTCGGTCCTAGGCAGGACCTTCCTCAGGGTAGGTGTTTATTTTGTATGCATTTAGGGGGGGGTGTGTATATATTTGGGGGGTGGGGATTTTTTAAAATGTATTTGGGGCTGGGAAGTTTTTTGCATTGGGGTGTGGGAAGTTTTTTGTTATATATCTTATGGGGGGAATTGTGTGGGGGGGAGGGAATGAGTGAGCGTGGGGTAATTGACGGAGGGAGAGGAGAGAGGGTGAGTGAGGAAAAGAGGGAGTAAGAGTGAGAAGCAGGGGCGAGAAATACATGCAAGGCAGGAGAGTGAGTTGAGACGGAAGGGAGAGAAATGCATGCAAGGCAGGAGAGTGAGAGGGGGTGAGACGGAAGGGAGAGAAATACATAGGAAGGGGGGGAGAGAGGGGACTCGTGAGGTGTGAAATGGGGGGGAGGGGCGGCGGGCAATACCACCGACACGGGTGGGGGGGCCCTGCTTAAAATGTTTGTCCCGGGCCCCAAGATTTCTGTTGGCGGCCCTGCCTCCCCTTCCCCCAGCTACACACACCTCCCCCTCCCTGAGCTACACACACCTCCTCCCTCCCCCAGCTACACACACCTCCTCCCTCCCCCACCTACACACACCTCCTCCCCCAGCTACACACACCTCCCCCCTCTCTCAGCTACACACACCTCCCCCTCCCTGAGCTACACACACCTCCTCCCTCCCCCGGCTACACACACCTCCTCCCTGCCCCAGCTACACACACCTCCCCCCTCTCTAAGCTACACACACCTCCCCCCTCCCTACCTTGTGGTGTGCAGTGGTGCGGTCCTGCGCCGGTTCGGGGACTGCCCAGCACCCTCCTCCAGCTCTCTCCTGTCAGGCGGAATTTGTATCCCAGCACCGACAGAAGGGAGAGGAGGGAGTGTGAGCCTTGCCTAAGGCCAACCCTTTTTATATTTTTTTTAATTATATTTATTTGTAGCCAATTTAAAAAGAAAGAAATACTTGTTAGATATGCAAGCAGTGCCTATGTCTTGGAATTATGTACTTAATAAAATTCACACCTCTTGCTCATTAAAAGTGTTTTTATATAGCTATACATTCTACTGGAATTGTCTCAAGGCGAAAGGCAGGATAGTAATGAATAGTTAGTTTCATTTATTTACAAGAGACTCTCTTCCTTGATTGACATTTTGAATTAAAGTGAAATACGGCATGTTTTCCTCCTTTGAAAGGTCAATCTCGCTTGGCTGTCAATGTACTATATGCTTCATTCTAGCATTTATTTGAGAGTACTCAGAAAATGTAACAGCTACAGTATTTGGTATGCTTTATTTAATTTACCGATATAAGCACATCATGTTAAAATGTATTTCAAGGGAATAGATGATCTTCAGCAAAGCTCTTGCTAAAGCATATTTTATTGTGCACTGAAAGAGTCACTAAATTAACAAGTAGAACACCCTGTAATATCAGCAGTGGCACACAGATTCAATCAGGGCATCTGTCAATGTCTTCATTCAGTGGGATGTGAGACACTTGGACCAGACAAATGTAGGGAAAAAGGGCTGTCAAAGGTTTCGAGGATGAGATATAGCATACTTAATATGTATTTGCAAATACCCACCAATATTCGTTATACTCCGCAAAACCGATGCATTGCTGGCCATGGTTTGTGAAGAAGTTCTAATGGTATTATTATTATTATTTACAGTGCCTTGTGCAGTATGAAATGTATTATTAGTAATATAGACACTGGAATGTATATCATTTTCCATTTGGAAGCTCTTCTCTTTTATTTAACAGGATATAAGATATTCATGAGATTTCTATATTTAACTGTATTGTATAATACAAATCTCTAATGAATTACTCCCAGAGTATTCTAAAAAAAAAAAAAAAAATGTACGCTTCTGCAAATGTTATTTTGATATCATTAAATAGGCATCAAATTCAACCTAAAACTATTTAATTGCCCTTTTTAATACCAACTGATAATCGTGTTCTGTTTTATGAGAGACTAATTAGAAAGCAGCCTTTTAAAACAGACTCTTTAGATTATGCAGACTGTAAACTGACAGTGTATATGAGGGCTATGGTATAATTTTCTCTGTCTTCTGTATAAAGATTTGTAATCCTCAGATGTACAGTACACAGTATGCCTGCAAAGTGGGCTTCAGCTGATGACATCTAAACCATTCGACAGTTTTATGTCATCAACAGAGCTGCGGAAAATATTTACTGCGTTCTTTCTTTATTTTACTTGGAAAATGTAAGCGCATTTTAACGCATCCTCTGTAATCTCATTTTTTTTTTTCCCACAAAAAGGTTTTTATTGTCGGACAACAGTACATTGCATACAGTGTCTACCAACCCAATGTCGTTTTTTAATGTACTAACATCCAACTTTTCTCATTCCCACTTTCCTCCGGTTTTACAAGGACAAACTGGGTAGACCAACTCACATATAGGACACATCACACAGACATACAAAAGGGAAGGTGGGGAAGGGGGAGGGGGGGGGGGAGCTCAGTGTCTTCTACCTGTTCACCGTCTCACCTCTTTCTGTCCCACTTAGAAGCAGCTCTCAGTTGCTCGAGATCCATGGATGTCATCCCTACCTGTACCCCTATTATTGCCGTCTGTACTGGCCCCTCGTAGGAGAATGCATTTAGGTGTATTATGGCATGATGGTGGTGGCACTCACCCCTGGAATGTCCGAGTGGTCAAGCCACTTGGTCCAGATTTTCAAGAAATTTGTGCCGGTGTCGTTGACCAGGCTTGTCAACTGCTCCATCCGGCAAATGTACCAAATTCTGTTTCGAATTTTCGGAATGGTGGGTAAGTCTGGGAGCTTCCACATGGCTGCGAGTTCGCACCGCATGGCTGTTGCAAAATGTGCAATCAATTTTTGCGCCGGTCTGCCTATTCCCCGAGTGCGCCTGCCCAGCAGGAACAGCCAAGGGTCCAGGGGGACCGACTGTCCGAGAATACTCGTTAGCCAATCTTGGATTTCCTCCCATAAAGGAGCCACTTTGGGGCAACCCCACAGCATGTGAAGCAAGTCTGCCTGTTCCCCACATTGTTTTGGGCACAATGGGGGGTACCCTGTAACAAACTTTGCTAATCGTGTAGGGGTGAGGTACCACCTCATTAGGACTTTATATGCATTCTCCTTCAAGGTGGTGCATATGGAGCTTTTCGCTGCTGCCAGTACTATAGTGGACCAGTCCTTGTCTTCTAATGTCTCCCCCAAGTCCGTTTCCCACCTGGTTCTGTATGCTAACTTAATGTCTACGTCTCGTCCAGGACAGACCACCTCTCCGTATATCCGAGAAGTGAGTCCCGTAGTGTCCGTGCCTCTGGAACACAGCTGCTCAAAATTTGTGCGTTTAGGGCGTTTGGGGATTTTAGCGTAAAATGCTCGCACCTGGAGATATCTAAAGAATTCGGAGTGGGGCATCTCTGTTTCGTCCCGGATTTGTTCGAATGATTTAATATTTTGATGTCTCTCCAGGTGTAGTAATCTGGTGATACCTTTTGCTTTCCAAACTGCAAGGTTCTTGCATGACAGACCCGGAGCGAAATCAGGGTTCCCCATAATCGGGGTCATTAGTGTGTGCTGGGTTGTCAGTGCACACTTGTGTTTGGTGTTCTCCCAGGTCGCCAACGAGCTATTCACTGCGGCCAGCGGCTCACTCACTGTCAGATATGTCTTTTTGGGTAGCCAAATTAGGTCCTGTATCTCTACAGGATCACAACACTCTGTAATCTCATTTTAACACATCACAGGAGACTGCTGTGCAATTATATATAATATGAAACCAAACCTCCAAAGTAATCCAAACCACAATCCAACATAATGATACTCCAGCAAGATTTGTAACTCAGTATGTGCTATGGATAAAACCTGTTGTTTCCAAAGTGTAGTAATATATTGTATTCACTGCTGCTAACTCTACTACACCTGGCAAAATGAATAAATGTTTCATATATTTCACCGTAGTGTCTCTTGGTGCATGGATGACTGTCAGTGCTGACCTGGTGGCATAAATGGGAGAAAGAGGAGTAGACTAACCGACATACTGTATACCAAGAAATTGATATACAGGCATACCCCAGTTTAAGGACACTCACTTTAAGTACACTCGCGAGTAAGGACATATCGCCCAATAGGCAAAGGCAGCTCACGCATGCGCCTGTCGGCACGTCCTGAACAGCAATACCGGCTCCCTACCTGCACCGAAGCTGTGCGCAAGCGGGGAGACAGTAGAGCCTGTTACACATGCGTTATTTACATCAGTTATGCACGTATATGACGATTGCAGTACAGTACATGCATCGATAAGTGGGGAAAAGGGAGTGCTTCACTTTAAGTACATTTTCGCTTTATATACATGCTCTGGACCCATCGCGTACGTTAATGCGGGGTATGCCTGTAATGGCCTGTATACATTATACCGCTAAGTGCTCAAAGCAACAAAACTGCTCTTATTACTCCCTTACCTCCATTATTACTCCCTTACCTGCATCATTACTCACTGGCACATATGTCACAAAAAATTGGTGCATAATCTATGTGATTGCATTTAAAATATGAGACTCTATACATCGTCCTGGAGTGCTTTTTCGTTATGAAGGAAAGGGTTACATTTGAATTAAGCATTTTTTGCTATCATATCATTACGCTTAACTGCAAATACATTAGCCTCTTCACGGTTTAAATCTGAAATCGCTTTTCAATGCATTTAATGCTATTTGCTCATGTTCCATATTTGACAGCAAAAGCTTTCTGAAGGCATTCCCAAGATTAATGGATAAAGAAAGCCTACTTAGATTTAATATTGAACCACAGGCAAATGGCAAAGGCTCCTCCATAGGAAACAGCTAACCGGTAGGATTGCAATATGATACATTTCTTTCCTTAGCTATTCAATGCTGCAAGTCATGGTTTCATTATGCTTCTGGCTTTGCAAACTGGGATCTTTGATGGTTAATAAATGTTGACTTTGAGCTCAATATTACAATTAAAACAATGTGTTCCTTACTTCTGCTCACGTGACAGATAAGATGGGATCAATTACTCAATCACATTAATCTTCCTCTCGTTTCATTGGCATGGACATTAGCAACAGAATATATTCTGCAAAATATCAACATTTTCTGTGGTTTGCTAAATTAACTTTGCACCTATTGATGATATATTTCCAATATTAAACATACAGTAGGGTAGATAGTGTCAATTAAAGTCAGTTATTAAACGGCTCAAAAGAAAATTGCATGATATTGGCTGTGCTCACGTACTGTACCAAGTTATTTATTACCAGTTAAATGATTGATAATGCACACTAAGAACTACAATGCTTTAGTACATAGCCTCTACTTCTTTTATCATTTACATGCTAGGGCGTATAATTGTCGATGCATTGTGAAAACCGCAAGTTTAAACAGAAGAAAAATGGTTGACAATATATTCTGTAATCTTTCAAACTTCCCACGGTTGGTCTCTTTGTGTTTTTTTTTTTTATACATGCAATAAAAGACTAAAGCAGGTTGAATTCCTTCTTTCCTTTCCTGAATCTTAGAGATTTTTAACAAAAGTTTTCAAACCAGGCAAAACTTGCGGGGTTTTATCTTCAACTTCGCAAAAAACGGCAGACTTTGCAAAACATTTGCCAAGCACGTTTAAGGGGTTTTATACAGGTGATTTTTTAACCAAAATCTGACTACGTGTTTTAAATGACATTATTTAAAACTATTTTGTAAACATAGTACTGTATGCTGAGGCTTGGGAGAGGTTTCCTCTCTCTACTCTCTTCTGTGTGTGGTTTCTCTGTGTTAGAGTTAGACAAGTATTTTTTATCAGTCAAATCACCCCACTTTCTGTATATTCCTTCTAGACAGGACCCTTGCCGCATGCAGCATGAGTGTGAGCCTAATGATGATGCTGAGCAGATGTGGCTGGTGGATGCCATGCTCGATTGCCTGAGAAATCTTCCCCATGTAGTATTCATTAAGTGGTAATATCCATTAAAACGAATGTGGGATACCTTCTGCCAACTTTTGTAGATCCTCGCTTCAAGAATGAAAGATGTTCAGCCACGAGGGGGAGCAGAGCAGCACAATACAGCTATAAACTTCTTTCTACAGGGCTGGTGTAACCGTGTTGATGGAGAATGGTCACACTCATCACAATGAAAGGAGGCAAATTGGAGACAACTTAAATAGCCTACACTAGTGACCACTAAAAGAGTAGAACCATCACTGTGAAGTGGCAAGCTCCTAATAGTAGTAGAATAGTAGAATATGCAGTTATTCGTCTTCCTCAAGAGAGGCATCAGGAAAGGGCATGATGGGGGGTGGAAGTGTTACTAGTAGCCAAGGTAGTTCTGGAACATGTTTCCACATTATGGTTTGCTGCGTGCGAGGCCACAAATAGTCTCAAAAGTAGAGGAAGATATGGTGGGAGTAAGTGTGGCGAACATAAATGCATTACACAACATATCCCAACTTTCAACATCTTAGTTACTGGGTGATAAAACGGGAGCCTAAGCTGGCATGCATTACATCAAAATGCCTCAGCTGTCAACCACTCAGTGTCCTGTCTGAATAAATGCTCAACACAGCCGGGTCCATCATGACAGATCGTAACAGTGTGGAATGGATTATGTTCATTAAAATGAATATACTAAAAGTGTGTCAAGGGTTGATCTTCGGCTGGAGAGGATCCCAGTGGCAGGAAAAGCGAAGCTGGGGTCACAAGCAGAGGTCGGTGGCAGATAGCGTGGTCGAGGTCAAAATCAGAGGTCAGAGGCAGGCAGCAGGTAGCGTGGTCAGGGTCACAAGCAGAGGTCGGCAATGAGGAGACTGAAAAAAGACAATAGCAATAGCCCAGCAGTAAACACAAGAACCAAGCAAGAGCTTAGGAACCAGTATAAACAGGCACTGAGTCAGGAAGAGGAAGTTTGTATAGGCAGGCAGAGAGGAAGAGCACAGGTGCAGTTGTGTCGGGTTTCAGGGTCTGGAAGGTTTCTTGAGAGAGCTAGCAGAGCAACAGCATTCCCGGTGGACAAGTATGGATACTGCAGGCTAGAACATGACATTTAGAGAGAGCCAGCAGAGCAGTAGCAGTCCCAGTGGCCATGCATGGGTACAGCAGGTCATCATGGACATCAAAAACCAATTCAAAATCATTTTACTGCCTTAAAGAAGTCATAGCAGTATCCAACATTTCAGTGCATACTAGAACCAAGGGGAAATTAACAAGCAACATTACAAAGATTGATACCCAAAACAATTACCCACCTTCCTCCAGACACCTTGATCAGCCTCCCAGCACGTGGCTCTCCCAGGTTGGTGATGTCATGACGCTGGAAGTATAACGCGATTATGTTGCAGTGCATAGGAGAAAATGCACTGCAGACACATGGAAATCCCCACAGGCAGAGAGAAGGAAGAGCATCACCATGACAACGTGTCAACAGCCCTCAGGCACAGAAAGAACAGAAGACAAGATCTGTGATAAAGAAAGAAAAAAATAATAAGTATAAAAGCTAAAAAAAAAAAAAAGTAAATATAATTTTTCTTGACCAGCATATCGTTAGCCTTAACACCCTCCCATGCTTTTGCTTTTAGCATTATTAGACTTTGCTCTGAGTCATCCCACGCTGCTGGCATCTGATATCTTTCTTTGTTCACATATTATAATGAATGCACATCTTATTTTCCAAGACTATGTTAAATCAGTCTCCGTGTTATTAGCGTCTGAATAGGAAGCAGTCATCATAGATTACAGTATGTAGCGTTCTTGTTTTTAACTAAGTTGGTTCCAAATGAAATGTCAATTTGCTGACTGTCTGGCAGTGTGCTAAGCTGACTGATTATCCACCGTTGCAATCCTGCACATGGCCTATTACCACCACCACCATCAGTATCCACTAGCGTACACCACCACTACCGCCATTACAATAAGTCACAGTGGCATCATTTCATATTTTAGATTTTTTGTTACCCTTTTGTAAGGACCCAAACAAGCCAGTACTCATAAAGCATTATCAACCTTAGACAAGTGTTTTGTCCGCAGGGCCTAGTGAGAGAAATTGAATGAGAAATTAGAAGTTAAGACTTACACGCTACAGTAAGCTGCTGCTGGCTGAGAGTGCCATCCTGTCCATGGTATATCCTCATGGTACCTCTCTTGAGGAAGACGCATAACTGCATATTCTATTTCTATCAGGATCTTGCCACTTCACAGTTATGGTTATATTCTTTTAATGTAACCATGTATTTTTTATAACTCTGTGCCCAGGACATACTTGCAAAAAGAGAGGTTACTCTTAATTTATTACTTCCTGGTAAAACATTTTTATTAAAAAAATAAAAGATAAATCAGCACCCATCCTAGTTACCATAAGTGTTCCATCCTGTCCATGGCATATCCATATCAGCAACCATCCTAGTCCTAGTTATCATGAGCGTGCCATCCTGTCCATGGCATATCCATATCAGCAACCATCCTAGTCCTAGTTATCATGAGCGTGCCATCCTGTCCATGGCATATCTCAATCAGCACCCACCCTAGTCACCATGAGCATGCCATCCTGTCCATGGCATATCCCCATCAGCACCCATCCTAGTCCTAGTTATCATGAGCGTGCCATCCTGTCCATGGCATATCCCAATCAGCACCCATCCTGTCCTAGTTACCATGAGCATGCCATCCTGTCCATGGCATATCCCAATCAGCACCCATCCTGTCCTAGTTACCTTGAGCCTGCCATCCTGTCCATGGCATATCCCAATCAGCACCCATCCTGTCCTAGTTACCATGAGCATGCCATCCTGTCCATGGCATATCCCCATCAGCACCCATACTAGTCCTAGTTACCATGAGCATGCCATCCTGTCCATGGCATATCCCCATCAGCACCCATCCTGTCCTAGTCACCATGAGCATGCCATCCTGTCCATGGCCTATCCCAATCAGCACCCATCCAGTCCTAGTTACCATGAGCATGCCATCCTGTCCATGGCATATCCCCATCAGCACCCATCCTGTCCTAGTTACCATGAGCATGCCATCCTGTCCATGGCATATCCCCATCAGCACCCACCCTGTCCTAGTTACCATGAGCGTGCCATCCTGTCCATGGCATATCCCCATCAGCACCCATACTAGTCCTAGTTACCATGAGCGTGCCATTCTGTCCATGGCATATCTCAATCAGCACCCACCCTAGTCACCATGAGCATGCCATCCTGTCCATGGCATATCCCAATCAGCACCCATCCTGTCCTAGTTACCATGAGCGTGCCATCCTGTCCATGGCATATCCCCATCAGCACCCATCCTGTCCTAGTTACCATGAGCGTGCCATCCTGTCCATGGCATATCCCAATCAGCACCCATCCTGTCCTAGTTACCATAAGTGTTCCATCCTGTCCATGGCATATCCCAATCAGCACCCATCCTGTCCTAGTTACCATGAGCATGCCATCCTGTCCATGGCATATCCCAATCAGCACCCACCCTAGTCCTAGTTACCATGAGCGTGCCATCCTGTCCATGGCATATCCCAATCAGCACCCATCCTGTCCTAGTTACCATGAGCGTGCCATTCTGTCCATGGCATATCCCAATCAGCACCCATCCTGTCCTAGTTACCATGAGCATGCCATCCTGTCCATGGCATATCCCCATCAGCACCCATCCTGTCCTAGTTACCATGAGCATGCCATCCTGTCCATGGCATATCCCAATCAGCACCCATCCTGTCCTAGTTACCATGAGCGTGCCATCCTGTCCATGGCATATCCCCATCAGCTCCCATCCTGTCTTAGTTACCATGAGCATGCCATCCTGTCCATGGCACATCCCCATCAGCACCCATCCTGTTCTAGTTACCATGAGCATGCCATTCTGTCCATGGCATATCCCGATCAGCACCCATCCTGTCCTAGTTACCATGAGCATGCCATTCTGTCCATGGCATATCCACATCAGCACCCATCCTGTCCTAGTTACCATGAGCATGCCATCCTGTCCATGGCATATCCCCATCAGCACCCATCCTGTCCTAGTTACCATGAGAATGCCATCCTGTCCATGGCATATCCCAATCAGCACCCATCCTGTCCTAGTTACCATGAGAATGCCATCCTGTCCATGGCATATCCCCATCAGCACCCATCCTGTCCTAGTTACCATGAGCATGCCATCCTGTCCATGGCATATCCCCATCAGCACCCATCCTGTCCTAGTTACCATGAGCATGCCATCCTGTCCATGGCATATCCCAATCAGCACCCATCCTGTCCTAGTTACCATGAGCATGCCATCCTGTCCATGGCATATCCCCATCAGCACCCATCCTGTCCTAGTTACCATGAGCGTGCCATTCTGTCCGTGGCATATTCTCATCAGCACCCATCCTAGTCCTAGTTACCACCTTGCACTTAACACTAAGTTCAGAGAAAACTAATAAACTATATTGTAATGCAAATTTGAAGACATTCGTGCAAGTCTATTGGATTTAGTCAGCTGTAAAAAGAAAAGAGTTAAATATGTTCTATACATTTATGGGCTCATTTAGTGTAATTCAAACTAATTTAAAAGTGCTTAGAATGCAATGAACACATCTGTGGCTGATTTCATGCTTCAAAATCATCTTCACTCCTGATGTGAAGACTAAATATATTGTACAGTACTGTAGCTGCCGGCACAAAAGAAGACTGAGGACTGAGGTCAATGAATTGTTCTGGTTGGGATCAATTCTCTGCACAAAATGCTGACAACTAGAGAATAGTACATGTCACTTGCATGTCATGAAAATACCAAGACTTGGAGTCTGATTTAATTGTCCATTCAAAGACAAAATATAATGTAAACAAAGGAGACCGAAGGCTAGTCTTTGTTTCCTTTCTCTTCTTGTTACCTCATGACAAATTGATATATATTTCACATCCCATGAGTGTTGAATGCAGACTTGATGGGACACTTTATAATACAGAAACTGCTCAACCTGGTAGGGTTCTACCCAAGAATTTGAGCTTCCTAGGAAGATAAACAAGAGCAAAATGGAGAGGGAGAGAAATCCTTCTCTAAACTTGCACTCCTAGTAGGTCCGCTACTACGTAAAGAATTCCAGTTAGAGGTTTAAATGTAGCCTCTTAATATCCAAAGAACAAAGCTAGATGTTGTGGCATACATCCCTAATGTGAAGAGTGCTTTGCTCACATGTCTGCTATCACTAATTAGTGAAACCTACTTAGGGTTACACCCTTAAACTGTGTATTCCAACAGGGATCAGACCAGGCAAATTATCACTCTTTGTCAGCCACACGCCACCATTTTCCCCCTTCATTTTTTAAGTATTTTAAATGTTACATTGAATTATGGATTTATTAAACTATCCCTGTTAATTTGTACTCCCAGTAATGCAGTACATATAATATATATCTAATTGCCAGATGATGGATTCAGTGTGTAACTCTATATCTACCAAGGTACAGTGTTTGCACACTCTTCACATTAGGAATGTATTCAACCGCATCCAGCTTTGTTCTTTGGATTTTAAGAGGCTACATTTAAACCTCTAATTGTGATTCTTTACTTAATAGCAGACCTAATAGGAGTGTGCCCTTTGAAAATGATTCTCTCTACCTCTCCATATTGCTCTTGATGGAACACTTGTCACAATCATTATTGTATTTTTAGTCCTGCAGTGACATTTAAGCAATGTGAAAAGCTGCTTAATAGATTCTATTTTCTATTGCTCAAATATATTGCATTTTTCTGATTTAGATATATTTATCATATCCAGGATGTCTTTATAGACAATATTATTCAATTTATGTAGCTAATACTGTAAAATAATTGTTTATACGTACCTCTTAAATGTTGATAACTCGTTTGTACTGTATTATTTATGGGTAGCAAT
This sequence comes from Ascaphus truei, assembly GCF_040206685.1. Classification (NCBI taxonomy): domain Eukaryota; kingdom Metazoa; phylum Chordata; class Amphibia; order Anura; family Ascaphidae; genus Ascaphus; species Ascaphus truei. Next base: position 34,197,483 of record NC_134494.1, read on the forward strand.
AAACCATAATGTTTCCTTGGACACATACAATTCTATTTATTGTGATAAGCAATGCAAACATTTTTCGAACCATGGTGCTGAATTAACGGCTAAAGGAACAAATGTATTACATGAACTGAAATGAAAGGACAATACACATCAGATATACATGTTTTCATTATAATCTCTCAATTTTTCTATCATCCTTTATAGTGAGTAGTAGTTACTAAAATGCCAGAAACAGATCTCTAGGCAAATAAACTCAAAAACGATTCTAAATAGACCCTCTGCACAATTTGTACTTCTAATAGCCAACTTGCACCACAAAGGGTCAGATATGCAGAGGGTTGTTACAGTACTTCCGTGCTCATAACTTCATGTTACCAAACTTTGTAACTGCCGTTATCTTCCTTAAGGTGAATGAATATCTACAAAGCTAATTATATGCCAAAACAATGGCTTTTGTAGATCTCATTAGCATAGGCTTAACGAGTGCCTTGTGGTTGCTTAAAATAACATGGTTTAAAGTACCTCTAACCTAAAGGTGGGCCATCTAGGGGGCAGATATTCCGGACGGTGTTATATTCGTAACAATACGTTAATATCAATTACATAGAAATGTAGTGTGGCTCCTCCAACGTTACAACAGGACTCTCCCTGGACTTAGTTTGTTCATTCCCCCTTTGTGTGGGAACGCCTGTCACCATCAGCTGAGACTACTAGGTCTCAGGGCAACATCCAAGCCCTGATGTGTGGGAGATCGGAACAATTATTAACTATGTAAGTTTTGTTACTGTATATTTTTTGCATAAAGTATCTTATTATTTTGGGGGTTTAATAGGAGCTTGTTAGGTGTCCAGTATATTTTTACTAATAGTGTCTCTCTATGAGCTTTCTTTTTATGTTTCCATGTTTTATAATTGGCCCTATTGATCGCAGGTGAATTGTGAAGCAGCAGGATTGACATAACCAAGGGGCACTAAGAGACCATGGGTTCAGTGCGCACTTGCCATCATCAGCCATTAAGGATTCCCCTAATTTTTCCCCATTTAACTTGTGAATCATCTGTTTCCTTTTCTTTCTCAAATGCATAACCTTACTGTACATGTATATGTATTAAACCTCATCTGCCATTTACCTGCCCAAGTTTCCAGTCTCCCCAAGTCCTTCTGAAGAGAAATTACATCCTGCTCTGATTCTATTACCTTACACAATTTAGTATCATCAGCAAAAATGGAGACTTTGCTCTCTATGCCAACCTCAAGGTCATTAATAAACAAGTTAAAAAGCAATTAATGTATCGCTAGGTGCTAATGGGATCTTCAAAACTCATTAACGAAGCATTAAATGCCGCGTTAATGTAACAAGGGCCTGCCGTTAACTGTAACGGATATTTATGTTAATGATATGCAAAAGAGGTGGAGACCACCTCAACGCATACCCCCATTAGCGCCATTAATGTACATAGCGCTTCACAACAGAAATACACATGACAATCATATAAATAACAAATAATACCAATAACAGATCATGGGAATAAGTGCTTCAGACATAAAAGTAATATTTAGGGAAAGGAGTCCCTACTCCGAGGAGCTTACAGTCTAATCGGTAGGTAGGAAGAACGTACATAGACAGTAGGAGGGCGTTCTGGTGCTCTTGTTATTAAAGGGCGTACTGTACATGTATGCCAGCTTTCCTAAACTGTGATAAAGGCATCAATTCTCAAATGTTTCACCTTCGCATGCCAATTTAACACCACTTTCTAAGTACCATGGCAACCTTAACCAATTATGATTGCTTTCAAGTTTGAACAAATGTCTCAATTTCCATTTGATTTCAAAGTAATAAGCATAAAATGTCACTCGTGACAGCACATCTACAACGAGCAACATTCAGAAGTAGAGGGTTACGAAGTCTCCGTTCTGGTTTGGACAGAACATGTAATTTCCATCCTTCATTGAAAGGGCTATCATAGGAGCAATATTTTCTGAGCAGCTGAGCAGATCTTTGTAAACCTGTTCTTGATTAATACAATGCCATTGATTGACAGGATTTCTGCATGAAATAACTTGAAAAACATATGTTTATTTTAAATATTCTCAATTTAACACTATTCACAAATATTTAAAACAAGCAACAAATGTTTCACCGCTTCATACGGCTAGGTGTATTCTGTGTAATCTAAATATTTGGGACAGGTCGAAAAGCGGTATCTCTCTATATATATCAACCTCATCAGCTCTTGTTGATCCACTGCTGGATGGAGGCCTACCCAATTATAAATTATATATTTATGGGCAAAAATGTCTGCACACACAGCGTAAAGTGCCTAATAGAAGACGTGGGTGGTGAAAGGTAAAAGGAATGAGATAAAAATCAGTTTAGATCAAAAATGATCTATAATACCAGCACAGCACTAATAGTAGCAAATCAAGGGTCATTTATTATGTCCAAGATGTAAACATAAGACTGATGTTTCAGCCCCCAGGGGGACAGAAATGTCAGGCTTATGTTTGCATCTTGCACATAATAAATGACCTGTTACTATTAGTGCTGTCCTGGTATTATAGATATCTTCTGATCTATACTGACATATATATATATATATATATATATATATATATATATATATATATATATATATATATATATATATATATATATTTATGTATTATATGTATATATGTACAGTATGTATGTCTTTATTTATATAGCGCCATTAATAATACACGTGACAATCATATAAATAAAAAATAATACAAATAACAGATCATGGGAATAAGTGCTTCAGACATAAATGTAACATTTAGGAAGAGGAGTCCCTGCTCCAAAGAGCTTACAAACTAATGGGAAGGTAGGGAGAATGTACAGAGACAGTAGGAGGGCATTCTGGTTAGTGTGTCTGGAAGGGGCCAAGCTTTATGTATCATGTGTAAAGTATTAGCCACGGTGCTACTCAAATGCTTCGTTAAGCAGTTGTGTTTTAAGGTGGGTCTTAACGGTGGATAGAGAGGGTGCTAGTCTGATAATGAGTGGAAGGGCATTCCAGAGGTGTGGGGCAGTCAGTGAGAAAGTTTTAAAGCAGGAGAGGGCTTTAGATACAAAGGGGGTAGAGAGAAGACATCCTTGAGCGGAAAGCAAGAGTCAGGATGGTGCATAGCGAGAAATTAGGGCTGAGAGTGTAAAGCTTTTGTAGCATTGCTTCCCATCCCACCCCATCCCCCCGGGAGATCTTGCTTCTGTGATGGTAAGGGGAACAGGACAGGCTTCCTCAGACTCTCAGTTTGGTGTCATCAGCACCTCCAGTCGCAATAGGCTTCAGGGATCCTGAAGACAGTCCCCACGCGACAGATATCTTTCATACTCCTACCCAATTGACTGTTACTCAGGCAGGAGTATATAAAAAGGCTAGGCCCCATTTCCTCACAGGTTGTGGCTGATCCAGGGAAGGCCCATAGATAGGGACGCTTCCACTAGTAGCTGAATAGAGAGTGTCCGTACACCCGTGATGGATGCCACGCGGTGTATTTAGCCTGCGGTCTGGGACCCGACACCGGCATATGTATCAGAGATTCTAACAGTAAGACCCTCCAGCGGGAGTTCACCCCACGTGCTGGACTGGATAATTCGAGAGGAGGGATTTGCAGATCCCACGTCGTGGGACCTGACTGATCCATTGCTTGACGGTGACACCTGGGTACAAGAGTGCCGAGGAAGGTATCATACACGTACACTTCGGTGGTGTTGACATTGTGGAAGGACATCAGGGATATTGGTGACCCGGCACCCTAAGTTTGGGGATACAAACCTTCCCTTGGGTTATTATTGTGTTTTACTGTGGTACTGTTATATTGTGTGTATTGTATGTGTTCAGTAAATACCCTGTGTATGACATTACTGACCATATTAGTTCCTGTGAGGTGTTATCCTGCTGCGCTAGGATCCCTACCAGGTGGAGTCGCTGTAAACCAAGAGACGAGACAACCACAGGCTTCCAGCGGCTGAGGCCTCTTGTAAGCCACGCAGGTAATCGGCAGCATGCGTAGTTCCCTTAGACACAGGGAAAGGGGGCTACACATGTACAGTATGTATTAATGACATTATTTACCATCAAGTGGACAAATACCTAGCACACCCAAACACGCACTTTAAGTGCGTGTTCACAAGTTCTTTTTTTTATTTATTATATGGATATAAATAACCTTACCATACAAGATGTGAATCAGAGAAATTTGTCATAATCTAGCACAAAGAATACTCCTTTGCAAGATTACAAGAAAAGGGTCTTTCAGGTCCTTTAAAATTCTTTATAATGCATGTGTGGTATCTAGTACTGTTACATATACAGCACTAGATTAAGGATTTTTTTTTATCTGCAGCTAGAATAACAAACAGAGATAAATGCTAAAGATTGCTCACCTGACTTGTTGAACATGCATATTTTATGTTGATGGGTTTACTATGGAGGTCGACTCATCAAGCATTGAGACAAGCGCTCCAGGAAAGCAGTGAATGCATCTAGCAATGCCGTTATCACCTGTGGGGGGAGTAACTATTCGGAAGGCATGTCGGTGGCTATTTAAATGTCAGGTCTTATAAATGATTACTATCCCTAAAGACAATACTTATGCACAAACAGAATGATTTGCTGCAATGGATAATTTCTTGAACACTAAAGAAAAAGTAAGTGTCTGTCGCTTAGCTGCTTTCGCAGTAAGAGATTTGCCAAATAATATGCAGAGCGCTGGAGCTTGAGTCATGAAATTAACCCATGAACTATTTTAAGCACGGGGGTTTTCTCTTCGTAATTAGAGATGGGGGAAATTTGGGGGATGAATTTGGATCCGCAGCGGATCGGGCGGTTCTTTTGGTTCACGGATTTCAGCGGCTCAATGTCAAAAAGGGCGATTAACGTTTTGCGGTTATTGTACTATTATTACCAATACACTACACGGATTCTGCAACCCGTGGAAGGATTTGTAGCATCCAATCCGTGGATTCAGCGATCCGGTGGCGAATTGCTATGAATCTGCCAAATGACTGCTGAATCCGCAGATTGGATTCTACAAATCCATCCACAGATTCTACATATGCCCCTGACGAAGCTTACAGCGAAACTAGTAGGGTGGAGGACGATTGACCGAGCCGTGGAGGACTTCCAATCACTACTGTGACTGTGAATGTCTCTTACACAAATCTCGCGAGTGCGATCCTCACGTCCCGCGGAAGTGTCCTGTCCACGGATGTGCCGGCAGAGAGACGTGGGACGTTTCCCTGACCAGACAAGGACAGTAGCAGAATCCGGTTGGCATTGCTTAGTGTTCCCTCTGTGGACATATCTTTTATGGTTTTAGCTTGTAATAAATATTTTGCGTAATTGTATTTGTTCCCTTTTCTTATCCTAAGATTGGCTGTCTATCAACTCTGCTTTATTGAATATCTACCTGGAAGCCTAGCTGAGCCTAGCAGTGCAGTGTGAGGAGGATTTGTCCCAGTTGAGCCCAGCAGTTATAATCCTAAAGAGGAGCCTAGCTGAGCCCAGCAGAGGGGATCATTCCCTCCTCAACTACCAGATAAGATCATCATTTCTGCCTGAATTCAACTTTTATCTTGTAAGTGAAGACTACAGAGCAGAACTTTTTTCCTCATTATACAGATTACACGACGTTCTGTACTTTTCCACAGATTGTACCCAAAGGCGGTTTTTGATGAATTCACGCGGACTAAAATAGACCAAATCCATTTACGCAATTCTCACCGCAAAACGGATTTGGGGGAGGGAGGGGGGATGCAAGAAAATCCAGGAAACAGATTTGGGTGGATTCACGCATCTCTACTCCTAATGACCCTTGGGGAACTCTTTACAACTCCTTTTTATTTATTTTTATTTGATTCCTTGCAAAAATGTGAACACAGTTATGTAATAATAAAGTTTTGCATATAAAATTAAAACTTTGCTAATGTCTATACTGTATGTTTATTTTTCTTATTTAGAAAACACTCCTTTTGTTTGAAACGTAATTTATAAAATGATTCCGCAAATCAGATGGAGGATATAATGTGTAAATATTTGGCGGTTAAGAAAGTATTGTTCTGCGCAGAAAGCGCACCGCTCCCTTAACATGACAATAACAGCTATTCATTAGTAACTAACATTGTACGAGCTCCATACCGACTCCATACTACAAGCATGTGCAAATGTTCATTTGTATTCAACTAGTATTAGTGCAGCAATGAATTGGTTTATTTTTGTTTTTTAAATCCCTGTAAATGAAGATGGGTTAAGAAAGTACATTTTCCTCTAGAGATTACTGAATGGGAGCATTTGTAGTTCATTGGTTTTATCTACTTAATAATTTAGAACAAACTCAGCTACAAAGTTGCTAGAAATAAAATCAATAATTTATTAGTTAAAACTAAGACACATTTACCATATAAGCCCAGCTCTGTTTTCTTTGTCCCCTCACTATTGACATGCCTTATAAACAGTTATAGACTGCGTGGCAAGACTCACTGCCCCCGGCGCTGCAGTGAAGAAGGACATTTCCGGAGACAGTGTCTGGGGGGGGGGGGTTGAGCGAGGGGGGCATACTTCCCCCGCAGCATTAATCCTCTGATGCCATGATCGCCATGGTTGAGCTGACAGTGGGGTGGCAGCGGCATCCGTACATAGCCATATAAAAGGAAAACATCCCCGGCCTGACCAGTCTCCACCCCAAACAATAACCACCACAGACTCAATGGAACAAAACAGACCACAGCTTTATTCAACCAATTAACATAACTGTAATTCTGGCCCTGCTGGGGCTAGTAACCTTCCAAATAATTAGCACCAGTCCGCTTGGGCCTAGGTACCTAAAAATAAATATTTATCCAGTGTGTGAAAATGTAGATTCTTTGTTACAATAATTATGGTTCGACACAGTTTTCTTGCATTTCCAAATATCATTTCTTCTTGAGACAGTTTACAATACCCAGCTTCATATAGTATATGCAAGGATATCAACAGGCATTTTACAGGTGAACAGAATGGAGAACAGAACTTGGGCATCGATGTTCTGTTCTGAAGCATCTCTTCTCGTACAGGATTCATCATAGTAATTCCTAGCTAGAAAATTAACCTATTACAGTAAAGCAGTAATAAGATTAGGAAATCGAGAGCCACGTACTGTATAATAACAAAAAGAATAGAACAAAAAACGAAAGCCTGGGAACACAGCCCATATTCTTATCTAAACCTTGGGCAGACTTCATCCTGTACCCAAAATGTACTACAAACAATTCACTTGTTCTAACTTTTGTTGAGAATAAGTTTCCCTTAAATGTGTTTTTCATTCTTACATCCCACAATCCGTTTTTACAAAGGAACAGCAGAATAGAGTCTGGGTAACAAAATGGATACAAACAGGCAACATGGATTCCGAATAACTTGAATTCCATTTACTGTACCCCACCTCCTGTGGTCACTGCACTCCGCCCGCTGGAAAGGCTATCTAAAATCCCTTAAGATGCAAGGTCACTGATGTTCTGGGGTCCCCTCACTATCTATACTCCATTATTCTACTCTATCTGTACTCCAAATACCATTCAGAACTAGCCCCTTCAGCAAGACCACCCAGCACTGCTGTTACACACCCAACCCACCTAACTACCTCTTACTCCCTGCCAAACCTCTCCCTTCCTGAATGGTGGTAGGGGTCTGATCGCTCATTTGGGCTCTCTCTCCATTCTGGGGCATCTGTCCTAATCCTTACTAAACTTTATTGTATGTTCATGTCAGGTGTAGTTAGAAACATATTGTGTATTGGGATTGTAATAAAGAGAAAGCACTTAATCATGCAACATATTTTGCTTGTTTCATAATAACATACAGGCAGTCCTCGGTTATCCAATGGAATCCATTCTGGAAGTAGTGTTGGATAGTGAAACCGTTGTAAAGTGAGTCCCATGTTAATTAGTGGCAGTGAGCATCAGCATAGCACATTCAGGTGTCGGATAACACAATCAGGCATCGGAAAACGGCCCATAGGGTTGTATTGTAAAGCATCGGATATGCCATCCGTCGTACAGTGAAACGTCAGGTAGCGAGGACTACCTGTACGTTATGTACTGTAGCATTTTCAATTTAGTTCCAAAAGTATATCTGAGAATAACAACATCATGTTATATGCAATGCACATTGGTTTTATGAGATTCTGCATAACGTGATGACATTGATTGAAGAGTATACGAAGAAAATAATGCAACAGCAATTCCAAAGTTATTAAGACTTCTCAAAAATGGTTCTCACATGATATTTATTAAAAACTTTTATATTAAATATGTGAGCAACTTCAACATAGCAAGCAAAACAACAACTAAAATTAAAAAAAACTCTGGAAGCTAAGTGCTGAAAACAATGTACACGTATTGCTTCAAGACAATGCACGTAACATGATAAGTGGGGTAAATATTACCGGTTTGAGAAATGAGTCCTGCTTCATCCATAATCTCCAATTGGTGCTCCATGATAGCATATTCTCTCAAAAATCTATTTCAGACTTAATATCAAAGTGCCGCAATAATGTAACTCATTGTAATCACTCGCAAGTAGCTTGTACGAGGCTGAAGGAAATGCAAACCAATTTTTCGCTTCCACGACACAAGCTGGTACAAGACGTAGCAACGAAGTGGAATTCAACATGTCATACTATGTTGAAGATGTTATTTGATCAAAAGCCATCACATTATACTCATCAGATCCCAACGTACCCAACTTGACTGCTGATGATTTTAAGCTGATAGAAAATGTAGTTATATTATTGGAACAAATTTTCAGTCACAGTCGAAGCCAGTGCAAACGAAGCTCTTATTTCGATGGCGATTACAAATTTAACTGCTTTAGAACGCTTTCTCAGCAAAAAAACAAAACTACAAAGGCACCGAAAATATGCAAATAGAACTGCTAAAATCTTTGCAAGCTAGATCTCATAATGTGAAATGAAATCAATTGTATGTGATTGCCACCGTTTTGGATCCACGTTACAAACTTACATTTTTAAACCCAAATATACGTGTTATTGCAAAAGAAGAAATAAAAAGTCTGTCTCGAATATTAAAAAAAAAAAAAAAAATGACAATGAACCATGAGAACCTACGTACAGAAGAGAAAAATGATGACGGTAAAATTCAAGATGGGTGGGCTTGCTTAAATTTCGGTTGAGAGATGAAAGCCAACAAGAAGAGTTTCGAGGATAATATGTCTTATTCTAAAGAAGAGAAGCAATTTGAACATTTTCTTAAATGTCCTAAAATCTCTCATAAAGAAAATCCTTTAATTTTATGGGCAAAAAATGCAGCTACATTATCTTAACTGAACTGTCAAAATTGGCCAGACGTTACTTGTCATCAGCTCTGCCTTGAAGCATACCCAGTGAAAGGGTGCTTAGCGAGCCGAGAATCATATATGAACTGCAGCAGAATAAACTCCTTCCCTGAAATGCAGAAAATCTATTGTTCCTTCATCATAATCTCCCATTGTTGAAATTGTACTATTAACATTTTGACTGCACGTAAGTAAAGAATAAAATATTGAGATTGTATGAAGTTTAACATTTTACCAGCTGATACTGTTAACCAGTCGTTGTTAAGTATAATTATGCAGCACATTGTGTAAAATGTATCATTAAAATATATATCGTTTCTCTGATTGTGTCTTGCAGGCTAAAAAGTGAAAATAAAATATTATGTTAATTTAGTTTGTTTTTATTGTTATCCTTTTTTGCTCATGAGGGGCTGAGTACCCGGCCCCGGGTTCCAGCAGGGTCCGGGTAATTTTCGGGCAGAGAAAATATGGCCGGGTATGCCAGGTAATGGGTACTTTCCTGGTACATGGTACATCACTAATGACAAGCATTACATTACTATTTATTTAATATGCTAACTCCCTTATAAGCACTAAAAAAAAAAGGATGTCAGTGGTGAGCCCCTTTTCAGAATACGGATATTAATTAGCAGATTATATAAATAGCAAGGCACACTAGTTAATGATTGGCGAATCGATTGCGAAATTTGAAAGAGCAATATTTTCCCGTTTACAAAAGGGACGTTTCAGATGGTTTGTTACCTAATGCGAAAGTTTTGCAAATCTCTTGTCTTTACCGCATCTTAATGCTAAAAATATGAAGCTGAAACTGTTGCGCTCTCATATAGGTGTAGCAAGACTTACTGTCTTCGGTGCGCTGGGCGGCAGTGGTCACGGCACCAAGGAACTAACGCTGCGCCATTCAAAAGTTTGGATTTCCCGCTGCGTCAGACACTGTGACGGTGTCTCTCTCTCTGGCTCTCTCCTCTCCCTCCTCTCTCCCTCCTCTCTCCCTCCTCTCTCTCCCTCCTCTCTCTCCCTTCTCTGTCTCCCTTCTCTGTCTCCCTTCTCTCTCTCCCTTCTCTCTTCTCCTCTCTCCCTTCTCTCCTTTCTCTAATCTCTCCTCTCTCTCATCTCTCCCTTCTCTCTTCTCCTCTCCCCCTTCTCTCCTCTCTCTACTCTCCCTTCTCTTCTCCTGTCCTCGGTCCTCCCTCTTCTGTCCTCTCTCTCTCCCCTCCCTTCCTTTCTCTCCTCTCTCTTCTCTCCTCTCCTCTGGTCTCCTGTCCTTGCTCTTCCCTCTCCCCCCTCTCTCCTGTCCTCTCTCTCCTTCATTACTAATTAAGATAAAGCTATACTGCTGCGACACACTTTATTCGAGCAAATACCCACTATGTACCTGGCAGATACCTGGAATGCGCCGCTCCTCACCTCTGACAAGCCCCGTTGCATTTGCCTTCCCAGCCTGGGTTCATGCCTGGCTGATGGGCGGCTGATCTGTTAAATGATAATGATTAGGATTTAATAGGCTGCAATGCTTCGCGTGTCTACCAGATGGCATAAATTCATGAATTGTAATGCAGTATATATATATATACTGTGCAGTATTGCAGCCAGCGGGAATAAAATGCTTCAATCCCTGCCTGGAAAATAACGCAATGCACTCGGGCAGAAAACAGTCACAAACCTCAATACACCCGAGTATACCCGAATTCGTGGGACTAGCCGAGCTCGAATAAAGTGTGTCGCCAGTGTATGGATATACAGTAGTTGCTTATGTTGTAGCATTATGGGGAATGATGGCACCAATAGCAGTGACTTAAAATCAACCAGTAGAAATATTTGTGCTGTGCTGCTATCACTGCATACAGTACAGCAGGGCAACTCTATATTAAATCAGCATGCAATCCCATTTACATCTGTTACAGATAAAGTAACAATCTAGCTCAAAGATTTCACCTTACATAAAATGTAACAAATTACTTCATACTGTGCATCACCATAGCAACACATATCACACATTTTTCTTTGCGCATATACTAATATATATATATATATATATATATATCTATATTATATATATATAGATTATATATATTAGTATATGCGCAAAGAAAAATGTGTGATATTTAAATCTTTCCTCTCCGCATGAAACTAGCAATATGTGTATTTTAATTGAAATAGAAAGAACAATTTCCTATTAATAAAAATCAATCATTGCTTGTCATAGCAGAAAAATGCAATTTAGCTTCTTATCAGATTCCGCTTCAGACTGAAGTTAGATGCAAAGCAAATGGTAATGTGATAATGTATGAAGCCGCCAAATGATACAGCCTTTTTCAGCAAAGGGCAAAGAGTAAAACATTAAAAGGCATGGTTTTAGTATTTTCATTATAGCACAAATTCAACTCATATATCTGAGGGAAAAAAAACATTCTCTTGTACTTTATTGAAAGAAATGATACAATTTACGGAGTATATTTGAGCAGCCTATTCTGCTCTGCTGTCTGAATAAGAACTTACTATGAAAAAGAGTTTTTGGTGTAAAAGAAGTGGTAGCAGCAGAAGACCAGCAATATATTCGGGTACTGAGTTGTCCTGAGCGCCAATAAATACAGTAGTTGCTGTTCAGTGAATAGTCAGAGAGACATAGGGGTCAATCAATGGCCTAGGTTTACTTGACCTATATGCTGTTGTATAACCCCCCCCCCCTCCCCTTGCTCAGGCCCATCCCCCAGAAACCTGTGGGTTCAACCCAGCCACAGTATTTTATTAACTAAACAACCACTGAAAACCATAGGTCTTGTCAGAAGACCTCCCTATCAAATACCCCCAAACAATATTTCACAACTTGCTGACCACCCCGTGAGACCAGAAAAGCTCCATAAGCCACCTTATAGGATGACCCCTGCAGGCCTGCTGCTTCTGGCCCAGACCTCACACAGGGGGTCATGCAATAAGCAGTGATAAGTGCTTTTTTTTTTTTTTTCCAAAATTTTTTATTAGGCAAATACTTATTTCACAATGTACATATCATACATGTTAATACAGCCTAATACAAGTTTTCTCCATTTTTTGGTTAAAGAAACCAGAAAGAAAGAGGAAAGCTCATCGCCCCCCTGACCCTCCTGGGGTTGTAAGGGGGGTGCGAGTATGGAAACAGAGAGTAAGAGTGTGGAAAAAGAGAGAAGGGGAGGTGGGGAGGGGGAAGGGGGAAGGAGGGGGGGATACCTGTTGCTCATCACATCCTCAGAATATTTCTATTGGAGTTTCTGGACTCGTTCTTTTTACTTTTTATTTTTGGGTTAGGGACGCGGGGGTGCCATATGGGTTAGCCACGGGTCCCATGTTTTATTAAAGGAGTCCGTGGATCTTTTCAGAAATGCCGATAATTTTTCCATATTCATTACCTCTTGTATCCTATTTTTTATCGTTTGTTTTGAGGGGGGAGACACTTTCTTCCAGGCGGCTGCCACTGCACATCTAGCCGCTGTTAGGATGAAGGAGATTAATTTACTTGTTGGTCGGTCCACATTTTCTAAGGGCCTGGCCAACAGGTAGGTCAGCGGGTCAACAGGGATTTTGAGGCCGGTGACCTCTTCTATTAATTTTTGAGTGGTTCCCCAGTATTTTTGAATTTCCGGACATGTCCACCAAATGTGTGCCATGTCCCCCTTTTGACCGCAACCTCTCCAGCATAGATCGGACGCCTGGGGGTAGATTTGGTTTATTCTAACTGGAGTAAGATACCAGCGGAACAGTATTTTATATATATTTTCTTTGATTGTGGTACATATGGAGGTTCCTGATGCATTCTCCCAAATTCTTTCCCAGTCCTCTCGGTCTATAACTATTCCCAATTCTGCTGCCCAATGCAGCATATAGTCATGGGTGGGGGCTTCTATGGCCCTTTCCAATACTGCGTAAATTTGTGTTATAAGACCTTTCTGGTGGCCTGTTTCTCGACAGAGCCGCTCAAAAACTGTGAGAGGGGGAAATTTCAACGTTGGGGATAAGGTTCGAATAAAGTGCCGAATTTGTAGATACTTGAACACGTCCAACCTTGCTATTTCATATTTGGTTTGTAGATTTTGATAGCTCAGGAATTCTCCAATGCTCAGGAGGTCAGCGATCGCTCTAATATTTTTTGCTTTGAATTGATCCAATTGTCTGGGCTCACAACCAGGAGGGAATTTCGGATTTTTGTGAATTGGTATGAGTTGGGATTGGGGCGATGTGAGCTTGAATTTATATTTGCATCTCGTCCAGATCTCCCATGTGTGTCTCATTGGGCCTAATTTAAATTTACTATTCTGCATGTCTTCCCTGCTCAGGGACCAAAGGCAAGCTGGTAGTGAAGGCGTCCCGGCGTAGTATGATTCTATATCTAGCCAACAGTATTGGTTTGGGTTGGCATTCCAGACTACCGCCTGTCGCAGTTGTGCGGCTAGGTAGTATTTGGTGATGTCTGGGACACCAAGTCCTCCTCTACCCCTTGATGCCAAAAGAACTGTCCTAGCGGTTCTGGGTTTCTTACCCTGCCAAATGAAGTGGAAGATTAGTTTTTGTATGTTTTTTAATTCTGAGCCAGGGATGTGGATCGGGAGCGTCTGGAAATAGTATAATAATCTGGGGAGTATGTTCATTTTAACCGAGATCATTCTCCCGATCCATGATATTTGATATCCTCCCCATTTCGCTAGGTCTTGTTTAATTTTCCGAAACAAGGTCGGATAATTTTGTTGATATAGGGATTGGTAGTTTCTCGCTATCTTTACTCCCAGATACTTGATACTCGAGGAGCTCCAATGGTAGTTAAAGTTTAATTTGAGGAGTTTCACCTCTGGCTCTGGCAGGCTTAAATTTAGTGCTTCCGATTTATCGCTATTGATTTTATAGCCTGATATGTCTCCAAAATCTCGGAGTTCTTTTTGGAGGTTAGGTAGGGATGTTTGGGGTTGTGTCAGGGTTAAAATGACATCATCTGCGAATAGTGATATTTTGTGCTGCCTGTGTCCAATTTCTATTCCTTTGATGTCTCTATTGGTTCTTATTGCCGCTGCTAGGGGTTCTATGGTTAGTGCAAAGAGAAGAGGAGATAGGGGGCATCCCTGTCGAGTTCCATTAGTAATCTCAAATCTCTGGTTACTGCCCCCTGGTAGTTTTACTGTTGCAGATGGATTTTGATATAATCTACGGACTCCTTCTAGATATGCGTCTTTGAAGCCGAATTTGCGCATAACATGGTCCATGAATAGCCAGTCTATTCTATCGAACGCCTTCTCTGCGTCCAAGCTAAGGAGTAGTGCTTTGGTCCCTGTGAGATGGACATGTTCAATAATATCAATTATCTTTCGGGTATTGTCCGAGGCCTGTCTGCCTGCTACGAATCCCACTTGGTCTTTATCTATTAATCTTGGTAAAATGGGATTCAATCTATTTGCGAGTATTTTGCTATATAGTTTGAGATCACAGTTAAGCAGGGAGATTGGACGGTAGCTTCCACATTGCATCGGGTCCCTGCCTTCTTTGTGTATTATGGCCAGGGTGGCCAGGGACATTGACGTAGGGATTTGATTCCCTTCCATAAAATCGTTAAATGTTCTTAGAAGATGCGTGGATATTACTGGCAAGAATCTCTTATAGTAGACATTAGTGAAGCCATCTGGGCCAGGAGACTTTGTGATTTTTAATGATTTGACCGCCTCTTCCAGTTCCTCTTTTGAAATTTCAGCATTGAGGACTGTGTTTTCCTCCTCCGTTAGTGTGGGGAGCTGACACTTATCTAAGTAACGTGCTATTAATTCGGATGCTACTGATTCGGGGCGGCCCTTTTTGGATCTTAAGTTATAAAGTTCGGTGTAAAATTTTGTGAATTCGGCTGCTATTTTATTGTCACTATGTTGTATCTCACCAGACCTACTCTTGATCGCCGTAATTTGGGACCGTTTATGCACCCCTCTTAATTTAGTCGCTAGAAGTCTGTCTGCCTTGTTCCCTTTATCATAATATTGTTGGTTGGTCCATTTAAGGGCTTTCTCAACATCCTCCAGCTGGATTTGTCTAAGTTTTGCTCTAGCTGTTGTCAATGTTTTATATATTTTTTTTGAGGGGTTAGCTTTATGAGTTTGTTCTATTATTTTGATATCATCCGTGAGCTCCTTTATTAGTTTTTGGCGGGCTTTTTTCCTGTGGGATGCGATGGAGATGAATTTCCCTCTAATGGTTGCCTTATGGGCTTCCCACAGGATTGCTGGAGAGGAGACGGATCCTGAGTTAAAAAAAAAGTAGTCTCTAATGGCAGTTCTGATCTCTCTTTCTATCTCAGGATGGTTGAGTAGTGAGTCATTTAGCCTCCATGAGTAATTTATTGTCTTTTCGAAGGGTGTTGTCAAGGTTATGGTAATCGGGGCATGATCAGACCATGTGATCGGTCCTATGTCGGAGTCAGTTGTTGCCGCCACCACATTTTTTGTGGCCAGAAAGTGGTCTATTCGAGAGTAGGTCTGGTGAGGTGCTGAGTAGAAAGTATAGTCTCTCTGGCCCTGGTGTTGGGTTCTCCAGATGTCCACCAGTGAAAACTCGCTCAAGATTCCCCTAAACCTTTTCCCTGTGATCTGGGAGGGGGTTGTACGGGGAGGACCCATTGTGGTCGATCTGTCCTCGGTAGGGTTGAGGACCATGTTTAGGTCCCCTCCCACTATCATCGATGACAGATATCCCGGGTCTATGCCCTCGAGTACTCTCTTTAGGAATTCGGTCTGATTCTCGTTTGGGGCATATACATTGATAAGAGCGATCGCTGAGCCCGCTAGGGAGCCATATACCACTAGGAATCTACCCTCTGGGTCCGCAGTTGTTTTGATATGATTGAATGGGGTGCCCTGTCTGATCAGGACAGCTACACCCCTTTTTTTGCTAGTAAATGATGCGAAAAAACACATTGGGAACACTTTTTTGAATAAATTTGGGGGGTCCTGTGATGTGAAGTGGGTCTCCTGTAGAAATATGATGTCCCCCCCTGATCTTTTCATATCTTGAAGTGCTAGCCTCCTTTTACGGTTATTCTGGAGGCCCTTCACGTTGAGTGAGGTGAATTTAATTGTGGTTTGGCTAGCCATTTGGTTTCTTTTTTAGGGGGTGTCGTAAGGCCTCATCTTTCCCATTTGAGAGGCCCTGATTCAGTGAGTCTGAGTCTAGTTTATATCTCTGTAGGTGTGGGAGTTGTGATTTTTTTTTAGCTAGAATAGCTATTTTAAACTGAGGGGGGAGGGCGTGGGGGAGGGACAACAGGGGTAAGGCGAAGATCAGCTGGGACAGGGTCAGCTGATAGAAATAGGTTGTAACGATGCCTTGAAAAGGCTTCAACAAACTTTTGCCAGCTTTAAAAACAGCCGGCATTTGGGCTATAAGAGCCCTTCTGGGGTGGTTCCGGGTCAGTCCACCGTTGGACGTCTGAGGGGTCCAAACCCTCTATAGAAATTTCTTAACCCCTTTTTTATGTAAATTCTCAATCCACAGGGGAGGGAAAATGGGGGAGGTGAAGGTGTGATTCAGGTAGTTTAAACATTTTGCATTTTTGTACACCATCTGCTGCTTAGTATTACACCGCAGCCCTACTGTGCACATTTTGATTTTCCACCCAGGCAGTTTCAACTTTCTTTTGTCAGTTTGCTTCGTCTGAATGGGAAGGGGGTGGAGGGGGGGGGGGGATGGGATAGGGGGTGAGGGAGGGGTTAGGGGGGTGGAGGGGGTGGGGGGGGGCGGTTAGTGGGGGGGGGGTGGTGGGTGGTGGGGTGGTGGATGGGGGGGGGTGGGGGGGGGCGGTTAGTGGGGGGGGGGTGGTGGGTGGTGGGGTGGTGGATGGGGGGGGGTGGGGGGGTGGTGGGGTGGGCGGGTGGGGGGGGTGGGGGGTGGGGGGGGTTGACAGAACCTTTCCAACGATATAGGCCTTTCATTTTTTTGTATGCTGCATCCATTATACCACTTTTTGCTCTAAGTATGCAATATATTATCTGGGAATCAGTCAAGGCACCTTTTGTTTTCTTATAAATCTTTGCGTCCCCTGGATTCCATTCCAAGGAAAGGCATAGGTGTATAAACCACATTGCGTTTAATTCACAATTTTTATATATTACCGGGGGGGGAGGGGGTGGGTGGGGGCTAGGGGGGGGGGGGCAGGAGGGGTGAGGGGAGGGGGGGGGAGGGTGGGTGAGGGGAGGGGCGGGGGGGGGTGGGTGTGGGGGGGGGGGGATTGCGGTTCCATTCCAACAGTGTAGGCATTTCACATTTTTATGTGCTGGGTCAGTTGTACCACTCTATACAATAAGTATGCTATACACTATCTGGCAGTCAGCTTAGGCACATTCAGTTTTCCTATGAGCCTTTGCTTCCTCTAGGTTCTGTTCCAAGGAAGGTCATAGGTACATATCGCTTATTGCATACATTTTTCAACTTTTGTATAGCACCCGGGGGGAGGGGGGGTGGGGGGGTGGTGGGGGGGTGGTGGGGGGAGTTGGGGGGGGGAAGGGGGGAAGTGGGGGAAGGGGGGGGAGTTGGGGGGGGGGGGGAGGGGGGGGGAGGGGGGAGTTGGGGGGGGGGGGGGGAAGGGGGGGGAGTTGGGGGGGGGGGGGGAGGGGGGGGAGTTGGGGAGGGGGGAGGGGGGGAGGGGGGGGGAGTGGGGGAGAGGGGGGGAGGGGGGGGGAAAGGGGGGAAGGGGGAGAGAGGGGGGGGGGGAAGGAGAGGGGGGAATGAGGGGGGGGGAAGGAGAGGGGGAAATGGGGGGGGGAGGGGGTAGTGAGGGGTAGGGGGTAGGGAAGGGGGTAGGGAGGGGAGGGGGGGGAGGTTAATGGAACATTTCAGGCAGTAGAGGCATTTCACATTTTTATATGTTGTAACTCTCACACCACTCTATGTCATGAGTATCTTGTATACTGTCTGAGAGTCAGCTCAGGCTTATTTGGTTCCCTCACTTCCTCTAGGTGCTGTTCCAAGGGAGGCATAGGTGAACATCACACATTATATATATTTTTCAACTTTATCTAGCGTCGAGGGGGGGGGAGGGAGGGGAGTGGGGGGAGGGAGGGGAGTGGGGGGAGGGGGGAGGGAGGGGGGAAAGGTTGACGGAACATTTCAGGCAATACAGGCATTTTACATTTTTGTGTGTGTTACATCTGTTATATCACTCTGTCTCATCAGTATGCTATGTGCTGTTTAGAAATCAGCGAGGGCACTCATAGCTTCTCCATGTACTCTTACCTCCCCTGAATGTCGTTCCAGAGGGGGGAAGCACAAGGGGAGGCATAGGGTCGTTTCACACATTATATATACTTTTCGGTTGTGTATCATGGGTTTATGTATATCATTCTCATGTACTGTGGACCTAGGTTTTGGGGGTGAGGGGGAGGGTGGGGGCTGGGGGGGGGGGAGTGGGAAAGGAAACCAGGGTGAGGGGGGGGGTGGGAGGGGGAGTGCGAGGGGAAGGGGGGGGGGGAAGGGCGGGGGGCTATGTGCTTGGGTTGTGGTTGAGACGGGGGGAGGGGGGGGCTGCAGGGTACTTTCTATGATTTAACCTTTTATTATACTACTCACGGCCTCCAGGGCGCAAAACCTCAGCTTGTGTTTGTGCGTCCTTTAAAACAAATCGGCTGAACTGGGTCCTCAGGGTCGCAATTGTCCTCCGACTCTTGAGCCAATGCGTTGTTGTTGGATCAGGCTCTGCTTATTGCTTGTTGATGGGCCGTACCCCCCTCCCCCCCTATGGGCCAAAAAAGATCATCCCGTGGGATCGGGACCACCGGCTGAAAGGGGGGGGGGGGGTGGTGGTGGTGGTGGAGCGAACACCCCTGCGGCCTCGTCCGAAAGGCTGGGGATCGGGGCATGGAGCCAGACCCTTGATGTTAACCGGCATTAGGGAAACCACGATCCCACTCCGTCCGGTCGAGTTGAGTGTGGACCAGGATTTCGACTCAGCTGGCGGGATCTGCCTCGGTGTCATCGCGGGAATAGATGACATGTGTTCCACTGTGGGTAGCGGTTTCCAGTGTCGTCTTGGTCGGGAGGTCAGCAGCTTCTCTCCAGGTACAGCTCCGGTCCGACGGGATACTCTTCGGTGTAGTTGTTGTGGGTCTTCTCTCTCTCTCGGGGTCGTGAAGGGGGGTGTTGTTTGGGAGCGGTGGCGGCTGTTACTTACTTATCTCTGGAGTGCTGGGCTGCGATCCTCTCCGATGTCCGGGGTGGGTCTCCTGCGGTGTCTCCAGATGGCAGGTTGCCCGATAGCCATGCCTGGGGAGGGGTTAGGCCCAAGGCCTTTGCAAATGGGGCCATGTCCGCGGGGTATTTCAGGGACAGGAACTTTCCGTTTTTGTTCACCGAGATTTTGAACGGAAAGCCCCATCTGTACTGTATACCCTTCTCCCGGAGTAGGTTAGTCAGTGGCTTTAGCTCCCGTCTGCGGTCTCTTGTCGCTTTTGACAAGTCGTTGTACACTTGTAGTGTCTCATTTTGAAAAGTTATTTCTCCCATGTCCCGGCATGCTGAAATAATTCTTTCTTTTGAGGTATATTTATGCATTTTTATTATTATGTCCCTTCTGCGTTTTGGATCGTCAGACTTGGGTCCTAGCGCACGATGGGCTCTGTCCATTTCCATCTCCTTTTCCTCCATCTCCCCGCAGACCAGATTGAAGAACTCCAGAAGGTAAGGCCGAATCTGTTCTTGTGTGACTGACTCTGGAACATTCCTCACACGGATGTTTTGTCTTCGGTCACGATTTTCTTGTTCCTCCATGCCTTCTTTGAGGAGGGAGATCTCTTCACCCAGGCGGCTGATCTCTTCTTCCGCTTCTCCCTGTCTTTGTAGGGATTCGGAGAGCTTGTTCTCTAGGGTAGTGGTCTTTTCTGTTAGCCCTGAGATTTCCTTCCTTATATCGCTCACCGCAGACCGCAATTCCGTTTGGAAGGAGGTTTTGAGGGTGGCAGCCATTCCCGCCATCAGTTCTTCCAAATATGCCCTGGTTATTGCCTGTTCTGGGCTTGTAGGGGGGCTTTCTCTCGGCTGGGCCTTTTTCCCCGATTGGGAGGTAGCGCCATGCGGTCCGCCGCCATCTTGGGGATTCATAGTGCTTGCTTTCCCTCGCTGAGACGGTGAGAAAAATTTGGTAACAGCCTGGTTATTCGTTTTTTTTGTTTTTGACATTCCCCTTCTGTTTGTCTATCTGATAGGACTATTTTCGTCCATAAATTTGAAGTTTAAGTGGGGGTTTTGTCGCTGTACAACCCGCGGGTTTCAGGAGCTCCTCTAGCAGCCGTCCATACCGGGTGACGTCACCGGAAGTTCCCCCAGTGATAAGTGCTTTTAAGTGAGATAAAAAGCCATTATAGCGTGATATTGCCTGCTGGGAGATTCACAAAACAGTGATAAGTCTTTTAAGTGAGATAAATGCCTTTATAGCGTGATACTGTCTGCTATTAGATTCACAAAGCTGTGATAAGTGCTTTGAAGTGGGAAGAAATGCCATTATAGCACGATACTGCAGCGTTATCACTGCTTTGTGAATCTCACAACAGGCAGTATCACGCCATAAAGGCATGTATCTCACTTAAAAGCACTTATCACTGCTTTGTGCATAGCACCCAGAAAACCCACTTATCACTGCTTAGTGCATGACCCCCACAGTCTACCCCAACAAACAATCATTGGGCCAACCAGCCATTAATCTCATGTGCATCTCCGACCAGTAAAATAACTTCCATCCCTTTCTCAATATTAGAATGTTATTTATCTTTTTACTTCTCTTTTTTTTATAGTCTTGTTTCTTATTCTCTTTCTTTCTTTTTTTTTAATTTAAATAGCACACAAATTAAAATATTGTATTTTCCCCACAAGCCACGCATGCACATCAATGACCCATCCATACCCTAACCATCAAACC
Organism: Ascaphus truei; assembly: GCF_040206685.1. Lineage (NCBI taxonomy): Eukaryota > Metazoa > Chordata > Amphibia > Anura > Ascaphidae > Ascaphus > Ascaphus truei. Next base: position 34,218,734 of record NC_134494.1, read on the forward strand.
AATACAGGGCGGGAGGGTGGGATACTCAGTGATCCAAACAGGCACAGTAGGACCCCCCCCCCCCCCAGGTGTATGTAAGAAAAGCAACCCCTTTAAATCAATAGAATTGTTTCTTTAATAGACACTTTTTGCATAGATACAAAATGTCGGCAAAATAGGGGCAAAAATATTGCCTCCTGATTTAACAAAGTTAAATATTCCATTGGTTTCTATAAGAATGTTTTTTGTTGATAAATATGATGCATTTATTGCCCCAAATTTGCAGCCACCAGATCATAGACACTGTAAATGGTCATTAGTGCTTTTAAATGTATTGTAGTTTACAGCAGAGATGGGTGAATTAATGTCAAACTTTTACATTTGTCGCTCATATGGATTTTATTCGCAAAGGCAAATATAAAGGGAATGTGCTACGTAATGTACCTCGCAAATTCATGCTAAACATTCGATTTGCCCAGACCTGGTTACAATAGTGCATTAACAGAGGACATAGCTATCACAGACCGCAATGCTTTTGAAGCCCTTTAAAAAAACACATCTATGTGACTATACCTAAATCGAATAGTTATGAGATGTCTAGAGCGAATATGCAGAAATATAATATATGACTGATTCCAAGCCTATGGTCACAATGATTATGTGAGCATGTCACATAATACCAGATGATTGCACCGGGATCGCGAGCAGCATACAGAACAAAGGAATTAAATAAACCGAGTTTATTATGGCCAGAGCAATCAGAACAATTCGTGCAAAAACAGAGGGAATCCTAGCTTGCTAGATGCTAGGCCGTACTGTAGTTAGCTCACCCAGGATGTCTTCCATGGTCAATCCGCCTGAGGGTATACCAGTACCTTGTGACAGCCATTTCACTTTCAGGTTCAAATCTCCCGCTAGTCTCTGATACCAGGACTAGCTATGAACCAAGAAAAAACTGGAATGACTGGCACTCTGATTAACATTAGTGTACATTCTTTTGCGGCCTCCATCTGAAACAATGGTAGACAGGGTCCCGACAAATCAGCAAAGAGATTGTTTCTATGGCCAATCAGAGAGTGAGGGCTTGCCTGAGATGGACCAATTAGGGTAATGGGAGGTGGCACCACTTTAGGAGAGCCCACAAAGGCAGGCTTAAGGAGAGTGGGAAATTCAAATTAAGCAATGGGAATTGAGCCGGAAGGAGAAGGACCCATTCCTCAGTTCGCATTTCCAGCAGAGATAGGTGCCACAGATTCAGGGAAGAGCAATGGCTCCGCTTTTGGAATATATGTTCCCCCAACCTGAGTTGATGGCCTTCCCCAGTGTTTTCAAACACTTCACCTAGCCCAAATTAGATTAAATCCCAATAATTCGTTACTGTATGTGATGACCGTCTGAGTGAATAACCAGCTAACCAGCAACCACACAATGGAGCATTTCGAAATACACAATGGCAAAATACACAAGGGGAAAATAAAATTTCTTTACATGGGGGCATAACAGTATACATTTGGCAGCCATTTTGGCTCCCTAAGATGACCACATGAGCTTGCTGTATAACATAGGTCACCCCTTTTGACTTGTAGGGTAGGGGCAACCCATGGGCTTAACCTTTACTGTGCTTACCTGGCTGCCCCTACCTTCATCACAAGCACTATCTTCTTCCAAGAAATGTTTCTGCGAGAAGGAATTCTCATTGTACTATTGTGCTCTAATTCCAGTGTGTTTCATTATGGGAGACTATGGGCTCTATGCAGTAAGTGCCGAAAAAGTCCTCTCGCCAAGTGTTCCTTATCGGCATGATTCTGCCGATTTTCCCTCGCCGTATGCAATAAGTGCCGAATCCCTTCCGAATCAAGCCGAAAACATTTGGTCCCACTCTGCCAATGATTTGCCGATCACACACAGGTGTATCGGCGTGCATGGCGGGGTGGTGTTAGGTTCACCAATGAAACTTCTTGCTGAATCTGCCAAAGCAAGCATGTTTTGGATTGAGCGGCCCATTTAAAGGCAGCGTGTATTTTTATTCATTCTCTGTGTTGTTGGGAGAGAGAGAGAGAGAGAGAGAGAGAGAGAGACACACACAGAGCTGGGCGATTTACATATTTCATATTGACTGAGAGAGTTGTTGTGTATTGTGAGAGGTTTGTCCTGTGTTGTTTTGTTAGCATCTTTGTCTTGTTTTCACTTTGTAAGTGTTCAGTGCGATTGTCTTTAAATTTCTTTTCTGTTTTTGTGAGTTCTATAGGTATAGCCGAAAGGCGTGGGAAGAGTGATGCTGGTGTGAGTGGTACTGGTAGTCGTGTGAGTATGCGTCTGAGTGAACGTAGGATTCAGGGGAGTGCTGTTGCTGTGAGTGCGACTTGTGTTGCTGGGAGTGCGAGTGCTGCTGGTGGCTCTGTTGCTGGTATTGCTGTGGTGTCTGTTGCTGGTGCTGATGGGGTGTCTGTTGCTGGTGCTGTTGGGGTGTCTGCTGCTGGTGCTGCTGGTGTGTCTGGTGGTGAGGTGGTTGGTGATGGCCCGCTTTTGGAGTCTCTTCTATTGGAAGAAGGAGAGTCCAGTCAGCAGCAGCCAAGCTCTGGGGCTGCACGTGTTCGGAGGAAACATCTGGAGCGGCCACGTAATCCTCGTTTCAATGAAGAGGAAAACAGAGTTGTTGTCACAGGGATTTTGGAGCACTATGACTCTTTGTATGGGCATTTACTAGGTAAGTCTATCTTTGCATTGATTGTTCAAAGACATGTTATCCTAGGTCATGTGAGATGTCTTAATATCAAACTATTATTCACTTATATCTATCAATTAAAGTTAATTGTTACACACATATTCCTTCATGCTTTATAACGACCATAACAATCAGTCTAAAAAGTTTGCCAAAGTTCATACAATATTCATGCAAGCTTCCTTAGATTTGTATGTTTCCACGTAAATGCTCATGTGCTACACATATTCAACCTAAACCAGCATGTTTGGTATCTCTTGGAACAGGTAGCAGTTTAGGAAACTGATCGTTTTTCTAATAATAATTAACGTCATATATTTTGTATGTATTTCAAGGGCGGACAAGTTCAGCATCCAAAACTGAAATGTGGGATCAAATAACATTGGCTGTGTCTGCGTGTGGGAATCATGCCAGGGACCGGGCGAATTGTTGGAAGAGATTCGATGATATCAGGGCAAATTCAAAGAAAAAAATCCAAGCACAACGGATGCATGCTTCTGCCACTGGAGGTGGGCCGCCAGCAGCGTTAACTCCATTGGAGGAGCAGATGCGGGAAAAATTTCTTCCAGTCGTCGTGGAGGGTTTGGCAGGGGACAGAGATATCGGAATTTATTCAGCTCAATTTCCACCAGGTGACAAATGTTACTGTATTACGCATGTCGTATGTTACAGTTCTTATCTTAATTTCAGCAGAAACTATAACTCTATCTATCTATCTATCTATCTATATATTAAGCCTATAGGAAACCATGTTAAAAATGGTTTTTGAAGCAAAAAGTGGCACTGTGTGCTCATTTGCATGTCATTTCCTAGAATCCCTTGCTGCAGTGGAAGTGCTGTGTGCTGGGTGATAATGGTGAAAGGCGGGGTTGCAGACCTGCCTAAGACATGCAGATGAGCATACAGTTGTATTTACATTTATATATATATATAGACAAACAAAAGTGGTGATAATTATCACACAATGCCTATTTTATCTTTACCTTTGTGAGTGCATTTTTAACCCGCCTTCCTCCCCTTTCCCTCATTAAATATACAGTTTCACACTATGGGGCGTGCGCTCTCTCCTCTTTTTTCCATTTATATATATATATAGTTGTCCGAAAAAATCCAATATATATATATATATATATATATATATGAAAAAATCATCTCAGTTGGCACACTGTAAACATAGATAAAATGCTGATGCTTGCCCCATATGCACATGTAAAAATAGAATTTACCAGATTGGAGTCCGGAAAAAACGAGACAGCACACAGTCTTAGTGATTCCAATGCAGATGTAATCAAAGTAACATGGCACCACCTCCAACGTTTCGGTACACTCAACGTGACCTTCCTCAGGGACGTGCAATAAGTGAATGCTAATCCCCCACCTTATATACCCAAACAAATCAAAATTAAATCAAACTCACCCGTGTAGGCGCAACATTGCCCGCGAAACCGCGCCGCTGTGACACGCATACATCCGCTGGAACGCATCGCCATCTTGGATTAACACAAACCTCCCTTTAAACTACGGTGGCCTCAATGGTCTGACCAGGTATAGGCGCACATGCGCGGACTCATCTTGTCTCTCTGTGTCGTGACCCGCAACACGCTGCTGAAACGCATCACCACATTGCTTCTCAGCCTAATGCATGTTTAGCCCAACTACGGTGGCCCACATAGTGCATAGTTTATCTCTAATGGCGGTTCGCGCATGCGCGAACATGCCCAAGCAGCTCGATGTGCAGAATGTATATATACAGCGCAAGCATAGTGTTACTCAAGAGCTAACCCTATTATATGCATAACAGCACCCATGTGAGGATGTGCCCTTACAGATCTGATTAAGGATCTATGAGCAAATGCCAAAACTTCATAAAGCAAGGCACCTAGCCGATAGAGCCATGTGGGGGGGCTATAAAATGTGATCGCATTAAAGCAAATTTGCATGTGTTTGAAATATATGCTTGATCTTATTTACAGAGGGACCCGCTCCAGTATAAGGACGCAACACGCTCACAGCAACCATACACAAACCAATATGTTAAACAACAAACATGTGATATGATGTGTGCATCACCGCACTATATGTTGTTATCCATGTCCCACTATAATAAATACTATTACTACAATGACTAGAATTAGTCTAAAATCGAAAACCAGATAACATGTTTGGTCACACATATTTCTTCCTAAATAGAGTGACCAATGGGCTTTTAATATATATGCCCAATGAGACAACATCTAATTTATACACGTGTCTATCCGGAATCACTTTACTGTGATCCTATGACTATGTCCTAGAGCCAGCTTATAACAGGCCTTATTTACACGACATATCACGTATTTAGAAGTCTCATATATACCATGTAGTATCTATGATCTCGAAGCAGGACATGGAGCCAACATGATGCACATACCAACACCCTAAAGTGAACAAGTGAAAATAACAATACATGGGCACATATGGAAATAACACATAAGGACATAATGCAGAAATATTATGAAATGAACATTGACACAAAAAGACACATAATTACAGAACAAGAAATGATTCCTCAGCAAAACGAAGTGTCATAGTCCTGATTTCTTTTATAGGAAACATCCCAATGAAAAATCTTCGTTTAGGCCAAAAGGGGCCACAGTTTTTAATTCAAAGATGTGCCTCGCTTCACTTTGCAATAGCAATCTATTTCTATCACCCCCTCGTGTGGGCACTTTGACCTGTGAAATAGGCATGCATCTGAATGTTGCCAATGAATGTTTGAAATCCCTAAAATGTTTGGCAACAGGGAGGCATTTAAACTCTAAATCCTTGGCGTCTGCAGATAATGCTTTGCGAATTGTTGAACGATGGATAGCTATGCGTTCTTTGAGCATACGCACTGTCTTCCCAATGTAAAGTAACCCACATGGACATTTAATCAAATATATAACAAATTTTGATTCACAATTCAGATGTTGATGAATCTTGATTTTAGTCCCATTATGTGGATGACAGTAGAAAGATCCCACCTGCATATATTGGCAATTCGTGCAACCCTTGCACCTGTAGGCCCCAGGTTTTTGGGTTAACCAAGTTTTGTCCTTGCTATATTTGTCAGCAGGATCTGCTTGCGTGATCATGTCCCCAACTGACGGACCACGACGAAAACAAAACAAGGGGGGTTCACGGAAGAATTTTCCTATTTTATCATCATTGGCTAGTACATGCCAATTATCTCTAATGCCACGTTGTATGCATGGGGACGCAGTGCTAAATGTGCTTATGACATTAAATCTTGAACTTTTTGATTGATCGCCCAGTTCGATGTTAGTACGATCTGAGTTCTCCCCTCTAATCACACGATCTAGTGCATCTTTAACGTCGACCGGACTATAGCCTCGCTCTAGGAACCTGCTAGCCATGTTGATAAGTGCAGGTTCCAACTCATTGTGATCACTGGTGATTCGTTTCACCCGTAGTAGTTGTGAGTACGGAAGCCCCTTTTTCAACGGGGCCGGATGGTGGCTTGTGGCATAAAGCAATGTATTTTTGTCAGTGTCTTTCTGGTACAGCCTTGTGGCCAATTTGTCGCCAGCTTTGTATACCATCGTATCCAAGAATGGAATTTCTAGATCACTGTAACACAGCGTAAAACGTATCTTTGATGGAATATCGTTAAGACGGTTAACAAAGTCCTGTAATTCCACAGAAGAGCCACTCCAAATAATAAAAATATCATCAATGTAGCGTAAAAACTTTCTGATGTAGTGTGCATTGGGCGCATCGCATAAGATGTGGGTTTGCTCATACATGTCCATGTAAAGGTTCGCATACGATGGAGCCATGTTTGAGCCCATGGCTGTCCCACTGAGCTGGAGATAGTATGCATTTTCAAACCTAAAGAAATTTTTGTTTAGGATGACTTCTATCAGGAGTAGTAAAAATTCAGACGGTGGTCCAGTCTGTAAAGTACTCGTTGTCAACTTTCTCCTGATAGCCTCCAACCCCTCTTCATGCGGAATATTCGTATAGAGACTTGCTACGTCGAGGGTAGCCAATATGCACCCAGCTGGATTAAATGCTAGATCGTTGATATGCTCCATGAAGTTGGTAGTGTCTTTGACAAACGTGGCCATACCCGCCACCAGCGGTTGTAGATAAAAGTCAACATATTGTGAAATCGGATGGCATAGCGATGTCCGAGCCGAGATAATAGGTCGACCTGGTGGGTGTGTGGTAGATTTGTGAATCTTAGGGATCGTGTACATGACAGGTATTTTTGGATGCTGTTGCATAAGGAAACCACCAGTGTCCTCCGAGATCCATCCATTGGATATACCCATTTGAATTATGGCATCAATTTCCCCTTTGTACACCGCAGTAGGATCCTTACCCAATTGTTTGTACGTCTCAGTGTCTCCCAGTTGGCGCAACACTTCTTCTCTATAATAGAGGTAGTCCAAAATGACGATTCCGCCGCCTTTATCAGCGGCCCGAATGATGATATTCTTGTTATTTCTCAAAGATTTTACCGCCAATCTTTCTTCATTCGTCATATTGAAGAAGCTGGTCTTTTGTGTCTTAATCTTGCTTCTTGTGGCTTTGCCTAAAAGGTTCATAAATGTTGCAATACTGGGATTAGACACCTGTGGATCAAACATACTGCGTGGCCTGAAGTGGGATCTCGCATGTTCAGGTGCTAGGTTAGCTTCTGATTTTGAAAAGAAGTCCTTGAGTTTGAGGTGTCTGTTCAATTTAAAGAGGTCCACTTCCCACTTAAACGGGTCTTGCTTATATGTTGGCACAAAGCCAAGACCTTTATGTAAAACATTTAACTCCGCTGACGAGAGGGTGTATTTGGAAAGATTAAAAATTACCGTTTCCTGGGCTGCTGTTTTGGACCTCTCCCCCTGTTTGGGTAGCGCTCCGGATATCTTCGTCTTTCGGCCTCCTCGCCTGATTTTCCCCCGGCATCTCCGGCTCCTATAGGCGGTTTGGCTCTCCCATCCGGGCCTTGTCCTAAAAAAGAAGAAGGTTCTGCAGACATGGTATCACTGAATGTGTCCGCGGCGTCAGAGAAGTCCGTATCGCTGGTGTTGTACCCAGGCTTTCTGTATCCCCCTCGTCTTCGGCGGGACTGGCCCCTCTTAGGCCCCGCCGAAGACGAGGGGGATACAGAAAGCCTGGGTACAACACCAGCGATACGGACTTCTCTGACGCCGCGGACACATTCAGTGATACCATGTCTGCAGAACCTTCTTCTTTTTTAGGACAAGGCCCGGATGGGAGAGCCAAACCGCCTATAGGAGCCGGAGATGCCGGGGGAAAATCAGGCGAGGAGGCCGAAAGACGAAGATATCCGGAGCGCTACCCAAACAGGGGGAGAGGTCCAAAACAGCAGCCCAGGAAACGGTAATTTTTAATCTTTCCAAATACACCCTCTCGTCAGCGGAGTTAAATGTTTTACATAAAGGTCTTGGCTTTGTGCCAACATATAAGCAAGACCCGTTTAAGTGGGAAGTGGACCTCTTTAAATTGAACAGACACCTCAAACTCAAGGACTTCTTTTCAAAATCAGAAGCTAACCTAGCACCTGAACATGCGAGATCCCACTTCAGGCCACGCAGTATGTTTGATCCACAGGTGTCTAATCCCAGTATTGCAACATTTATGAACCTTTTAGGCAAAGCCACAAGAAGCAAGATTAAGACACAAAAGACCAGCTTCTTCAATATGACGAATGAAGAAAGATTGGCGGTAAAATCTTTGAGAAATAACAAGAATATCATCATTCGGGCTGCTGATAAAGGCGGCGGAATCGTCATTTTGGACTACCTCTATTATAGAGAAGAAGTGTTGCGCCAACTGGGAGACACTGAGACGTACAAACAATTGGGTAAGGATCCTACTGCGGTGTACAAAGGGGAAATTGATGCCATAATTCAAATGGGTATATCCAATGGATGGATCTCGGAGGACACTGGTGGTTTCCTTATGCAACAGCATCCAAAAATACCTGTCATGTACACGATCCCTAAGATTCACAAATCTACCACACACCCACCAGGTCGACCTATTATCTCGGCTCGGACATCGCTATGCCATCCGATTTCACAATATGTTGACTTTTATCTACAACCGCTGGTGGCGGGTATGGCCACGTTTGTCAAAGACACTACCAACTTCATGGAGCATATCAACGATCTAGCATTTAATCCAGCTGGGTGCATATTGGCTACCCTCGACGTAGCAAGTCTCTATACGAATATTCCGCATGAAGAGGGGTTGGAGGCTATCAGGAGAAAGTTGACAACGAGTACTTTACAGACTGGACCACCGTCTGAATTTTTACTACTCCTGATAGAAGTCATCCTAAACAAAAATTTCTTTAGGTTTGAAAATGCATACTATCTCCAGCTCAGTGGGACAGCCATGGGCTCAAACATGGCTCCATCGTATGCGAACCTTTACATGGACATGTATGAGCAAACCCACATCTTATGCGATGCGCCCAATGCACACTACATCAGAAAGTTTTTACGCTACATTGATGATATTTTTATTATTTGGAGTGGCTCTTCTGTGGAATTACAGGACTTTGTTAACCGTCTTAACGATATTCCATCAAAGATACGTTTTACGCTGTGTTACAGTGATCTAGAAATTCCATTCTTGGATACGATGGTATACAAAGCTGGCGACAAATTGGCCACAAGGCTGTACCAGAAAGACACTGACAAAAATACATTGCTTTATGCCACAAGCCACCATCCGGCCCCGTTGAAAAAGGGGCTTCCGTACTCACAACTACTACGGGTGAAACGAATCACCAGTGATCACAATGAGTTGGAACCTGCACTTATCAACATGGCTAGCAGGTTCCTAGAGCGAGGCTATAGTCCGGTCGACGTTAAAGATGCACTAGATCGTGTGATTAGAGGGGAGAACTCAGATCGTACTAACATCGAACTGGGCGATCAATCAAAAAGTTCAAGATTTAATGTCATAAGCACATTTAGCACTGCGTCCCCATGCATACAACGTGGCATTAGAGATAATTGGCATGTACTAGCCAATGATGATAAAATAGGAAAATTCTTCCGTGAACCCCCCTTGTTTTGTTTTCGTCGTGGTCCGTCAGTTGGGGACATGATCACGCAAGCAGATCCTGCTGACAAATATAGCAAGGACAAAACTTGGTTAACCCAAAAACCTGGGGCCTACAGGTGCAAGGGTTGCACGAATTGCCAATATATGCAGGTGGGATCTTTCTACTGTCATCCACATAATGGGACTAAAATCAAGATTCATCAACATCTGAATTGTGAATCAAAATTTGTTATATATTTGATTAAATGTCCATGTGGGTTACTTTACATTGGGAAGACAGTGCGTATGCTCAAAGAACGCATAGCTATCCATCGTTCAACAATTCGCAAAGCATTATCTGCAGACGCCAAGGATTTAGAGTTTAAATGCCTCCCTGTTGCCAAACATTTTAGGGATTTCAAACATTCATTGGCAACATTCAGATGCATGCCTATTTCACAGGTCAAAGTGCCCACACGAGGGGGTGATAGAAATAGATTGCTATTGCAAAGTGAAGCGAGGCACATCTTTGAATTAAAAACTGTGGCCCCTTTTGGCCTAAACGAAGATTTTTCATTGGGATGTTTCCTATAAAAGAAATCAGGACTATGACACTTCGTTTTGCTGAGGAATCATTTCTTGTTCTGTAATTATGTGTCTTTTTGTGTCAATGTTCATTTCATAATATTTCTGCATTATGTCCTTATGTGTTATTTCCATATGTGCCCATGTATTGTTATTTTCACTTGTTCACTTTAGGGTGTTGGTATGTGCATCATGTTGGCTCCATGTCCTGCTTCGAGATCATAGATACTACATGGTATATATGAGACTTCTAAATACGTGATATGTCGTGTAAATAAGGCCTGTTATAAGCTGGCTCTAGGACATAGTCATAGGATCACAGTAAAGTGATTCCGGATAGACACGTGTATAAATTAGATGTTGTCTCATTGGGCATATATATTAAAAGCCCATTGGTCACTCTATTTAGGAAGAAATATGTGTGACCAAACATGTTATCTGGTTTTCGATTTTAGACTAATTCTAGTCATTGTAGTAATAGTATTTATTATAGTGGGACATGGATAACAACATATAGTGCGGTGATGCACACATCATATCACATGTTTGTTGTTTAACATATTGGTTTGTGTATGGTTGCTGTGAGCGTGTTGCGTCCTTATACTGGAGCGGGTCCCTCTGTAAATAAGATCAAGCATATATTTCAAACACATGCAAATTTGCTTTAATGCGATCACATTTTATAGCCCCCCCACATGGCTCTATCGGCTAGGTGCCTTGCTTTATGAAGTTTTGGCATTTGCTCATAGATCCTTAATCAGATCTGTAAGGGCACATCCTCACATGGGTGCTGTTATGCATATAATAGGGTTAGCTCTTGAGTAACACTATGCTTGCGCTGTATATATACATTCTGCACATCGAGCTGCTTGGGCATGTTCGCGCATGCGCGAACCGCCATTAGAGATAAACTATGCACTATGTGGGCCACCGTAGTTGGGCTAAACATGCATTAGGCTGAGAAGCAATGTGGTGATGCGTTTCAGCAGCGTGTTGCGGGTCACGACACAGAGAGACAAGATGAGTCCGCGCATGTGCGCCTATACCTGGTCAGACCATTGAGGCCACCGTAGTTTAAAGGGAGGTTTGTGTTAATCCAAGATGGCGATGCGTTCCAGCGGATGTATGCGTGTCACAGCGGCGCGGTTTCGCGGGCAATGTTGCGCCTACACGGGTGAGTTTGATTTAATTTTGATTTGTTTGGGTATATAAGGTGGGGGATTAGCATTCACTTATTGCACGTCCCTGAGGAAGGTCACGTTGAGTGTACCGAAACGTTGGAGGTGGTGCCATGTTACTTTGATTACATCTGCATTGGAATCACTAAGACTGTGTGCTGTCTCGTTTTTTCCGGACTCCAATCTGGTAAATTCTATTTTTATATATATATATATATATATATATATATATATATATATATATATATATATATATATATATATATATATATATATATGTGTGTGTGTGTGTTTGGAAACATGTATTGGCTCAGCTATCGTGGATGACATCATTATGAGTAAACATACACAACCTGACCAGCATGAAGGGATTATGTGTAATGATCTTCCAAATAACACACACTGCAACCTTATACCTTACAAAGCATTGAACATCTTTGCCCTATAGTTGAAAGCTGAATGTATGTGTGAATCTTTGTACAAACAATGGGTTAACATGCATAACAACAAAGCACACCCACACTCATTCTTTGTCACAGTAATGTATAACTTAGTTATACTGTGTCTGTGCACACAAATGCATAATTCACTATTTCATGTATGTGTCGATACATATATACATATAATATATATATATATATACTAGCTGATATACCCGGCGTTGCCCGGAGGCAGGGAGGGGGGGCGTGAAAGGCAGGAGGGGGGGCGTGAAAGGCAGGATGGGGGGGCGTGAAAGGCAGGAGGCGTGAAAGGCAGGAGGGGGAGGCGTGAAAGGCAGGAGGGGGGGGGGCATGAAAGGCAGGAGGGAGGGGGGCGTGAAAAGCAGGAGGGGGGGGCGTGAAAGGCAGGAGGGGGGGCGTGAAAGGCAGGAGGGGGGGCTTGAAAGGCAGGAGGGGGGGGCGTGAAAGGCAGGAGGGGGGGCATGAAAGGCAGGGGGGGGGGTGAAAGGCAGGGGGGGCGTGAAAGGCAGGGGGGGGGCGTGAAAGGCAGGGGGGGCGTGAAAGGCAGGGGGGGTGGGGCGTGAAAGGCAGGAGGGGGGGGCATGAAAGGCAGGAGGGGGGGCGTGAAAGGCAGGAGGGGGGGCGTGAAAGGCAGGAGGGGGGGGCGTGAAAGGCAGGAGGGGGGGCGTGAAAGGCAGGAAGGGGGGCGTGAAAGGCAGGGGGGGCGTGAAAGGCAGGGGGGGGCGTAAAAGGCAGGGGGGGGCGTGAAAGGCAGGGGGGGCGTGAAAGGCAGGGGGGGGTGTGAAAGGCAGGGGGGGTGTGAAAGGCAGGGGGGGGGCATGAAAGGCAGGGGGGCGTGAAAGGCAGGGGGGTGGGGCGTGAAAGGCAGGGGGGGGCGTGAAAGGCAAGGGGGGGGCATGAAAGGCAGGGGGGGCGTGAAAGGCGGGGGGGGGCGTGAAAGGCAGGGGGGGCGTGAAAGGCAGGGGGGGCGTGAAAGGCAAGGGGGGGCGTGAAAGGCAGGGGGGGGCGTGAAAGGCAGGGGGGGCGTGAAAGGCAGGGGGGGCGTGAAAGGCAAGGGGGGCGTGAAAGGCAGGGGGGGCGACACACACACACACACAGTGTCACATACACACAGTGTCACACACACACAGTGTCACACACACACACACACACGTCACCTAGAGCGACACACACGCGACACCTACCTCTACTTCCGTCTGCTTCCATCTTAGGCGCCGCGAGGGAGGAAGGGGTTTTTTCCTGCCGCCGCCATCTTAGACGCCGCGAGGCAGCTGCAGCCTGCCTGGCCGCTGCCTGTTCCCCCGCCGGGGATGGAGATCAATGGAGCGGAGGGAGGGGAGAGGTGAGCGGAGGGACGGGAGAGGTGAGCGGAGGGAGGGGAGAGGTGAGCGGAGGGAGGGGAGAGGTGAGCGGAGGGGAGAGGTGAGTGGAGGGAGGGGAGAGATGACGCGAGGCAGCTGCAGCCTGCCTGGCCGCTGCCTGTTCCCCCACCGGGGATGGAGATCAGCGGAGCGGAGGGAGAGGTGAGCGGAGGGAGGGGAGAGGTGAGCGGAGGGAGGGGAGAGATGAGCGGAAGGATGGGAGAGATGAGCGGAAGGAGGGGAGAGATGACGCGAGGCAGCTGCAGCCTGCCTGGCCGCTGCCTGTTCCCCCGCCGGGGATGGAGATCAGTGGAGCGGAGGGAGAGGTGAGCGGAGTGAGGGGAGAGATGAGCGGAAGGAGGGGAGAGATGACGCGAGGCAGCTGCAGCCTGCCTGGCCGCTGCCTGTTCCCCCACCGGGGATGGAGATCAGCAGAGCGGAGGGAGAGGTGAGCGTAGTGAGGGGAGAGATGAGCGGAGTGAGGGGAGAGATGAGCGCCGGGTGTGTGGGGTGTGTGGGGTTTGTGGGGTGTGTGGGGTGTGTGTGGCGCGAGCCGAGGGGAAGAGAGTGGCAGTTGGGTGACGTCACACCCACCAATCTGATTGGCCACAGGCTGAGGACCAATCAGATTCACCGCAGCTAGTACCAACCTTGGATTTTATATATTAAGATAATATATATGTCTATATTAGTGATAATCTATGTTACACCTAGAAACAGGCCATTACTGCCTAATCAAGTCTTGCATGGAATATTGTGCATTCAAAGGCGAACATAAGTAATTTGCACAAACACATTTCGTTATGTTTTATTAAAGTTCTTGTTTTGCTTCATGTAGTATAATGTGAGCATAAATAGGAACATGTACCATATGGTATTTAATTGTGTTCATATGTAGCTCACTTCATATTTGTATTTCGCTAATGTACCGGTATGTGAAACCAGCTGCAATTAACATGTCATCACAACATAGAGGTGAACAGAGGGGGTGGGGTCGGGCACAGAGCCAGATCCCAGGGTCATGGTAGGGTCAAGTCTTGTGGGATGGCTTACAGGTGGTAGAACCAAATAAAAGGTCAGGGTGGTGTCACGTCTTGGGGGAGGGACTACAGTTGTTACAAGCTGACAAGGTGAACAGAAGTTCATCACATTCATTTGAAACTGTAATTATCTGAAGACTTTCAGCCACCAGGCCACTATATATGAAAACGTACGTTAGTCATTCGTTCAGTCATATCTTATTTTTACCTTATAGATATGCCACCTTATCACACCAGTACCATCTGTGAGCGACACACTGCATGTGTTGATGAGTGTCAGCCACATTGAGTGCTACACCTGCTTCTCTTAAATGTTCAGACAGATCACTAAAAACATTCATTTACATTTCCACAATTAGGTACTGAATAATAAGCAGAGTCAACTTTGCTGTCATGGTAGTGATGTACATTATTATTGTTAGATTACAACACAACATATGCAGTGTATGTACAACAGAACACTTAATTTTACAACGCATTCATGCATGAACATTGTATGTTGTATGGTGTTTAAAATAAATGTGCCGATTAGGTTCACATGAACATTTGTTAAGATGTATAATATTCAGATTGGCCGAACCACATCATTGACATTTCGTTATGTGATGCTGATATTTAGCCATAATTACTCCCACTACAGATACTTCATGTTAATTATGTACACATGACAATTAAATTCTGATGTTATTCTTCTATATAGTTGCTCCTGCAGCTCCTGGGTCACCTGACACTGAACATGTCTCATCACCTGGCTCATCAAGGTCATCAAGAATGGAAGGTGAGTGTATGATGTGTACAATGTGTACATTTGAAGAATTTCATTTGCCATGCAAAATAAATGCCTTTCACATGTAATGAACTTCACATCAGTTATTGTCACAGAAGATGTAGTGTTTCCTGACAACATGTATTGTGTGTGTTTTAAACTATCAGCTACTGCACCGACACACTTTATTCGAGCAAATACCCGGTATGTACCTGGCAGATACCTGGAATGCGCCGCTCCTCACCTCTGACAAGCCCCGTTGCATTTGCCTTCCCAGCCTGGGTTCATGCCTGGCTGATGGGCGGCTGATCTGTTAAATGATAATGATTAGGATTTAATAGGCTGCAATGCTTCGCGTGTCTACCAGATGGCATAAATTCATGAATTGTAATGCAGTTTATATATATATACTGTGCAGTATTGCAGCCAGCGGGAATAAAATGCTTCAATCCCTGCTTGGAAAAAAACTCAATGTACTCGGGCAGAAAACAGTCACAAACCTCAATACACCCGGGTATACCTGAATTCGTGGGACTAGCCAAGCTCGAATAAAGTGTGTCGCCAGTGTAGGAGTTGTTAGGTTACAACAACCTTTAATTCATTCTTTTTTCACATTGAGTCGAAACATCATTGTTACTTCAAGCATCATCTTTTAATTGGACACAAATGATAAATTATGGAAACATGTTATGTGTTACACTATGAGAACAACTATCATTATAGTGAAAACAAAGTGAAAGTTCCATGGCAGTTCATAATGTCTTTCTTTATTTGTAGTACCAGATGTTGCCGCTCAAGGACGAATTCACTCAAGTGACCATGAAGATGTTGACAATCCTGGATTAACCCAGCATTCAAGTCCTCCTGCTCGTGACACCTAATCAGCTATTGCAGCTTCTGAAGAACGAATCTTTGGTGAAGAAAATCATTGCCATTCAGAAATGATGTCAGTGCTTGAAAGGATGTTGTCACTGCATGAAAGGATGCATGAAAGGTCAATATCAGAACTGTCACAAATTCAAAAAGTCATCATCCAAGATCCTAAAGAAATCCAAAATGTAAACAGGACATTACAAGCACTAGTTCTCAATGTAAGCCAATCAAATCAGTTGCGGAGTACAGCAAGAGAACAACAATTCCACTTTACCCCATCAGAGGATGGATCTTTACATGCTGCTACTTTTTCTCCTGAGTCATCAGTTCTTCATTCCTGTAGAGGGAGAACGGGGGTGGCCCGGGATTTAAGGGGTTACACCCCATTTGGCCATCACCTGACCTTCCCCGGGAGTCAAAGGGTTAACTGGGCTAAGACCCAGAACGGTGATTTAACCCCTGTAATGACATGTACATGTGTATTCCCCTGTTTTTTCCTGTTTTATTGTAACATCTGGTCTGCAGCACACACACTGGGATCCATCCGGGAGCACAAGGGTTAATAGTGGTATAGTGATTATAGCCCTTTGTGTAATTTTCTCGCCTTTTCAGGCACCATTTTGCAGGTACCCATAGGCCGCCATTAGGGCTCAATGCTTTTTAATGGTGAATCTTGCTGGGGAGTCCGGTTCCTGAGAAGACCAGCAGATGGCGTCCGAGAGGGAGAGCGGCGGTTTCCCATTGAAAGTCAATTGGCTCATTGACTTCAAAGGAGAAACCCTCGAAAGAGCTTTCCAGGAACAAGTTGGCTGCCGTCCAAACCGCTTAACCGCAAAGCGGATACATTTTCAATAGGAGAGCTTTGATCACTTACACGTCAAGTTCAACGACAAGTGGCGTGGGAATAAACAGTTCTAGGGCCCCTAGGAATAAAATTCTTTCTGTCCCTAGTTCCTAGACCTCCCCCCACTCGACCACAACCGGGTCCCCGTATCCTGGACCCCCGATAAGGGTCGAACCCATAAGAGCGGGCGGCGGCCGAACCGGCTCAGGAAAACGGCTAAGTGTGAAAAGCTGAATTTTGGTATTCCATAGCTCCGGTTCCGGAGGGTCCAGAGAGTCAGAGTTTGGGGTATCTGTAGCCACTGCTCCGGCATCGCTGCAGAACCATCCTTGACCCTCTGGGACCAACCCGACGGAGTATGGACCCCCTTGAAAGTTCTGGATTTTTCCCATAGACTTCAATGGCGGTCAAACCCCATTGACCGGCTACGGCGGAAAACCCCCATTGACTTAAACGGCGGCTTAGCCCCGTTGAAAGTCTATGGCGGGGATTCCCATAGCCGCCAATGGCGGCGGATTGCCATTGAGAGTCTGTGGCGGCAGAACCCGTTGTTTTCAATGGGGATTTAGTGAAAAAACGTGATTTCTTTTAGGGGAGACTTTTGTATTAAAATGTAAAACGGTTTTAAGTGTATTTGTGTATCTCCGGTTTCCCAGGTCGTGGCAGGTCGCAAATTGGACCATAGGGTGTCCCAGTTCCGGCATTGAGAACTGGCAAGTTTGGACCTGCTGGACCCAAAGGAACCGGATATTTTAATATGTTCATGTTTTATCCAACATACTGTATTCCAAGATATGGGTAAAACTCAGAGGAAATTCCTTTGCATACCAGAGTAGCATATGGCCAGAAAGGCGACCCCATGTCTAAGACCTGAGTATGTTTCAAAGGATTTTGTCACCTCCACTGTTTGCATGAGGGTGGAGACTCCTCAAACCAGAGTAGTCTTCAAGTGTTCCATTTCACACCTCACAACAAAGGATTTCCTGCCCTGTACTCCATTTGGTAGACTAGCTGGCATTCCTGATATAGACGAGGGGTTATAGAAATGGGACCCCAGAGCTCTACTGCGCATATCCCAACTGGCCAGGGGGCATGGGTCAAAAAGTGTTCCCACGTTAACCACAGGCTGGAGTTAATTGAAAACCAATCCACGGTACTCAAGGTTAAGGATAGGGCACAAAAGGTTTATAAACTGATGTTCACCCTGTATCCTTTGTCTTCAATTTATCATCTGATGGCTACCTGATTGCGAGAGAATTGCTATGCTATATACTTCTCATTCCCCAACCCCAAAGTAAGTGTTCTTCTTGTCTGTTACTGTATTATTCGTGTGTTCACCTATCCAAAGGAATAAATATACTTTATTATATCTAAGACTCGTTTCAGTTCAGACCCAGTGATAAATATATATCATCTGTTATATATATTTATGTGACCTTATACAGCCTGCCATAATCTCACCGTGACAATTCCCCAGTTTTGGATGATACCGGTACAGTAGGTGACAGTTCTGTGCAGGTCCCTGTCAACATCCAACCTCTTACATCTGTTCAAAATATGGAACCGACACCTACAAATGAGGCACGCAAAAGAGAGTTAGGGCAACAATTACTAATAACCAGCTTTTGGAAAAAAAATAAAACAGCAAAACAAGAAAGTGCTCCACCATCACTCTTGCAATGTTTATCAACTATTTCACAACTGCCACAGCCCACACCCAGTGCCCCTGAAGTGCAACAGCCCACACCCAGTGCCCCTGAAGTGCAACAGCCCACACTTAGTGCCCCTGAAGTGCCAAAGCCCACACTTAGTGCCACTGAAGTGCCACAGCCCACACCCAGTGCCCCTGAAGTGCAACAGCCCACACCCAGTGCCACATAACTGCCACAGGCCAGTACAAATCGTACAGTTAAGGCCAGAATACTTGGCAGAGGGAAAAGGCAAACACAACAGCCAACAAGCAGGCCTGTGACTCGCTCTCAAAAGGATAAACAAAAATAAATAATCACATTCACTAAATTTGTTGGTGTCCTGGTGTTGTTTAATGCAGACTATTTCATGCATAGTGTATGTATGATCATGTACAGATGCTTGATAACATTCAAGTATGTCCTTGTACACATGAATGTTTAGAAATGCTCACTGACTGAATGAAGGCATATTTGATAACATATGAGTACAGTATGTATTAATCATCAGTTGATTAATGGTACAAAATTATTACACACTTGGCATGTTAATGGAAGATGACATTCACTTAGCTCTTGTTCAAGATGAGATGTATGTGGGTTATTTTGGTAATGTAGATAGTAATTTCATGCTAATATTATTGTCATACAACTTTAAGTAAGTACCCATAGAACACCATACATTTTTATGCTATGTTTTCTGGTGTGTTAACTCTGTAAGACATTACTTACCTTAATCTTCTTTCATAGTTCATAATGTTGGCATGTGATCATGTATGATTTTTGGTTACAATAACAGATCTGTCAGTGTGTATGAATATATCTGTAGTCTCTCTGTATCTCTATCTATATATGTATACACACACACACACACACAAACTGTGTGTGTGTGTGTGTGTCTGTGTATATTTATATATATTAACTGATAAATAAATATATATATATATATATATATATATATATATATATATATATATATATATATATATCTGCCACTGTTGTCAGCAAACAGTCCTTGTGTTAATGAGATATAAATGTTAGGCCACTTGCTAAAATTATGGTATCAGTATGATTGAGCCCCTAATTCACTCAGCTGTATTTAACTTTGAATATCATTACAACAAGGCTACTTACACACATCAATGTCTTTAGTTTAGCACTCTATATATAATATATATATAATCTGAATGAACAGTACAGGCCTTCATGGCTGCAAAGAGGCCTTGTTTGCTGTTAAATACAACTTCTACACAGCTGACTCAATTAGGCCCTCAAACATACTCACCCAGTAATGTTATAAACTGTAATGAAGTATTAAGACAATTAAAACAAGGCCTGTTTGCACACAAGGCCTTCAATGTAGCAATATATATATATATATATATATATATATATATATATATATAATACTGAGTTAAGTTATGGTGAATAAAAAAAAGTGACAAAAACCCTCCTATATATATATAGCAACGGTAAATATTACTGTATGTTCATTTGCATGTCTTATATATATACACACACACACACACACAGACATATATATATGCATACTATATATATATATACACACACACACAATATATAGTTAATTATATATAGATATATATAAATATATATCAACATATATATTTATCTAATTATATATATATATTTATATAGATATGTATATCTATGTATATATCAAGAGAGACAAACAGAGACAGTCAAAGAGAGAGAGAAACAGAGAGAGAGAAAAACAGAAAAAGAGACAAAGAGAGAGATGTGTGTGTATGGTTAAATCTAGCTAAGTGTAAGCAGAAATCTGTTCATCATAGCACTGTAGATGATATCACACACATTGTTATTCTAATTAAAAGAGTCAAGTTGTTTTGCACATGTTGATTGCCTAAGCCGAAAGTAAAGTTTCGATTCCTGTGAAAAGAGTATCTTACACAAAGAATTTCAGCCAATTATTGTAACAAATTTCTTGTGGGAGAAAACCTAGGCGTATAACTGCTAGGTTGTATTACAACCTTGGAACAAACCGCGAAGATAACATGTAACATGTAACTATTCACACATTCAGCAGACATCCGTATGCGTTCAACTTAGACACTGTTCACTTGAAGAGAGAAGAAATGGCAGAAGCTTCCACATTGCACAGCCATCCACGTAAATCATACAAATTTATGATTTATGAAGCAATCAAATCAACGCCTGAGAAAAGGGCAACCGTGGGCCAAATCTATGACTTGATACAAAAGAAATATCCATACTACCAAGAACCTGACAAACAACGAAATTTTAAAACTTCTGTACGATTCACTTTATCCACAAATGAATGATTTGAGCGTGTCCATGATCGGCTAGATCAACGATATGGATGCTGGCATGTTGCGCCATCATTTAAATTTACCATGGAACATGGAACATATCTTCTGTTAAATAGCATATTTTTGCCTAATACCAATTACACTGAAGCCGCACCGACTGTCGCGTCTGCTGATATACCTGCACCCTCCATTCATCAAGACCAGATGCAAGATGGACCTAACTACTATGATATGTATCCAAACTTATATGGGCAATACCAATGTGGATGTGAAAACAACCAACAACTGTGCGTACCTCCGGACGTCTTGTTTGAAGAAGCCACTGCAGATCCATATGATGCCCTCATGGAGATGTGTGTGATTCAGGATTCAACGGTTGCCTCAACCATGGATGATACTGTTGTGCCTTCCTGGAGCGAATTGGTGCAGCCAAATCAGTTTTGACTTCTACAAGAATGGTAAATACAAATTTCATTATGCCTTTACTCAAATTATATATGTCTACATTAATACCATTTGTTAGCCAAATGAGTGTATACAGCTTAACATTGCAGACAGCCTTACATGTAGTGTGCACAAAGACATATTTCCTATAACAATATACTACATGACGAACCATTAGTACACATTGGTGAAGGAGTCCTAAATCATAGATGCTTATCGCTTTTAAAGTATCATTTCAACATGTTACACTAACTGTAACACACACACACACCTCATTGTTTAGCATTCAACATATAAAAACAAAGTGTCGCCCACATATGACGTGGGAACCTGGTCATGTCCCAAGGCGTCCTTAAAAAGGTTACCGATGCAAGCCCCACCCCCAACCGACGTGCACACGTGAAACAGTATTGGCTGTGCCCGTAGCTTATTGTTACGGTCAGTGCACTGTGTCATGCGCGCTCGTCGGTGGGGCGGTGCGTGCACAGCACTGGAGGCCAATGTTCATTCAGTGGGAGGGGTGTTTGCGTGCGTTTCACGGTGCCTTAACATGATGTCACACGTATTTTGTTCGCTCATTGGCTGATCATCCATTTTTGCCGTGGGCACACGTCCGTTTACAAAGTTTAGATATGTACGTGTGTGGAAGTGAATTTGTTTCGCTTCCATATCATAACTTTCAGCCATGATATGCGTAATGCTAGCAGCACCATGGAGGGACATGTATTGAACGCACAGCGTACACATCGTTTTGCGCATGCGCTAAGACTTAGTCCACACATTTGTGACGTGAGCGCGCAACAGACATTGTGCGCGCACATTATTATGTATACAGGCACCGGAACAAACATATCAGTAGTAATGCCAGCAACGCGATTTGAAAAATGAGACAGTTCTGTATCTGTAGTTTTATCCTTGCAGTTTAAACATATACGTAACTTATGCGTGAATATCCACAATCATATAGAGATGTGTTAAGCGTTGTCATGCTGAGACATAGATAAATGTGCCATCTTTGAACATCATGTGTTTGCTGTCTTTCACAGATGTCGAGGATGAATACATGGGACCAATGTATGATTTCAGATGGGCCAATCGTTATATTAGATGATTGTGATGACTAGCGAACAACTATTATAATAAATATGTAACAATGCTTTCAATGATTGGTGCGCAGATTAACAATCACTACATAATGTTATCCTATAGTGCAAATATTTACTATGCACTTAATTATCATAATGATGTTGCTAAGCACTGAAGTTAGAACTTATATTGATATTTTGTTCTTTTCTACTAACATTATATGTATTGCCATGTGATATATGCAACCAACATTATCATTCAGCAAACACATGAATCTACTATATATTATAATCTCACGTGTGACTTGTCAAAGAATGTAAATGCTACATAACAACTCGTAGACATTGTATCTGAACGTACACAATAACAATAGGGAGGTGATAGAAACTGTTTAGTCGTGTGAATGTTATATTATCACCTACATTGTAGTGGTAACCTAACATGCATGAGCTAATGAATGTTAGGCACAGATCATTAAACCATGAACATTTGTGTGTATATTTAATTCACATGAGTAACTATAGTTTAGTGTTATTAGTAAACGTTCAACACATACATAGCTAAGTGAGGCCGATGATAAAAGCAACACTATTATGTTGGTTTATATTATTTCTGTTAGAAATACATGCATCACACAAAAAATACAACACACACACTATGTTGCTGAAATGTGTGCGTATGCAAATGTCCACTTCATTTATGTTCATATGTTGACAGTAGTTATAAAGGATCATGATCATTATGCATAACTAACGTGAATGAAATAAAACTTTGATTAACTACATTGTCATTGTGTTGAATGATTTAGGAAAAGTTGAGAATACAAAGAACTATACTTTGGAATGGTGTTAACATTTTGAGAAATGTTAGATGAACGTCAAATCAACACACATCTTTGACTTATACATACACATGTGACAATGTAGTAATCAACATGAAGATGAAGTGAGAGAAGAACTAATCACATACATTGCAATGTTAATGATGTTTAACACATTTGGGTCTTTTCATACAAACATGCATTGAGTGTTAACAGTGCTCATGTGCATGAATGTATGTTGTTAGGTTGCCAAAATTACATGTTATGTAATGTACGTAATGATTTGAAAACAAAATGCACAATAACCACCAAGTGTAGATAAAGGCACGGCACAATACAGAAATGACATGTTTCAATTGTCACATCTTTTTCATTACGTTATGTTTATACATCCTGTAACTATACCTGTATCGAGGTTAGCACATCTTATGACAGATGTGAATTCAAATACATACCATGAGAAGTCCTTGGAGTGATATACCTTGAAAAAAAAAGTGATTCAAATGCATCGTGTACAATGTAAACATGCAATGTTATTGAGTGTCCAATTGCGGACGTCATCAAAAGAGGGAGGTCACAAAGTACATGTAAACATGAAAACAAACAGCTACATTTACATTTGATCATGCGTTACACATTCAAAGCATTCTCTAATGTATACCAACATTAGTATACGCTGGATCTGTTAGATGTGTGAAATCTGTTACATCATATAAAAAATTGAAGCACACTTAAGTAACATGTTTAATATTATGTGACCTGTTCCTTTAAGAGTTTACTATAGGAGTTCCCCTTGACACATCATAACATTAAGACTAATGTGACATGCAAATCATCATAACATTGAAAAGTACAATGTTGTGCCAATAATAAACGTAAGCGTTGACACGATGAAGTTATTGACATCGACACTGTAATGCCAAGCACATTTTTATTAGAACGTAAACACTCCTATAATGTTATAAGTCCCCGCTCCATTGACTCCATTGATGTAGAGATGAGCAATTTTTTCTAAGTGCAGTCCCGTCAAACTTGCCGATCCTTCTCTGCTCCAACTTGCCAACTTTAGTTGGCGAGAGCAATTGCCAATGAAATCTCCATTTTTCAGTGCCGATCAGCACCGATAAGCTGATCGGGGCTACTAGAATACAGTCGATTTCAAAAAGTGCCGATAAGTGCTGATAAGTGGGTTATCGGCAGCCGCATGCTGATAAATTTTTATCGGGAAGAAAAAATGCCGATTTTGACCACTTATCGGCGCTTACTGAATCTCAAATCCAATTTTGGCGGGAAAATGCCGATAAAAGCCTTATCGGCGCTTACTGCATGAGGCCCTATATGCTGGAGAACATCAATGCACACATTGGAATAGGATAATTGCCCTTCTGGGTTATATGTGTAAGGTACATCTCTTTCCTTCTGCGATATACTCTGTTGTCATGAGTTTCTTTGCCTTTTCATATTGGCCGATGTGCTGAGTCCCCCCTCCCTACCTCTGGTTATGGGTTAGCTGCTCTGCTGCTCAGCTGATCAGCAGAGTTCCGCGGGATCACGGAGTTAGCATGCGCAATGTTGCCAGTGCGGTGGCCATTTTGGATGGCTCCGAACAGATGGAAATGAGACTGCGAGTCACAGAATTCTTGGGGAGAGGGTTCTACATATGGGCTGATCTAGCCAACAGGAAGCAGCCTTAAGGAGGAACAGTATATCCTCTGCAGGTGGAGACCCCGTGAGGCAGTCTGACGGAGGCGGCAGGGGAGGAGGTGTGCTCAGGGAGATAGTAAGCCCTGGGCAAGGCCAGATTTCCCTGCAGACCCTGAGCCAACTTCTAGTACAGTATTGTAGGGAAGGCCTGAGATAGGGATCCTTCCCACATTAGAATAGCATCTGCACTACCCTGCCGGTGGACAGATGTCCACGCAGCAGACTGCGACCTGGAACCAGGCTGCATGTGGCAGCACAGGAGAAGGATCATCCAGCTGGGAATTGTGTTGGAGGCCCCGCGGCATGGGACCTGATCCAGCTTCCTCCTCTTACTATTCCCTTGTCAGGCCTGTGGCCAGGAAGATACCAACGTGCACCTACACATCACAACGGGGTTGTGCTGTGTCACGGTAGCTTATGACAAGATATAATGAACACCAAATATCTGGGTTGAACTGAACAAGGCTTAGATATAATAAAATATAATTTATTCCTTAAATAAGGTGAACACAGCAATATAGTACAATTAACAGACAAGAAGGTAACACTTACTTAGGGTTGGGGAATGGAGAAGTATCATCTAGCAATTCTCCATCAATCTGGTGACATTCCAGCTGGAATCAGAAGCACAACTCCAGCAATCCAGTGACATTCAAGATGGTATCAGAAGCACAACTCCAGCACAACTAAAAACTGTAGGGTTGACACAGTTTATATACCTGTGCAACCGTATTCTTAACATTGAACACAGCCAATTGGTGAACAATTATCTGTATCCACTCTCTAATGTGGAGACACAGACTAACAGACTAACCCATGCCCTCAGGTTACAATTAGACTGACAGAGTTTGTTGATTGAGTAATACTTAATCCCTAGACATTGGGTAACAATCAAGGCAGTTACTTTTTGATCACCGTGCTTAGGCTACTCAGCCGTCTGCCCTTCATGACCTATTAGCCTAGCAAATGGCGTCTGCATTTTCAGAACAGATCCAAAATAAAATACATATACACTTTAATATCTACACATATTAATAAGTTCCATTCTGGTGGGCTCAGTGGGTCGACCTTTGCCAGTTTTTAATGCCTACAGTGACTCCACATATTGGCCAAATATGAACTCTCTGCGACCTCCAGAACTGGAGAGACAGAAATGCACTTTAAAACATTCAAATACATGCTTATAATGAAACATGGGAACAGGGAAACATACATTTTCAAGGTACAACAAGGTGCAAACCTCATCCCTGGACTGCAGTCCAGTTAACCCCTTGTCTCTCTGGTGAGGTCAGGGGATGGCCATATGGGGTGCAACCCCTTTAATACCGGGCCACCCCCTTTCTCCCTCTACACCTCCCCTTCTTAATGGGTGACCTGTGGCCCACTGGCCCTAACAGGGAGTGGGGCACTGCTGGCACCCTTAACGAACTCAGTCTCAGAGGGATAGTCCTGACGTGAAAGTCCATGAGCATTGCTGTTTTCACTACCCTTTTTGTGCTGAATAGTAAACTCAAACTCTTGCAACGCCAAGCTCCACCTTAGCGACTTGGCATTCTCCCCTGATGCCCTCTGCAGCAAACTCAGGGGGTTGTGGTCTGTGAGGACTGTGAAATCCCTTCCATACACATAGGGCTGGAGTTTTTTGAGTGCCCACACAATGGCCAAGCACTCTTTCTCAGTGGTGGTATAGGCCAACTCTCTGGGAAGTAGTTTTCGGCTGAGGTACACCAAAGGGTGCTCTCTACCGTCGTCCCCTCTTGGCTCAACACAGCCCCAATTCCATAGTCCGAAGCATCAGTCTGTATGAGGAAATGTTTGGTATAGTCTGGGGCAGCCAGTATGGGGGCCCCAGCAAGTGCAGTTTTCAGTGCCTGGAATGCAGTCTCACAGGCAGGAGTCCAGGAGATAAGCACAGGCAGTTGCTTCTTAGTCAAATCAGTCAGGGGTTTGGCCACGGCGCTGTACTGTGGGACAAACTTCCTATAGTACCCTGCGGTGCCCAAAAATGCCATGACCTGTTTCTTGGTCTTTGGAACAGGCCACTGAACTATGGCTTCTACCTTGGCTGGCTCTGGTTTGAGGTGCCCTCCACCCACCCTGTGCCCTAAGTACAGGACCTCTGCCATCCCTACCATACACTTAGTGGGTTTCAAGGTAAGCCCAGCCTCCCTGATCCTATCTAGCACCGCAGCTACATGTCCTAAATGGGAGACCCAGGAATTACTAAAGACAGCAATGTCATCTAAGTAAGCCCTGGCATAGCTCTGCATCCCTTCCAGTAACCTATTGACCAGGCGTTGAAAGGTAGCCGAGGCATTCTTCATCCCAAATGGCATCACTAAAAACTCATAGAGGCCACTTGGAGTGATGAATGCTGACTTCTCCCTAGCCTCCAGGGTCAGTGGAATTTGCCAATAGCCTTTGCTCAAATCCATAGTGGTCAGATACTTTCCCCCCGCGTGTTCATCTAGTGTTCATCTAGTAACTCATCCATGCGGGGCATGGGATAGGCATCTGACACCGTCCCAGCGTTGAGCAAGCGGTAGTCCACACAAAACCGGGTGGTCTTGTCCTTCTTAGGAACTAGGACTTCTGGACTTGCCCAAGGACTCTGGGACGGAGTAATAACCCCTAGGGTCAGCATCTCCTCTCTCTCCCTCTCCATACTGGTCTTGACCTCTGCTGACACTCTATAAGCGTGCTTATGCAGAGGCCGCAGGTCCCCTGTGTGCACTGGGTGTTTTGTGAGATGTGTGGTCCCTGGCATGTCAGTGAAGAGGGCCCCATACTTAGCTAGCATGTCCCTGGCTTCTCCCTTCTGCCTAGCACTCAACTGTGCCCCTATCTCCACCTGCTCCACAGTATTTCCCTGCCTGCTAGAGAGCATAAGGGGTCCTACAAGATCCATCGCTACTTTCTGGAAGGGTTACCCTATTATCGGTAGGGGTTTCAGGGGTGCCTTCACACGGTCGCCCGCCTTACCCACTCGCTGGCAGGCATCACAAGAGCGGCAGAAATTGCCCACATCTCGAGATGCCCCCGGCCAGTAGTAACGCTGTAATAACCGGGCTCGCGTTCTGTTAACCCCCTGATGTCCCGCTAACGGAATAGAGTGAGCTACCCGTAACAGTTGCTGTCGGTACCCCTGGGGCACTACTAGCTGTCACACCGGTCAATCCCTCCTCTATCCCTGGGTTCCCTTCTTCTCTATACAGGAGTCCCTTATACCAAAGGCAGTGCTCAGTGCCTTCCCCTGCCTGAGATTCGGTCGCCTGAAGTCTCACGGCGGCCAGGGTAGGGTCTGCTTTCACTGCCTCCCTAAACTGGGCTCCTAATTCTGGCCACCCCCCAGTCATGTTATTGTCAGAATGGGGAAGGGTGAGAGGGAACAGTAAGTCAGTCTGTGGTTGCAACTGATCCTGGCTTACTGCCCCAGGCTCCTCTGCGCCCTCCGCTAACATTGGTCCCAAAGGCTGGGGGACTGGCGCCGCCGCCATTGCCGCTGTCTGGCTCCAGGTAACCACCGCCACTGCAGCGGGCTTGGGCACTCGGTCATAGGTGCAGGTCATCGGTCCCAGATCGTTGCCAAGAAGAACATCGGCATCCAAACAGGGTAAAACCCACACCTCCCACACACCCGGGCCCTCCCCCCAATCCAAAAAGATTCTGGCCACTTGCAGGAAACGTGGCTCTCCGTCGGCCACAGTGATCTGTATCCCAGGGCCTGGGATCAATTCATCTGGCCGGACCATATCAGGTCGGACCAGGGTCACTGCAGCTCCTGAATCCAGCAAGCCGACTGCTTGCCGGTCACCGACTGTGACCGGGGTGAGATGTCTGCTCCGGCCGTCCATCTGCTGCAGGTCCGCGCTGAGATGTCCTCCGCTCCTGGCTGTAGGCACCAATGAAACCGGGACAGGTGCTGCATGGGACGCCTCGCTTGGAGTTGGTTCCATGACCGGTCCGGTGTTTTTGGTGGAAGCTACCCACACGCGGGCTACCGGCTTCGCAGCTAGGGTGCGTTGCCCCCGATGGGGTCCGCCAGAATGCAGGGATTCCGGGCAATCTGGTCTGATGTGACCAGGGCGGTTGCAGTTGTAGCACCGGCGCTCGTGCCGGAGCTCCCCCGCCTTCGGTGGACTGCTGCCCGCAGGTGGCCTCTGAGTCCATTGGGTTGTATTGGCAGACTTTCTGGCCAGTGCCGCCGCCACCGCCGCCTTGGCTACTGTTTTGGCGGTCATCAGGGCTCGGCTGGCCACATAGTCATCTGCAAGCCTCGCCGCCTCCTGGTAAGTCTTGGGCTTCTTGTCGTACACCCAAGCCCTCACCGCCGGCGGGCACTGCTCCATGAGCTGCTCTTGAAAGATGAGGTCCAGCAGGCGTTGGTAAGTCCGTGCCTCATAGCCCTCCACCCAGCGTATCCCGTATAAAGCCATGCGGGTCACGTAGGTGACATAGGTCTCCTGGGGCTGCCTCTCCTC
Source organism: Ascaphus truei (assembly GCF_040206685.1). Lineage (NCBI taxonomy): Eukaryota > Metazoa > Chordata > Amphibia > Anura > Ascaphidae > Ascaphus > Ascaphus truei. The sequence continues at coordinate 34,248,143 of NC_134494.1, forward strand.
CTGCCGGAATTTACCCCGGTAGGCTTCAGGGGTAAAACCGTACTGAAACAATAACAGTTCTTTCAGGTGTTCGTAGTCATCAGCATACTCATCTGGAAGCGCCATCATTGTCTGCTTAGCCAAGCCGGACAGTAAGGGGTCCAAACGTGCAACCCTATGCTGGGGAAGCACTTTGTACCGCCGGCACTGCGTTTCAAAGTTCTTAAAGAAACTGTCAATCTGGTCAGTGCCTTCCACGAACTTGGTGAGACTGTGCTGGTCCAGCTTGAGTTCATCTGTGTTGGGTTGGACAGGGGGGCAATAAGCGGGTCTGTTCACTGCCATAGTGATAAACTGCAGCCGCTCCTCCGGTGTCCCTCTGTCTCCCCACGCAGTAATCAGTGCCAACATTTCAGGGGTGAATGGACTGGTAGCCGCAGCAACCAGTACCCCTCCTGTTGCACTGCTCCCGGGAGGTGCACTCGTTCCCTCCCTGAGATTCCGCCACCCTGGCACTGGGTTCCTTCCCTGATCTCCGGGTGGCTGTATAAGGGCAAGCTGAGCCGTATCCTGAGGCTCTGCAAGCCGGGCTTCATAGTCACCGATTGCGTCAACCATGTCTGCGACCTCCTGGTTCTCATAGGGCAGTCCATATTCACGGCACTTGTCCTTCAGCTGAGCTCGGGTCCACATGTTGGATGAGCCTTCAGCCTCGCTCATGGTTCACAGCAGTGAGGTGGTGTTACAACTTGTGTTAACTGTTGCACTACTGTTTGTTCAAGATCTTTAGTCCCAGGAACTTGCAATTACCATCAAGTTCCTACTATGTTACAGTATCCCGCAGTATACTGTAACACAGGTCCAGTTCAATCCCGCCGCTTGCCACCAGTTAATTATAGAGCTTGTCACGGTAGCTTATGACAAGATATAATGAACACCAAATATCTGGGTTGAACTGAACGAGGCTTAGATATAATAAAATATAATTTATTCCTTAAATAAGGTGAACACAGCAATATAGTACAATTAACAGACAAGAAGGTAACACTTACTTAAGGTTGGGGAATGGAGAAGTATCATCTAGCAATTCTCCTTCAATCTGGTGACATTCCAGGTGGAATCAGAAGCACAACTCCAGCAATCCAGTGACATTCAAGATGGTATCAGAAGCACAACTCCAGCACAACTAAAAACTGTAGGGTTGACACAGTTTATATACCTGTGCAACCCTATTCTTAACATTGAACACAGCCTATTGGTGAACAATTACCTGTATCCACTCTCTAATGTGGAGACACAGACTAACAGACTAACCCATGCCCTCAGGTAACAATTAGACTGACAGAGTTTGTTGATTGACTAATACTTAATCCCTAGACATTGGGTAACAATCAAGGCAGTTACTTTTTGATCACCGTGCTTAGGCTACTCAGCCGTCTGCCCTTCATGACCTAATAGCCTAGCAAATGACGTCTGCATTTTCAGAACAGATCCAAAATAAAATACATATACACTTTAATATCTACACATATTAATAAGTTCCATTCTGGTGGGCTCAGTGGGTCGACCTTTGCCAGTTTTTAATGCCTACAGTGACTCCACATATTGGCCAAATATGAACTCTCTGCGACCTCCAGAACTGGAGATATACAGAAATACACTTTAAAACATTCAAATACATGCTTATAATGAAACATGGGAACAGGGGAACATACATTTTCAAGGTACAACAAGATGCCAACCTCATCCCTAGACCGCAGTCCAGTTAACCCCTTGTCTCTCTGGTGAGATCAGGGGATGGCCATATGGGGTGCAACCCCTTTAACACCGGGCCACCCCCTTTCTCCCTTTACATGCTGGGCCTCCTGTGAGCGTACAGGTAACAGCAGCACTCGTAATCGCCCGCGGTTTCCCTTAGGCAGTTTGATTGTGATAAATCTAATACAGAGTGCTTTTCCTGGTAATGTACAGGTTAATAAGAGCTTCAATCAGACTTAGAACTATGCAACTAATTTTGACAGATTTATTATAAATCATTATTCCTGGTAATGTACAGGTTATTAAGAATTTATATTTGTGTTAGGTACCCTTGAGATGTGGTCTGCCGTGTAGGGGCTCAAGGGCTTACAACACTTTGGCCAAAGAGTTAAACTAAAAGTCCATTTTATTCAAAAGATATCTATATACATATATTTAGGCACTGTACCATGTATAGGTGTCATTGGATGTGCACTGAGCTCTGTCTGTATTTCATGTTCTGTCTCTGGTTTTGAAGATATTTGATACAGATGATTTTAGGTATTTGAGATGGGTCCCCCAAACTTTATTTAAGAAGTTTTTAATGTACTAAATTTGTGTACATACATCCATTTTATAATAATTAAGTTTCCTTGTGCATTGTGGAAGAATTATTCCTTCTATTCCATGAAGGAATTTGTATATATATTCTTCAAATTGGCATCAGCTACTGAATCCTGTCATATTATATATTTAAAAAATGCTATATTTTATAGTGTTGTGGGATGAGCGATTAAACCTACTGTAATAGGAAAAAGATTATTACCACGGAATGAAAAACCTGCAAAACTAAATTTGAAATACTATCAATTTGTGGATTTGTTCCTCAAATTATCCTAGTATTTTCAATCTTCCATTAAAAATGATAATGTCTGGCCAATTAATTCTCACACTATTGTGTGGTATTATACGAACCTATAAATAAGCTTGGTTTCCACTAACAATCAAGGTACAGGCAACAATGTTTTCCAGAAAGGCCTAGTAATATTGTCTGTCACTGCAATCAAGTACTGTCTTAAAGTCAAACAAAAATGTAAATACTGAATATCACTTCAACTCTCATATTAATGCAACCTGAAAAGAAATACATTTAATATAATATCACAGACTTCAAGACACTTCCATGTAACAATGACAATCTCATTTGCATCAAACTGTCCGGAAAAAAACAAAAAACACAAAACTCATTATTGTCAAGAAGGTTGTGATGTATGAACAATTGTACTGTTATCATGGATATAATTGAAAATCAAAAGCCTATTGTGCAGTGAATAATTATCACTGCCACCTACTGTAGATGTCAAAGTAAATCTGCAGGTTATTGTTGTACAGAACCTCATACTCAGGACTACAGTGTAAGACCTCAAGCTAAGGGGGCGAGGGGGGTCATTAGTTCTCTGCTTGACCCAAAGTATTTCATTGCTGATAGTTGTGTCATTAGGTGCTAGTTCATGAGCCTTCTTAAGATCATCCAGTGCACCCAGACATACACACCTGATTTCACCCATCCTCCCTGCCATCTCTTCCCCTGTAAAGTGTGTTAACCCTCTCATTTTAATACTTACTAACCTTAAAACTCACCCCACAAAGCATCCCAATAGCCTGCACTCATGGCTATTCACCCACACTCAGTCACTCCTACCACCCATTGTGGCCAAGCACTGCCATCTACAGCACTTATTCCCTCACCTGCTTTCTCTGTAAGTTCCCCATCAAACCTCTTAGATTGTATTGTATTGTATGTCTTTATTTATATAGCGCCATTAATGTACATAGCACTTCACAGTAGTTATACATGTAGTAATCAAATAAATAACAGATAATATAAATAACAGATCATGGGAATAAGTGCTTTAGACATAAAAGTAACATTTCGGAAGAGGAGTCCCTGCCCCGAGGAGCTTACAGTCTAATTGGTAGGTAGGTAGAACGTACAGAGACAGTAGGAGGGAGTTCTGGTAAGTGCGTCTGCAGGGGGCCAAGCTTTATGTATCATGTGTTCAGAATATCCACAGTGCTATTCATATGCTTCTTTAAGCAAGTGTGTCTTAAGGTGGGTCTTAAAGGTGGATAGAGGGGGTGCTAGTCGGGTACTGAGGGGAAGGGCATTCTAGAGGTGTGGGGCAGTCAGTGAAAAAGGTTTAAGGCGGGAGAGGGCTTTAGATACAAAGGGGGTAGAAAGAAGACATCCTTGAGAAGAATGCAAGAGTCTAGATGGTGCATAACGAAAAATTAAGGATGAGATGTAAGGAGGGGCAGAAGAATGTAAAGCTTTAAAAGTGAGGAGAAAAATGGAGTGTGAGATGCGGGATTTGATCGGAAGCCAGGAGAGGGATTTCATGAGGGGAGATGCTGAGACAGATCTAGGAAAGAGTAGAGTGATTCTGGCAGCAGCATTTAGGATAGATTGTAGGGGAGACAGGTGAGAGGCAGGAAGGCCGGACAGCAGGAGGTTACAGTAATCAAGACGGGAGAGAATGAGGGCCTGAGTCAGAGTTTTAGTAGTCGAGCAACAGAGGAAAGGGCGTATCTTTTTTATATTGCGGAGGAAAAAGCGACACGTTTTAGAAATGTTTTGAATGTGAGGGGCGAATGTGAGAGAGGAGTCGAGTGTGACCCTTAGGCAGCGTGCTTGGGCTACTACGTGAATGATTGTAGTTCCAACAGTAATGTGGAAAGAGGTAGTAGGGCCAGGTTTGGGAGGAAGTATGAGGAGCTCTGTTTTAGCCATGTTGAGTTTAAGGCGTCGGAGGGCCATCCAGGATGATATAGCACAGAGATATTCAGAGACTTTGGTTTGTACAGCAGGTGTAAGTATATTTGTGTGTCGTCGGCATAGAGGTGATTGGCATAGATTGTAAGCTCTTTGGGCAGGGATTTCCTTTCCTACTGTCTGACTTTGCTGCACTTATTGTATTATTATAATTCCCTGTACTGTATTCTTTGTGCAGCGCTGAGTACACTTTTGGCGCTATATAAATAAAGACATACAATGTTCATAATCTTTTAATTCTAACCAGCTTTGGGCCCGTTTGTATAGTGTTGTGGTGCTAGATGGATCAATTTCAAGAGCCCCGTGACAGCTTTAATAATAATAATAGCATGTTCTTGTATAGCGCTGCCCTGTGGAGCTTACAATCTATGTTTTATGGTGCCTGAGGCACAGGGAGATAAAGTGACTTGCCCAAGGTCACAAGGAGCTAACACCGGGAATTGAACCAGGTTCCCCTGCAATACTCTCAGTGTCAGTCAGGGACTTTACTCACTGAGCCATTCCTTCTCCACCCACTCCTCCAATCTTCTTTCAATCACTGCTCTCCATACAATAGCTTCATTTCACAGGCAACATTATACAAATTACATTTAACAGCTATAGGATTTAACATTGATATTTTGTCATCTCCCATGAAAGCTTTGCCACTTTTTACATATTTTAGAGCTAGAGTGTATTTCATTGTTGCATCTCCCAGTTCTGAGATTTGAAGAAATTATTTCCTATGTTGTTAACGTCTTCAGCTATAGCAATAATTTTACCAACATCTGTATGTCTACATCAGAGTCCAATGGGAAGTCAGGGTGTCACCGGAAACATCCAAGAGGAACGTTATCGACTCCTCCTGTCGGAGGTTCGAGTGTGCGATGACCACCTGTAGTGTGTTAGCAGAACAAAGTGGAATTTTTGGTTTCTTAGCACTCTGGTGTAAGTTCTTGTATTTCTCGCACAAAATGCCTAGCTTCCCACAAGAGACACATAAATCTTGCTTTCGCTTTCTTTTCCTTTCCTCCTTAGAAAAGGATCCCCAGGTTTCCCCTATTTGCATGCGTTCAGGTGAGGGTTCTCTTATACAGTATGACCAACAATGTTTTCATGTCGGACTGAATCTAAGTGTAAATAAATAGTTCTGCAGTCCTTTCTCCGTCTTTCTCCTTTATGTTCTGTTAAACTGTGTTCCAATTGAAGAAAGAAGTTCACTAACCCTGAGTATGTAGCAGGTTTTGGAACAACCTGGGGCAAAATATCTTTAATCTCATATCTGAGACCTCTATAAAACAGGAAAGCTCTTTTATCTCAGGCCAAACGGATTCTAGCACCAGACCATTGAACTTTGTAAAAATGTCTTTGTTGCCCTGCCGAAGCTCCAGAAGTTGGTTGTCTGCTGATTCGATGATACCTCGTCTATCAAATATTCGCTGAAATTCTCCCTTAACTGATCTAGATTGTATAGCAACGAGCTGTCAAAATACACTAAAGAGAAAGCCATGTGGCCGAATCCCATTCCAAATAGGATAAAATAAACGCTACCTTAGATTGAGGGTCAGGAAAAGACATATGCTTGCCTAAAAACTAAAGTTGACATTGGGTCAAAAATATCTGGTATTTCTGTGTATCCCCAAAATGCCGTTCTAGCGATGCCATGGCAATAGCACGGGGAAAGTAATGCCGAATATGTGGTACCCCACTGGCCGCTTGTGGGCCAGGAGTCCCATGTGGAATAAAACTGGGAGAAGTAGGACGTCTGTGGCATCCTCTATTAGATAAAGGTGTTACATGAGCCTGCAAACTATCCATTCTAGAATTTAACCCCGTTATAACTACTCTGGATGCCGAAAAATCTTCCGACAAGGTTTTGACTTGTTTAGCCAACTGTATTTCAGTGAGATCCATGCTCCTAGGAGGGACTGATAACTTGGGTTTGTCAATCTATAGGATGTAGAGTATGGAACCCTTGGAGGTAGCATGGACACCCACAGGAGTCCGAAATATATATAAAACTGGTAGAGTTTAATAGAACACAAAAATAACATGACAGTGAAAACACAATGGAGTCTGCAACAATGTGTAGAGCTGCCAAAAAGTTATGGTATCTAAATAATAGACAATTGGGCTAAGGGAAAAAACAGGACGAGCAAGAAAAGCTGCAAGGAACTGCAGTGCTACCTGCAATAATAACAAGGAACAGAGATAATAAACAGGGGAACAAAAATAGTGCAAAAGGAAAACAAAACAAACAAAAAAAAGAATGTATCTGAATGTCAGTAGAACTAGGAGCCAGAACAAAGTGGAACAGGGAAAGATGCAGCGCTAGGAATAAAGAATAAAGTGACTCCTGACTTGTAAAACAGAATGTTTGACAAGCAAAGACCAAACAGGGTGGGTGGGGTTTTATATGCAACCTATTATAGCAGCTGGCCTCATTAACAGAATCTAACTCCTCTGTGTGCCCCTATAGGTTGGCGAGGGGTACGGTGAGAAGGAATCATGACAGAAGCCTACCTGGCATACCTCTAACATCCAACTCAATTGTCTTGCAATCCGTGCCAGCAGATTCAATAAACAGCGTCCAATGGGGGGGATAAATCAGAAAATCAGCAGTATGATCAGCGTGACCACCCTACGCGTTTCAGAAGCGCTGCTACCTCAGCTGTTTGCTATATGTTATGTTTGTCATGTTTATCACACAGTATTATGCTATGCACTTTATTTATTTTTTAAGCACGAATATCACCAATTGGAGACATCCTGAGATCTGCACATCCATCAGTCTTGGCTGTTCATATCCTTTTTTACATATATTTATATGTTAGGCGCCACAGATACGTATTCTTTTTACTGTACATCATATACGGTAGTGCCATAAAAGGTACTGATGCAGCAGCCTTTATTCGAACACTTCACGCGTCATGTACATCGGAATCCCGATTTGAAACCGCGGGATGAATTCCAGCCTTCCCCGCACTAAAATGCGAGCGCGTCGAGAGCAGAAAAACGAATTTTAGTGTTCTGGCTTTTAAAAACATGAAATTGACACAGTAGCACAGTAGCACAGTACTGTACACATTACAATTCATCCATTTTATTGCAATCGAAGAAACAGAATCCATGAAATTCAAACAAAACATCCGAGATAAACGCGGGTGCCTGGGGCGATTGGCTGCGTTCATGCTGCATGGGGAACAGCAGAGAACTCAAAATCGGCGCCGAGATGTGTTCAAAAAACGGCCGCTGCATCAGTATCCCAACCTAAACATCTGTACTTCTCAAAAACAGCTACAGGAACTTTGCACCACAATATGATTTCACAACTTGGAAGGGCACCACAGGTAGAGATGGGCAAATTTTTTAAGTGAATTTGAATCCACAGCGGATCGGACGGTTAATTTGGTCCCCGGATTTCAGCGGATCAATCTCAAAAAGGGTGAGTTGTGTTTTGCTGAGATTTTATTACTATTACCAATACACTCCGCGGATTCCGCAACCCGTGGACGGATTTGTAGAATGCAATTCTTAAGAATCCGCCAATGGATTTGCTGGATCCGCGGATTGGATTCTACAAATCCATCCATGGGTTGTAACCAATTGCGGATTCTGACAGATTGAAAACCGGCCAAATCCATTGGAGGATGTTACACCGCAAAATGGATTTTCAGGGTAACATCAGCGAAAATCCGAGGAAACGGATTTGGGCAAATTTACCCATCTCTAACCACGGGACATGCCAAGAACCTCGCTGCGGTTTTGTAACTCACACCAGAAAATATGTGTGTTCTTAGTTTCATACTAAACCTCTTCAAACTATGAGAACAGAGATGTCTAGTACAATACAAACGCTATATCAATATATAGGTATTTATATAATATTTAACAGTGCAACAAACCAGCTCATTTGTGATAGAAACAGCCCACAATGTTCCTAGCAGCCATAAGGTCAGTGTTTATTTCCTTGGTGTAAGTGACAATAAAATCAATTTCTTTTAATAAGATTATATTGAGAAAAGAATGACCTTGCTACAAGGCCATGAGAATACAAACGATTGCGAAAAAAGTATTATCTTATATAACATCATTGTCATCCATTATACCATTTTAGATAGTAACCATTTAATGAATGCATTTAGCCATACAAATTGTAACACTTATAACTCCAGGTATAATAATGTTTTCTTTTGAAAGATAAAGATCCTGAACTTGCAGAAACTGAGCAAACAAGCTGCCCACATCCTACTTACAGCAACCATTCCGGATGCTTGTTTTTGTCTTTTTTTTACCCTTCCCCCCTCTTTTTTTTTTAAAGCATGTGAAAAGGGGGGGTTCCTTGGGAGCGGAACAGTGGTATATTCAGCTCTGGGGACCGCATGTTTTCCAAGATACTTATCTGTGAAGCTACTAGTTGTGATGAAATATGCAGCAAGGCTTCCAGGAATCCTAGCAAGCTCTGCCCTGTTGCCTATTCCTGCCTGTGTAATGTTTTTTTCATACTGGTATATTGACAGTTCTCTTCACCTTTGTCTTCCCATGCTTCCAGAGCCTGTATTCAGTGGCCAATGCTGGATATAGGCATGCCCATATCTGGGCATGTCACCCTGTGTTTCTGGGTCCACGGTGCCCCAGTAGTCAAATCACAGTACCTGGGCCATGTGCAGAGACCTGGATAACCAGTCCCCCCCACCCATCGGGAAAGACTATGGAGCCCAATTCAATGTATTGTTATCCCCCAGACTCCCTGAGGTGGGATAACCTATAACCGCCACTGAACAGAGTTCTACAGTTAGTTCGTGTTTGTGGCTTTTCTTGCAGAGTTGCTGTCAGTGCAGTGGTCATTGACTAGACCCTGTAAAGTGTGTTAGTCTTGGTGATTGAGACTAATGTGAACTTGCACGGTTACTTCTCCCATTCGTATCCCGGAGGAACATTGAGGGTAAGATCGCTTTTAAATGCTATATTTTAACGATGACATCTCTAAAGTCCAGTAAGAAGGAAGTGCTATGATTTTCATAGCTGCATGTAGTACCACTTAAGGGCTTATCTTCGAACCCGCACAACCTGTAGTATACTGTACATGGTAAACCCATTGTATTGAAAGAGATTACAGTACATGCTACAATTAAACCAGTGGCATGATTAAGGACCTCAGTTGGCTGAGAATATTTTGTTCCAAGGAAAATTTGTCAATAGAGAGTCCAAATTCCAGCACACTCAATACTTAAATATCCTTAGGACATGCCCTTGCATGGCTGAAGTCAAGTTTTCATAATATAATAGGTTTACAGGGGAGACACCAATTAGGACGGTCTTGCTTGGGACTGAAACATGTTTTTCTGTTATATGATTAATAAAGAGTTAGTATACTGCTATATATACAGTAGATGTTACATTATATCATGTCCCAAGGAGTGTGACATGACCATCGCGTATGACTCGGACAGATCAGACAGGTGCCATGAATAGTTTACAAAAATGTAGTATATACTGTAGATGTCTGTTGAATCAACCCAAGTCTGATCAGTCCGAGTCATACGCGCTGGTCATGTCACACTCCTTGGGACATGATATAATGTAACATCTACTGTATATATAGCAGTATACTAACTCTTTATTAATCATATAACAGAAAAACATGTTTCAGTCCCAAGCAAGACCGTCCTAATTGGTGTCTCCCCTGTAAACCTATTATATTATGAAAACTTGACTTCAGCCATGCAAGGGCATGTCCTAAGGATATTCAAGTATATATATATATATATGCGCTTAATACTTATTATTACCAAAAGGACATATGACTACACACGTGGAGGTATACAATATTATATACACACACAAATATCCCACGCAGCAGAGAATATATCCTTGATTGAAAGTACTGCACTTTGAATCCTTTGTGCTGTTTCCTTTCTTCTTGTTTTTCTATATACAGATGTAATAAGACCTACCCGGTGCCTCGGACAAGGAAACAAAGTCTGCGGCGCCCGGATAGAATCTGCCTCGATGACACTGCGGCGTGTCCATGGTTATGAGTGGGGCCAGCCACCGCATTAATCCTTCGCTGCTGTGACCAAAGTTATCTAGCTACATCTGTACTATATAGAATTTAAGATGCCCAATTCTTTCTTTACCGATCAACCTACCCTCTTTTTCATCATATTTAGCTAAAGATGTAAATGTATCCAAATACATGTCAATAAAAGATGAAGGGATCAATCTAATTCATACCTGACATCTAATTCCGTGTCACCAACTACGGTTCAGGTTGGTCTTACTTAAACGCTTATTATATTACACATAAGTAACGAAGGCCAGCAATGTACTGTAGCATACAACACTGGGAGTGAATCACTATCACACAAGTGATCTGCAATCAATTAAAAGCTATGCCATGATTGCTAAAACTCAGTAAGAGCCTTCAAATATTACCTGTAAGAGCTTCTTTCCTGTCAAAAACTAAATCAAAGGTTATTTATATTAACACTAAGTAAAAAAAGAACCGATAATTCCCCGTTCTTGCAATTATTTCAAACTTGGAATTATAATGTTGTTTTATATGTATCTTTAATATGGATGGGCCAGGTATCCATAGCAACCATCCATGGTACTGAACTTGTATTATGTGCAGCTTCTACAGCATATAAATAATGAAAGCATTAATCTCCAAATTTGCTGAGAGTGGCCATTATAACATTTCTAATAAAAAGTGAAAAAATATCACTTTACTTCTGGGGTTAAACACGATTACAACAGCACTTTTATAGAAATATTTCCTCAGCTTGTTCTTTGTAATAATCCAATCTAAAGCAAACAATTACTTTACTAGATAATTTTCAACAACTATGGTATTTTCCCACTGAGAGTTGTCTTTCTTATTTCCCTGTGTCCAAGAAACCTCACAGATTGCACCTAGGGAAAGCTACCAACGGTTTATCCATATTTTCACTTTCCTTGATCAATACTCTATTAGGTAAAACTGCTCAACTTCATCCAGCCATAAATTGATATGTCTTCACCTTGCTGCAGTTTTCTTCTGCTTCGGAGAGACCTGTGGAAAAAGGCTATATCAGCCTTTATCTGAAAGTATTAACCTAATGATGCTAATACTGGAAATTGCAGAGTTACCGAAACTCAAACAGTATTTACCCTAGCTAAACATAATGAAACAAAATATGTAATATCACTGTCTACAGTGTGAATCCTTATAAAACACGCCTTGTGATTACTGAGGTAATATATTCAATGCCAAACATAAGAAAACAACATTACAGTATTGCTTGAAATCATGCAGGTATTGTGTATTATTTTACCTGTACTATTGATCTTCATCTCTCACACTATTGTCCATGTATATAGATGTACAGTATGGCAAATAGCCACAGTGTAAATTAACTGATATTGCTGGAAATAGGTAAAATCAGTTGGTAAGAAACCTCCTACCAGCAAACCGTTGATGATAACTTTGAAGTCAATGATTACAGTAGGTTGCCAATTGGCAAAGAGCAACGCTCAGAGTTTATTTGACCCAATGTGATGAAATGAAAAAGAATAAAATGTTTGCTGATTTAAAAGGAGAGGACATGCTGTTGGGTAGGTCCAATTTGGGTCTCTCAACATCAGAGAACAAACTTGTAAATCATAATCTAACAGCGACCAGATGCTAAGTGGTGGCATGTTGAATGAAGCCCAACTCCCCTGTCCTTAACATGGTAAAGAACAGAATTTGGCAGGTAGTACACATTACTGCGTTCCTTCGTGAGTGTCTCAGCCAGTTTACAAAGCTATGATCTCCCTGGTGAGCATTAGCGTCAACAGGGCCGCATAGTATGAGGCTAGCCCCTTTATAACCGGGCAAAGCTAAACCCTGGCACAATGAAGTCTGTGGGACCAAGGCCTAGGGGCATCAGGACAGAGACACATGGATGGAAATACCACTTTTTGTTATCCTTTCTTTTTTTCTATTTTTTGGTTTTGTTCTGTTTTCTTCCCTTTTTCTCTCTTATTCTTTCCCCGTTGCACCATTAGGGTTAGAAGCATTTGAAGTTGCAATTAATACAGATTATCTGGGGCTAATTTATATAGGTGCAAATTATGAGTGTAACATCTTGTTGGTGGCTCTCTCTTATGTCTCCCCAAATGTTCAGATGTTATTATGTTTCCATATACTCCCTTTTTTCCTTTCCGTATCCCATAAAAATCTGAAAATAAACAGTTATCATTTTTTTTTTTTTTTAAGTAGAGTATAATTGATTTCATGCAGAACTAAATAATTTGTACTAAATTAGACTAGGTACAGAAATAATAGGTTATATTACTATAATTTTAAGATTGCGGTAATAACTTACTGGGTGCAATATTTAGGGCAGAATTAGGCTGCAGGAATTAACCCGACAATTAATTACATATTAATTACTGCATCGTGATCACAGTAATACTATTAATATCATAGGCTTCTTTAATAACTATTATTACTATTATTACAGGAGCCTATGATCTTAATAACATTAAATAACATTAACCTGTTTGATGCCTGTGATTACTAAGGAATATCAAAGGGGTTAATACATTAAAAGAATACCAGTATGTAACGCCAAGAAAACCAAGAGATTAACGCCTCCCGCCACCCCCCTGGGTGGCCTAATCACCCTCACCGGGGCATCTGCCCCCATATCCTCCCTTACCTTACCAACTCAAACAAAATCCTCCCCTCCCCCTTTAGACTAATAGTCTATTGCCCTATTAGCCAAATGTGGCTAATAGTGGTTTTGTTCAATCAAAATAGAAAAATATGCACGTTTAAAAAATAACAACATACAAACAATTAAGGTGACCAAGGGTTTAAGCCCTCCTGCCCCCCTTACACAAATAGTGCAATTCTATCTGGGCACCGAAACCATGTGCAGTCACATTTGATAAGATGTAAACATGCATTCAGTCCCACAGATGGTCTATTAGTATAGATATTCCAATCGAATTCTTGCTTCAATGTAGAAAGCCTACAAGTTCTGCATAAACTCGCAAGCCACAACAAAAAAAGAAACAGACAAGATGGAGTAGATAGCAACAATATATTGCAGGTACCAAAGAATAGGTAATGGCAACTCACATAGTAGCCCAATGCAAGGGCATTGTACGATAGACCGTGGAGTGATGTCCGGTAGTGGGAATTGGTATGCGGCTGGCGGTGGTGGTGGTAGACATCACTCCACGGTCTATGGGGGCGTGGCCAGTGCTCCGTCACCAGTTCTGAAGACAGTTTTACAGCACGCCGGCCAAGGCAGCAAGCGTGCCGGCCCCATTGAGGGGCGGTTCTTGCCCCTGCAGCGCCCGCCATAGCACGCACTGCAGCAGGGACCAGGGACCTAACCCTACAGTTGAAAATAGCAGTTAACACTTCATTAGTGAGCAATGAAAATAGCTAAATCTTAGCTACATATTAACTTAACCTGTCTGAATATGAATATTACCCTGTCTGAATATGATTAGATTTATTTCTCTTAAAGTTATTTTGATAACAGTGGGTTAAATGACTTGTGTACAATCAATTGTTATCACCAATTCCTGAGCCCTAATGGGCTACATATATTTTTGTGTCCTGATTTTTATGACATACTTTCAGATGTTTCAATGGGATCCTTATAAACTATCACTCTGTTTGTATTGAAACGCATGTATGTTGCTAATTTTAACTAATTGATAAATCAGTGTATGCAAATTGCCTTCCTATAAATATTGTAAGTGGGCACCCAATGGGTAACCCCTGATGAAGTCATCATCGATGACGAAACGCGTAGGGCGTGGTTTGTGAGAAGCCGTCACGTGCCCATGTCCATCTGTTGCTGCTGGTGCTAGAATTTTGGTTCCTGCTCCCCCGTGTTGGATTACTAGCACAGAGAACTTGGTGTGGCTATTGCTAGTTCCCGGAGGGACTTCCTGTGCAGAAGCGCCGAATTGGATAGACGTCACTTCCGGTATCTGACTGCATGGATGAGAGACGCGAGCGGACGCCATTACCCTGATCGGACGGCACTTCTGGCACATGAGAGCCAATCTCATATCTGCTATTTTAAACAGTACTTTTGTGAGTGGGCATTTGTTGATTTTAATGTTCTATAAACACTTGTTATTACGTTAATGCACTAGGTGTGCGCCTGTTTTCTTCTTTTTCTTTTCATACATATTAACTTAAGTAAACACCTTGTTTAGTCAACAATGGAGCTTTGTGAAAACTGGACATTGTCTGGCAATGAAGTAAAAGTCTTACAAACCTTAAACTTATAGTGCAGATACAAATAATTCAATACATAAACCTACATTGCACCAGAATAACATAGGCACTGCTGGATAAAGTATTGATATAACTTCTCATTGCAGCCTAATAAAACTGTGTCTGCCTAAAAAAAGAGCAAAACCCTTAACATTCTGTTGTTAATATAAATCGAAAGCAAAGGATTTCTGCTGACCACAATCTCTTTCCAAAGCAATATATATTCAAATCAGAAAAAGTCACACGCAGCAGACGAGAGCAATAAAATCTACAGCAAAATAAAAGATTAGCCAAATATTTCACATTGTTTAATAAACATGATCTTTTCTCACAATCCAGGGGGAGCATAAGAAGAAAAACCACAACAGCAACAGATATCTAAGTGTAAATGTATGTGAAAAAAATAAAAAGTATTAACATGGCTCCTACAGAGTGCATACACACGATGTGTGGAACGTATATGCACAGATCCTGTTGGGAACAGAAATACCCATTTTTGCCTTCTCTGTTTCACCCCCACCCCCCTTTCCTTGGCAGTTCTGCCTGCAAGCTGTATTTGGATGTTACTTTCCTTGCAGTTTCACTCCCAGTGCAGATGGAATGGATACATTATGTTGCCTTTTTTCCTTCCAATCTGTCACACCCCTGGTTGCCCTGGCAACATCTCCAGTCCTCCAAGTTAATGGGCTTTCCCATTCCCCCCTGTCCCTGCTGACAGTTAGTATGGCCTGACCCCTATCCCCGTGTCACAAGCAGTACCCACTGTCTTTTACTTCCTGACATTGGCAGAGTGAGTACATTCATGTTACACCCCTATGGCAAGGCCAATTCTTTTCACCTGCCCTTACTACAAAGCACCCACAGAGATACACTTTTCCAACACAAACATCTTATCCACAAGTGCCTGTTTTTATTGCTGCCTTCCTAAATAAAGTGAAGAAAATTTACAGGACTTGCTGTGCTTTGGAAAGAGGGCTGAGTTGAAGCTAGCTGGGTTCATTCATACCCAAAACATGACCCTAGATCCAGAATAGATCCAAAACAGTACCCCAATCATCAAGTGACTCCGGCCGGGCGCCAGTTAATTAAATTAAAAAAAAAAAAAGTTACAAAATAAAAAAGTTTTAAAAAATGGCAGCGATTCATCCCCCCCTCCCCCCACTCCCTCCTCCCCCCACTCCCCCATCCCTCCCCCCCATCCCTTCCTTCCCGCCCCCGGGTTTTGCGGTGCGCGGGGGCAGCAGCAGCTTGAGGATGCGGCAGCCGTGCGTATTTTTTTTTTCAATAGCAGGATGCCGGGGGGCGGGTTGGAGGTCAGAGCATGCTGGGGGCGGGGCTTAGTACCGGGGAGAGGATGTGCTGATCTAAGAGGTGTGTGTGATGTGCTGATCTAAGGTGTGTGTGTGTGTGTCAGCTGGTGCAGGGGTGGGTGTGAAAAAACGGCTGGTGGGGGGGTGGTGTGAAAAACAGGCTGGAGGGGGGTGGAGGGGTTGTTGTGAAAAATGGGCTGGTGCAGGGGTGGGGTGTGGGTGTGAAAAACGGGCTGGTACAGGGGTGGGGGTGGGTGTGAAAAACAGGCTGGTGGGGGTGTGAGTGTGAAAAACGGGCTGGTGCAGGGGTGGGGGGGTGGGTGTGAAAAACAGGCTTATGCAGGGGTGGGAGGTGGGTGTGAAAAATGGGCTGGTGCAGGGGTGGGTGTGAAAAACGGGCTGGTGCAGTGTGAAAAACAGGCTGGTGGGGGTGTGGGTGTGAAAAACGGGCTGGTGCAGGGGTGGGGGGGTTGGCTGTGTAAAACAGGCTCATGCAGGGGTGGGGGGTGGGTGTGAAAAACGGGCTGGTGCAGGGGTGGGGGGTGGGTGTGAAAAACGGGCTGGTGCAGGGGTGGGGGGGCTGGATATGAAAAACGGGCTGGTGCTTTGTGAAAAACGGGCTGGCGCAGGGGTGGGGGGGGTGGGTGTGAAAAATGGGCTGGTGCAGGGGCGGGGTGGGTGTGAAAAACGGGCTGGTGCAGGGGTGGGAGGGTGGGTGTGAAAAACGGGCTGGTGCAGGGGTGGGAGGGTGGGTGTGAAAAACGGGCTGGTGCGGGGGTGGGAGATTTGGTGTGAAAAACGGGCTGGTGCAGGGGTGGGAGGGTGGGTGTGAAAAACGGGCTGCTGGTGGGGGGGGCAAATGGAGTGGTGTGGTGGGGGGAGAAGGAGTGGGGGGAGAGGGAGAGGGGGGAGAGAGAGGAGGCAGAAGGGAGAGAGAGGGGGGGAGAAGGGAGAGAGGGGGGAGAAGGGAGAGAGATGGGGAGAAGGGAGATAGGGGGAGAAGGGAGAGAGGGGGGGAGAAGGGAGAGAGAGGGGGAGAAGGGAGAGAGGGGGGCAGAAGGGAGGGAGAGGGGGGGAGAAGGGAAAGTGTGGGCAGAATGGAGAGAGAGGGGGGAGAAGGGAGAGGAAGGGAGAGGGAGGGGGAGGTATGAGGATGGGAGGGGTGAGGTATGAGGAGGGGGTAATGTTTTTTTTCTGTATCACAATAAGAAAACAGTTAAGTAAAATTTGCGCGCTAAAAGATATTTTTTCGTGGTAGGTGCGCAATGGGTTCGGGGGGGGAGGGAGGGAGCTGCTCTTTTCATTTGTCCCGGGCCCCATGATATCTGTTGGCGGCCCTGTGGATGATGTGAGGTGCAGGGGGGGAGAGGGTAATGGGTGATGTGAGGTGCAGGGGGGAGAGGGTGATGGGTGATGTGAGGTGCAGGGGGGAGGGTGATGGGAGGTGCAGGGGGGAGAGGGTTATGGGTTATGTGAGGTGCAGGGGGGTCATTGGATGTGCAAGGGGTGGTGATTTGAGGTGCATGGGGGGTGATTGGAGGTGCATGGGGGTGATTGGAGGTACAAGGGGGGTGATTGGAGGTACAAGGGGGGTGATTGGAGGTACAAGGGGGGTGATTTGAGGTGCAAGGGGGGTGATTTGAGGTGCAAGGGGTGTGATTTGAGGTGCAGGGGGGTCATTGGGGGTGCAAGGGGGTGATTTGAGTTGCATGGGTGGTGATTTGAGGTGTATGGGGGGTGATTTGAGGTGCAAAGGGGGAGAGTGATTTGAGGTGCAAGGGGGATGATTTGATGTGCAAGGGGAGGAGAGTGATGTGAGGTGCAAAGGGGGAGAGTGATGTGAGGTGCAAAGGGGGAGAGTGATGTGAGGTGCAAGGGGGAGAGTGATGTGAGGTGCAAGGGGGGAGAGTGATGTGAGGTGCAAGGGGGGAGAGCGATGTGAGGTGCAATGGGGGAGAGGGATGTGAGGTGCAGGGGGGTGTGATGTGTGTGCTGTGCAAGGGGGGATATTGTGTGTTTGATGTGGAGGGGGAGTATTATGTGTGTGGGTGAGTGGGAGAGATGGGGGTATGAGAGATAGATGGGGAGTATCGCAAAGGTTGATAGTGAGGGGTTCTGGGGGAGATATGAGGATGATGATGAGGGGTGCTGGGGGAGATATGATGATGATGATGATGATGATGATGATGATGATGATGATGATGATGATGATGATGATGATGATGATGATGATGATGATGATGATGATGATGATGATGATGATGATGATGATGATGATGATGATGAGGTGTTGGAGGAGAGATGATGATGTTGATGATGATGATTTTACCCGTGCGGCCCAATTTTTTTTTCCTTGGAGCAGTTTGGCCCTTCTCACTTTACGAGTTGTGCAGGCCTGGGGTAGAGGGTAATGGTGCGGTTCTTACATTTCCTAAATGCAAATGTCAACAAACAAATAAAAAAAAACTATACAGGAAAAAGCAAACAAGGCACCCCCCTCCCCCTCTCCCCAGAGCAGAAGAGCTACAGTACTGTAAACATCCCATAAAAATCCATAGCAGGAGGGAGGTAACATCAGGGGCAAATATATAGGTCAATAGAACCCAAGTCTCAAAAAATGTTCATTTTAGGATTGTACTCAAACTGGGTCGTAAAAAATATAGTAGTATAAATAATGTTTAAAAAAACATTAATAGAAATGTTAAAATAGAAATGTAAGAAAATATTAGATGTACAAATCACTATTGTAAGTGTATTAATATTGGAATAAATTCTATAACACATTTTCTATATTTTCAATGATCTTATTAAAAACTTTCTATCACACTGTATTCATCTTAAAATAGAACGAATGAAAATAAATCCAATAGAACAGATATACAGATATAACACAGAGGCACACATTTAAAATGAATTGAAATCAATATCAATACAGTATTAAGTTCATATTAACTAAGGGTCCCCAACTTGAAAATCCAATAAGTTTAGTTTTGGGGCAGATCTTTTATCCTACAGTATAGTATTCCCTCCCCTGCAATATTTGGGAACAGAATCAATTCCTCTATATTTGAGACCCTTAGAGTTAGAATGATGTGTTTTCTTAAAATGCAAAGATCCGTTATGTGCTTCTGAACCTATCTTAATGTTTTTAATATACTCTAATATTCTTGTTCTCAGCGGTCTTACTGTGCAGCCTACATACTGTATTACATGCTGCAAAGACATTATAATAAGTAAAGTACATAAGTACTTCTGCAATTTATATAAAAGGGTATTTTAAAATTGTTGTCAGTTTTTTGGAGAGGAAATGGACCATTTTCTTTCATGTTAAATACCCTATTATATACTGTAAATTGCCAAGGTACTGCTCTCTCTCGCAATAGCTGTTCACAAAGCAAATATAGACCATCCATGTGTCTCTTTGGTCCTGCTCAGGTACCTGTGCACAATCAGTAGCAGGTTTGGCCACAGGTGTTCACAGCGAAGGCCAAACTGAAACCACCAATGCAATGCTATATAACAAAAAAGTGCACCAGGGACCAGTTGAAATTTGTATATATTGTGACATAGTTCCAGAATATTAGGCAGCTGTCTGTCCAATTTTAAGGCAGAAAGTGGGAAAAAGTGTAAAAATTATTCTAAAAATCCTCCCGTGGATTGCAGAAACTGCGGATTGGATTGTCAGTTATAAAAAAAATATCCGGAAAAGTCGAATTGGCCTTTTTGTGACTGATTCGTGAAAATCCGTGGACCAAAGAAACCGGCCGATTCGAGTCGGATTAAAATCCGCCCCAAAAATGTGCCCATCTCTAACTGCCGAGTGTTGTTACCTTCTCTGGTCCAGCTGGCGGCAGGAGGTTTGCCGGCTGTGTATGAAGCTTCCTGTATGTTGTTGGCTCTGTCTCCTCTGGAACTGGGCAGAGGATGCAGGCTGGCAGGACACCGTATAGCTTGAAGCTGCAGCTAACCCCTGCAAACCCTACAGGAGGAGGTAGGGATACTGAAAGAATAAGATACACTTTCTGGGTTTCCATTCACTCATATTTTGCTTGGATTGAAATAATCAATTCCAGTGGGCAGATTGGACTTCCGAACCCACAAACCTGCTCATACTTACTGAAAATAATAAATTAGAAGCTTTTCTTTTTTTTAAACAAACTTCTTAACAAACTCAACACAGAATTAACTTTCTGGCAGTTATGCCTCAAACATACAATTTTGCCTCTGGCTAATTTGGACAGCTACACAATATATACTTGCAGTGTCGTGATTATTTCAAGCGTTAGTTGATTAAGGTTATTTCTACTTTAATATCTTATTATAATCGACTACAGTATATGCAGTTTGAATAATATTAATTACGAAGAAATTAATTCTAATCACATATGAATATCTCGTCAGTATAAACTCGATGAAAAAAAATTAATCTGCATAAAGACGAACAGATTTTCTACACTAAAGGTTATTCTGCTATTCATAAGAGCGAAATTATTGAGTCTAACATTTTCCAACGATGTTCTGGTGTCGAAAAGAGACAGAGTCAAAAAGTAATGTAACCCCTAATAATTATATACATCATTCTGTATTCATTTGAGATTACAAGAGGGCAAGGGTTATCTGTGGGTGACATTAGCACTATGGGTACAAGATTTACAGCAGGATGTATTCTGTTACTCCGAGTCATTCACATAAAATACACATGTATAAAGCTGGATCATGAAATAAAGGATCTTTTTCAGTGGTTATATAAAATAGGACTTTAAGGAGTAGACATCTTTTGATACCTAGCATTATAAAAAGTTTATAGTTTCTTCTTTCAATAATGTGAACCCAAAATGCTGCCTATAGGAATATTTACTGTATGCCCAATATTACTCTGCGGAATACCAGGGGCAGATTTAGGGCTGGCTAAAGACAGAGTAGTAACACAAACTTATTGCGCCAATGCAAACTATGTATTGCGCCACAGGCGGAAGTACGTCTTGATGAGTAAAAACACTGTTAAATTATAAAAATGACACTGAGTTTGTAGCAGGGGAACCTGATTCCATTCCCGTGTCAGCTCCTTGTGACCGTGGACAAGCCATTTTATCTCCCTGGGCCTCAGGCACCAAAAACATAGAGTGTAAGTTCCTCTGGGCAGGGTCTGTGTCTGTAAGAAAATCCTACGTACAATACTGATAACCATGCATTATATTATCATTGTGAAGCGCTTTGAGTCCCTATTAGATAGTAGAATTACTACCCCTAGGACTCAGGCTGTCCCTTCATCTTAGTGGAGTGTGTAGGGCCGGCCACACAGCTAGGGATCTCCCGTTAGTGAGGGTTAGCAGCAGAGCAGGACCAGAGCCAAGAGAGGAGTTCCTCAGCCGGGAGGTGTCACTGCGCAGTAGAAGGCATGAGGCGTGAGGTGCTGGTATCGGAGACCCTGCGGCGTGGGACCCTGGCACTGATCATCCTCCATCTGGAAGAAATCCCAGGGTGAGGCATTTTTCAGGAAGGTATGCGTGCACCCCCGCAAGGGGGAGGGTAGCGCTACCGTCAGACATTCATTTGGGGATGGGTTGTTTGCCGGACACAGGGTTATAGGTGCCCAAGCACCCTCAGTATTATTGGGGCTAGCTACCCCAGGATTGTTCTTATTGTTATTCAAGTATTAGTATTATTATTGGCTTGTGTGGTAATACTTGGGCCTAGTGCGGGACCACAGTAAAGGAGTTATTTTAACACTGTTGTGATTGTGTTATTTGGGGTATTACACAGAGTGAACTAAGAAGTTCAGAAGTACCCCTCTATATGCACTGTAAACCAAACGTATATATGTTTCTCAGGCCACAAGGAAAAAAAACCCTATACCAGAAACTAAAAGCGAAAGATATTTGGGGTATACTATAAATGTATACGTGTTCCTATGAGGAATCATCCTGCTATGTGGGATCCTCACAGTTGGAGGCGCTGCACTAGAGAGAGAGAGAGAGAGAGAGAGACAACACTCAGTCACCCCAGGCTCCCTTGAGCGGAGGTTCAGGCCTTCTGTAAGTATAACAAGTAGCACCAGTGGCAGTGATAACCGCTGGTTCCCTGTCACTGTGTGCTCACCACAAACAAGGCGGGACAACGGGGCTGAAGTGGGAATGGATAGAAAAGCCACCCACAGCCACGAGGGCGCGTCTGAAGTGTAAGTTGGTCGAGGTAGTCGGGTCAGAGTTGGAGAGGTACAGATAGTCGGTATACTTGTCAGGGTCTGGGTTGGAGAGGTACGGATCATTGCAGGTACTATTAGCTGAGGTCTGGGTTGGAGAAGTGAGAATGGTCATTATACGAGTGCCGGGGGTCAGGACTGGAGAGGTGTGGATTGTCGTAGATAGCCGGGGTCAGGAGTACGGAAGAGCAGAGTCCAAAAGCAAAGCCGGGTCGATACACAGAGCGAGGAACAGCAAGACAAGGCAACACTGTGGAGGCAGAGAAGCTGAGCATATATGTGGAAGAGGCACCAATGAGAGGAGAGGCGGAGCGGAGGCGCATCCTCAGCACAAGCGGAGATTGGGTAGTGGTGCAGGAGACAGGTGCTGGCTAAACTGGTTGAAGAGGTAGTTGACGCAGAGCTTGTGTACGGTGTGCACATGTCACGTGCACTCGCCGCACGACGACGCTGTGCGAGCGCAACCTGGAGGCGGGACCCTCCACCTCCGTCCTAGGCAGAGAGCTAGATGCGCACCTGCACGCAGCTCTGCTGAGGGCAGACGTGTATCCCGAAGATGTGACGCAGGGAGTGGGGGCCGTGGTGTTAGATGAAGGTAAGGCAGGAGTGCACCCGGGACGGCGTGACTCCCGGATCCTTACATTCCCTTATGGATAGGGAAGGGGTGTTATATGCAGCAGAAAAAAAACTCTACAATTCCATTAATGTCCAGATCATTTGTGTTGCTTCACTTCTCATCACCAATCTGGCTGCTAAATACCCTGGCTGCACCTATGATGCTTTCATATTTCACCTCTTCAATTTCTTACCTACTGATGGCTGGACAACCACAATTGGTAAACAATGCTATTTTAGAAAGGATAATCCAACTAACAAAACTGAGGCACATTGGAAGTTGTACTAGCTGAAAGCTTAGCAACATAATAATGCACTGAAAGTAGAAAATAAGTGTAAATATCTTAGAAATATGGGGTTTTATAAACTAACTGTATAAGCCTAATATATATATTATATATATATTACTCCGTGCGTTTACACAGATACGTCTGCAGCTGTCTTCAGATACCTCCTTGCTAGCCCTCAGGTCTCGCGGGATTGCGAGCGTGACGTCACAGCATATGAATCCGTTGACGGGGAAGCAGGGGATAATGTTCGGCAGATAGTATTATAATAATACTGGATAATAAATGCTGCCAGTCCAGAGAATAGGGAGAGCCTATAGAAATGTTCTTAAAGCCTTCACCCTATGCGTTTCGTCTTAATGAAAAGTCTGCCCCTGATGAAGGGGAAGGTGCCTAGTTTTCATGGCAATGAGATGCCATGTGCGTGACGCCGCGATTTCAAAGGAGGGCGGCAGCAAGAAGGTGGCCATTACATGTAGGTGCCTTGGGGCGGCAGAACTTGGCATTCTCTAAAACGGGGTCTGCTTTCTGATATATCTGCTTAGATAACGCTACTTTTGCAAGGACAACTAAACTCTAAATCGTTGCTATTTTATTGCAACATAAACATTTTTGTTTCAGTCAAGCAGGAGAAGGACACACTAGGTGCTCATTCGGATTTGATGATGTTTTTCTTAGCACTGACAGTGTACGCAGCACTGCACATAGAATTTTTCTGGCATGATGTGTGCCTTTTTTTTGTAATTTCAACCATAGAATATTATTATAATTAAATTACTGAAATCATTCCAATTTCACAACTCTTACAGTATTACAGTATATCAAACTTCAATACAGAGAGATAAGTAGGTACCATTCCAGATATTAGCCTTTAAAATGTAGTGATACTTTAAATAGGATATTCAGCCAAAGTCTGATACAAGCACAAATTTAAAAAATAGTATTTCGAAAACATTTACATTGGGATTTATCAGATTCTGGTTATATAAGAAATAGATGCAGCGGCTGTTATCTGATCATTTCTCGGAGCTGTTTTCGTAAAGTCTGCTGTATTCCACGTGGCATTCACTCATTAATCTTCCATGAAGGTTGACAATCACACCCCTGTTTACCGTTATTGATTGCCTTGATTACCTGGATTCTGATTTGTTTGGGTGCAGTTCTGCGCGTGTCGGCCAGATGGTAAAAGTGAGTCCCTTTGCATAGACTATCCAGTGGATAGTGGGTAATCAATGTGCAGTTGTTTAAAAACGAGATAAAAAGAGTGTCCACTACAGTGATCCATTGAAAATTGACCTTGGTCACTGAAGACGTTATCAAATGCAGGTGTTCATAATTAAAATCTCAAAACAAAATGTTGTGGACATTATTCTACATTGCTATTTCTGCTCAATTGCTGAATGGACATACACTGAAAATCATGTCAAGTCCTTATACTAGGCTGGACTGTAGTTAT
This sequence comes from Ascaphus truei, assembly GCF_040206685.1. NCBI lineage: Eukaryota > Metazoa > Chordata > Amphibia > Anura > Ascaphidae > Ascaphus > Ascaphus truei. The sequence goes on from NC_134494.1 coordinate 34,272,817, forward strand.
GCATATTTAATATTTTCTGCAATTAATGCTGGAACAGATAAGACAGCGACTTTAGCAGAGGATATATGGCTACATCATTGACAAATATGATTTCTTCAAATTTTCACCAAATCAACATGAGTGGAAGAATTCTATACGGCAAACTTTAACTATTAATGATTGCTTTTTATTGCGTAGCCCCTTTTGCATAGTACCAGAGGTTATTGGTTAATGCTCCCGAATTTTGCCGGTATATTTGATTAAGGCGACTTCAAAAGGAGACAGGTCGGGTTTAATCCATTTAAGACTTGCACTTCCCCAGGCTGCAATGTGCCACCACCGGTTTACCAATACTATTGCAATAACGGGCCGACCGTCACTGAAAACCTGGTGAGCCGCAATCCTTGCTACCTGCCCCCCCCTGATTACAAGCTTCAGCAGGCACCTACAACTTTAAACAACTTTAATGCAAACTACATGAGTGACCCCAGCTTGTACGCACAATACACCTCTGACATTGGCTCATCTCCACCCGGTTGGCAGTTTATAATGAAGGTAAATATAATGTACTATACAGTATTAACTTTAATTCCCTTTACCATATACAGTAGTGTATGCCTGCCATGCAGTAGCCCGTCAATGCTTGTACACATGCGCACTAGAACGTGACTTGACACATACGCACTACCGGAATTTATAGCATAATTTTTTTTTCTCCAGAAAGCAAACTTTGAAATCGAGCATCACAAGAACATAAGGATTAAGTTTGATGGAACTTTAATATCGCTTTTTTTAAACCGTGTCCTTTTTTACTTTTATACAGTCAGTATTCCCAACTTCATGCTTTTAAAACTGCCACGCTATTATTTTGGACAACACACTGTGCACTGTACAATATGTGATTGATTCAATTACATGTCATAACCTGTAATAAAATCTCACACGAGATGTTTCTGGCTTATTCCACTTCCTGGTTAATGGGGTATACTGTATAATGCCTTCACAAATAATGGTACACTGAACTTATCAAAATAATTATTTGATACTATGATTTTCTATTGAAGGTTTCCACACGCATGCGCATTGTGAACTAGTGTAGAAAGCCTTCAATCCCCAATTGGAATTAGAAATCCAACGGGAAAAAAAACTATTCAAAGTAATATTTCTTCTTTTCTTGAGAAGGAGAGAATAATTGTGACCTATAAACAAAACCTTATGTGATTCATTGTTTTCATATTTAATCAATTTTTACATTGTTAAAATCACAACATTTTTATTTTCTCAATGATGTTGCATTTTGCTGTATAATTAGACTTTGCATGTGTAATTTATAAGGGTAAGAAATCCTTCACTTTCATCCCAGCATTAGACGAAGACAGACCAATTGAGTTCCACCGCCCCCCCTCTCAAAACCAAGCAAAAAGCATTCGACTCATTATTAACACATCCCCTGGGCCATAGGACATTCACACACAAAAACACAATGTTTCAGGCTTTGTCTCTTGGCTGAGAAATTAATTCTACTGGTTTCACACGCATGTGCATGGCTGATAAGTCTGGCATTGTAATTTGTCTAGAATGACTTTACTGCCAATGCGAATTTCAGGTCCGAAAAAAAAAATGCATATCTTTTTTTTCTCAAAGGTCTGAATAATTGTGGGACTTTAAGAAAGTATTAGGTGATGCATTTTTTTTTTCATATTTAATCAATTTTTACATTTATAAAATCACTACCTTCCTTTTAATTTGATAAACAATGGAGGAAAGAACCCCAGTAGAGCACTCATACACTGTGTTGAGATGATGGTGTAAATTTAAAACTAAACTTTATTAGAAACATAGTAAAACAATGGGGATTAAAATAGGATTAAACTATGTATCACTACGCTTAATTACCTAAGGGATATGAGAGTCCCCTGGTAGGTAGTCGTTATTGAAGTGTTGCTTGAGTACACTAGCCCCCAGCCACCTTAATTAGGGAAGCCTGGGGAAAATCTGGATTGAGGGATTATAAGTACTATTCTTACTGTTGCGGCCGAGTTTATTCTTACCTTTGCCCGGTCTCGGCCGCAACAGAAACCAGGCGCGCCCCGAGGTGTCCCGGGCGCGTGCCGAAGCCTCGGAGGATCAGTCCTCTGATCAGGGCTTCCCCCTCCCTTCTCCGGGTCCGCCGGGTCCCCCGGAGCCCCTCCCCGCAATCCCCCACATCGCGGGACACCAGGGCTCCTTCGGGGAGCCCTGGGCATGCGCGCCATGCGCGCACGCTCCCGATGAAGCGTGACCGTGCATCGATGACGCGCGGCACGCCGAGGGAAATAAACGAGCAAGCCAGGACACCTCCCGGCTTGTGGCACTAGCCAGGTGAGAATAAAGTGTGCCGCCTCTGTATATAGAATGCCAATTATATACTTGTAGTGAATTTGTGCAATAGTATTGAAATGACACTGCTAATGGTGGGTTGATTGCACAGCCTGTAGTTAGCAATAGAGTGTCATTTAAATCTTGATAAGATAATGCACCTATGTTGCCTTAGGGTTAAATGAACAGTGTAAATTACTGCCCCAAGGATACACAGCAGCTATAGCTCTAGGTCATATTGTTAAGACCTCTAGCTCTAGCTGATATTGCACAGTGTAATTATAATAAAGTGTGCTGCACTTCTAAAACCTGTTGCTAACTGCAGTAGGTGATAGATTAAATAGAGCACCGTATAGACTAATGGTGGCAGTTGCTATATAATCTGCCCCAGACCTGAAGGGTGTGCTATTTAACCATATAAGATTGTGAACTAAGATTTAAATTACACTCTATTGCTAACTGCAGGCTGTGCAATCAACCCACCATTAGCAGTGTCATTTCAATACTATTGCACCAATGCACTACAAGTATATAATTGGCATTCCATATAAGAATAGTATTTATAATCCCTCAATCCAGCTTTCCCCCAGGCTTCCCTAATTAAGGTGGCTGGGGGGCTAGTGTACTCAAGCAACACTTCAATAACGACTACCTACCTGGGGACTATCATATCCCTTAAGTAATTAAGCGTAGTGATACATAGTTTAATCCTATTTTAATCCCCATTGTTTTACTATGTTTCTAATAAAGTTTAGTTTTAAATTTACACCATCATCTCAACACAGTGTATGAGTGCTCTACTGGGGTTCTTTCCTCCATTGTTTATCATTCTTATATTGCCCCATCAGCACCTACACCCATCATTATTAATTCACTATTGCAAGCAGTAGCGGGGGTATTCTCTATAGTTTACTACCTTTTTATTTCTCTGATGTGGCATACTGTATTGCAATATTCTCAGACTTGGCATGTGCAATTTATCCCGGTTTTGTAAGATAATTACATAACATTTTCAGTTAGGGCCCTCCTCTCATTCAATTAAAATACTGGGTTTCCCAGAGTTTCAAAGGAAAGGATCCAAAAATAGCTGCAATTTGTAATGCAAATGCACTGCACTACCCTCTAGCAGTGCAGGGGCTAAGGCACTACCACGTTTGGCAAGAGAACTGCAATGAGGATCCCACCGTGTGTTTCAGTGAGCAGAAAAACAACACACACTCGCAAGCATCAAAAACTATAATAATAGCATGTTCTTGTATAGTGCTGCTAGCTTTACAGGTCCATTTTGCAGGCACAGGGAGATAAATTGACTTGCCCAAGGTCACAAGGAGCTGATACCAGGGATTGAACCAGGTTCCCCTGCTGCAAACTCAGTGCCAGTCAGTGTCTTTACTCACTGAGCCACTCCTTCTCCCATTATGAAAGGGAATACTTTGTAAGTTTAGTTCACTTTTTTTTTATCACAAATGTTTTATTGATCTTTTCTCGTTTAGGGTACAGTTCACTTTTAATCTAGTCTGAAATACCATTTTGCATTTCGGTCACATCCCCGTCTGTACCTACAGTACCCACGCAGAGCACACTGATAACTGCTTACTGTTCTGATGGAATACATAGGCATGCAGTACAAATTAGGAAAAACATAGCGGAAATTGCATTTAGAAAATAGGAGTAATAAAGCTGGTCCTTATGGTGCTTTGTAGATTCACAATCAAAGGCACGATTCACAGAAAACTCGAGGACAAATTGTACTTTCCGGAACAACATTATAATTATTCTGCCTCTTTGATTCTCAGTAGGTGCAATCATTTTTAATAAGGATTTTATTTTGATGTGCAGGCTTCATGTTGTTAGACCTACTGCATTGCACACAGTTGGTAAATTATAACAGCATTGTAAGAGACTGGAGTAGTGTATTTACTGAATGAAATCAATACTTTATTGTAAAAATGCACATTACCGGCTTATTCAATTTGGCTAAAAAAGAAGTTATAATTATATTTAGAAACAACATTGTAAACAAGGTATCATTATTTTAATTCCAAAATATCAGTAGGTGCTGAAAATCAATATGCTGACTAGAAAAAACATGACCTGGGGTCTTACTTCCCTGTATGTTTGCTCTGTACAGCTATGAATCGACTGTGAGTGTTGCTTGAATATACGAGCTGCACCACCTGTGATGTAGTTTTGATGAAGTACCAGCTGCCATTCCAGTTTGAACATGCTGGGACTTATTGATCAAGGAACAAGATAGTCACACAGTGACATTATTTGTGCCAATTTATCATTGTGCTTATTTAATGATCAGTCCCTTCAACGCTGATTTGGGAGAAAACCACAGGAAAACAAATCACTTAAAATACCCATACAGCCCAGAGCATTTAGGCCAGGGGTGGGCCACTCCAGTCCTCAACAGCCATCAACAGGTCAGGTTTTCAGGATATCCCTGCTTCAACACAGGTGGCTCAATCAGTGGCTCAGTGCATCATTTTGCAGGTGGAGAACTGAAATGCTGGGTTATATTGGTTTTATTTTGGCCAACAGAATACATTTAAGACATGCAAGATATATATTTTTTATTGCTCACAGCTAGAATGTTGCTTCACCCAAGGAAGAGAATATACTGTAACTCTTGAAGCTTGTCTTAATCTAAAACAAATGCATCTACTATTAAACAACACCTTTATTTGGCGCTTAATCTCTCCTTATGATTCATAGAATATGCATTAAAAAAACCTATTACATCCCGAGAGAGACCATGGAAGCCATTCTGCACTGCTGAAGCACTTCATGAATAAAAGCAAAATGTGGTCTTGTCGTCAAGTTTTCATACAGGGATTGCATGAAGCAGCAGCTACTGTACAGTGCTAAAGAGACCAGGTACAATTCAGCCTTCTGTGTACACAACTGTTTCACTGCCAGAAAGGCCAGCAAAGTACTGTTTTGGCCTGGCAGGGAAAGGGTTAATCTTGCAAACCGCAGGCGGAATTAGCCTGGTAAAAATAGGTAATGTTTATTCAACATACAAATGTGATACTTTGACTCTGATGCAGAAGAAGGGAATAGTAAATAAAATCACAAGATACAGTAGATGGTTTCTGTACGGCTAGTCTCAATATTCTCTACTGTAACTGTTCCAGCAATGAAAAACTGATAGATCCCCTGTTTATCATTTGAACGGCTTCCCAATCAAGTCACATACAGTACATAATCAGCACATCACCTGTTCTATCTCCAGGGCCTAAAAGTGCAAGTAATAGAGGTTAAGTTTATGTATACAATTCATGCATTCATCTATTAATCCGCTTGGGGGCTGATCATTCACAAAACCATTAACATATCATATCATCCACTTAATATAAAACAGTTCATACATTTATGTACAGTAATGGTGTTGTTTGATAACTTTTACTCAAAGTTATCTTTACTATTTCCCAAGAAGAAAAACTATAAGGTTTCATTGGAAGCTCTTTGAACACACACAGGGTATTAGGATGCAAATTGACGTTCAATGGGTCAGCACTACAGAAGCATACTAATGGCTGAAGAGAATTACAAACCCGTAGCTAAGTATAAATCAACAGCCAGATTTTCTTCAGGGACAGCTGAGAAGAATCTTAACTTGTCTTCTCGAACAGAAAGAATTATTTGGGAATTATTAAGTACTTAATGGGAAATCCCCATTGTAGGGAAACTATGTGGAGTCGGGCTGAATGTTAGGACTGTTAATCCTCCCCTCTCTGAAAGGGATTTATCCACAATATTTGGTCTTCTTTTACAAGCTATTGAAATGTCAAGAAATTGATATGTACTTGTAACCCGTTCAATGCTTGTCAGACCTGCAGTACTCAAAGGTGTACCTCTTCTAAACATCTTCAATACTTGACTATAAATAAGGTCAAATACTGACAAAGCGTTGCACTGTTTTTGGAAACATAAACCATTATATTTCCCAACCACACACAGCATTTGAGATCAGAGAAAAATTGTCATGGAAATATCTGCAGAGAAAGTGTTAAAACAAAATCCATTATGGTTGCATAGAGCTGCTATGTATTTCACACTTATAAGAGTCACAACTGTACCATGTGTAATGGTGTATACTGTAAGTATACATGATATCTTACAGATACTGTACTTGGTGCATCATTTTCAGGCATAATGTGAAGAAAAAGAATATTCAACTTTTTAAACAATTAGAAAATAACAACAACTGGGTATTTATTAGCATGCTTTGCTTTATGATATCATAATCCTAACATATGTGTAAAAGCTAAGCACCAACACTATCTCCATTAGAATTCAAGCTATCAAACTTAAACCAGGAATTCCCCAACGCGTTCTAAGTCCATTAAAAAATAATTAGTGAAAAGGGGGTTGCTGCTTTAACTACTGTACTAATTGAAATCTTAGACTTCTCCCAATAGACTATATATAAGGAGAAAGTAATCTGCAGCATGAAATTAAATTTAATATGGACTTTATTTATACCATCTGGCAAATTACATACAAAAAACAGGCGACGTTTCGCACCACAATGGTCCTTTGTCAACGTTGCCCATTTAGTCTACTGTATGTTATTTGCCAGATAAATAAATTCCATATTAAATACCATTAGGTGGATTCCTTTCTCCATATATACTCCCCAGGACTGGTTTGTGATCCTGGCCCTTCTGCTTGCACCCCACAGGAAGCGAATCATTTGTTAATCTATGCTGTTGTCTACACCAGGCATTTTTTTGTAATATATATATATATATATATACATGTTCTTGTATAGCGCTGCTAGTTTTACTTAGCGCTTTACAGAGACATTTCGCAGGCACAGGTCCCTGCCCTGTGGAGCTTACAATCTATGTTTTTGGTGAGATAGTGACTTGCCCATGGTCACTAGGAGCCGACACCGGGAATTGAACCAGGTTCCCCTGCTTCAAACTCAGTGCAAGTCAGTGTCTTTAATCACTGAGCCGCTCCTCTCTGAATATATATACCGTATATATGTTTTTTTGTTTTTTTTTGGCTTTGTACATGCTTTAATTTAATTTAATCCTGTACAGATAAAGCTGCAGTGAAGAAGGGAGGATGCATTTAAATACAAACATTTAAAAGGAGTATTTCTATCATTCAAGATAGATTTGACTAGTTATAAGCTCAGCACATTGAAAGTGCGAGGATGCCTGCGTTTGCTTTGTTAGTACAGTACTGCTGCTTTAACATGAGGAAACCCACCATTTATCAAGTTACGGTGGAAGGAAAGAAAGAGTAATGGCTTTCCTTAATATCAGCTGCTTCTTCAATCCGCACTTCTTTTCTTCCCTAATTAATAACCACGAAATTCATGTAAATAAAATAAATTCAGGGTTTAATTGCTTCATATCAGAGATAGGCAAAACTGGGTGTGTGAAATCAGAGCCGACCTGAACCCTACATTCCCAAACCAAATAGATTCTGTTCTCGTAATGTTCACTCAATTGTATAATCTCATGTAGAGCATTGCAAGGTGTTAAGTTATATATTTTTACTGCATTTTTATTATATAACTTCTGTATATAGTTATGTTTTGATACCCAAGCGAGAAGTTGGGATTTTACCAGGGGGAGTGTGTAGCCCCGGTACCCTTGTTGGTTCAGCGACAACGCCCCCCTTACCTCCGCTATGGTTGCAGGATGTGGGAGAGGCTGTGGGGGTGGCTTGGAGGCGAGCCAGTCGCTGGTAGCTTGCGGCACACCCAGCTAGCCGGGGCCGCCATTTTGGATATGCGCGCGCATGCACAGTGGTTGCGCATGCGCAGGTAGCAATCGGGAGTTGTGGTGGCCATTACTGGGGATTGCGCATGTGTGTGGTGTAGCGCACACGGCCCCAATAGTCAATAGCCTCTGCTGGGACTACAATTCCCATGAGGCCTAGGGAAGCATGCAGAGCAGCCAATGGGGTTCGAGAACTCCCTGAGCAGTGATATAGATACTTTTGGTGCGCTGTGAGAGGAGTTGGAGTTGGGTAAGTGAGGGTGTAGGTGCTGGGAGCAGTAGCCCCTGCACTAGGTTAGTCACCCCCATAGGCCCCAGATAACTACAATCCTTGCCCGCAGCTTGTGGTTTCTTCAGGGACAGGCCTTAAGTGTCACGACTGTGCTCGCCACAAACCTGGGTCGGACCGCGTGGCTGAGGTGGGGTTGTAAAAGCACCGACCTTAGACCGCGCAGGCTGATCCGGATTGCGCAGTTCGTAGTCGTACGCAGCAGGATCAGGATAGGAGAAGACAGCATCGTCGGTGGACACGCCAGGGTCAGGACTGGAGACATCAGGGTAAACGTTGTTCAAGCAGGAGTTCGGCAACAGGTAGTCAGGAGAGCCCCGCTTCAGCTTAGGAGCGCGGGAGTGGCCTCTGCGCGTGCGGTGACCATGGCCCATGGAACTGGTCTCAGGAGGTGGTAGACAGACCAGAGTAGCACACCGCCTAGCTGCACTGGTAAACCAATGCTTCAGCGCAAGAGTCCTGAGCAGGCTGGGGAATCCTCCGTTTCAGCGCAGGAACCAGGACCAGACCGCTGCATGAATATAGCAGCCGGTCACAGGAAACAAGGAGCTGAAGTAACAAGGAGAGTACTCAGCTTCAGCACAGGAAACAGGAACTGACCGCTGCATGAGACTAGCAGCCGGTCACAGGAACCAGGGAGCTGAAGACAACAAGGAGAGTACTCCGCTTCAGCACAGGAACAGACCGCTGCGTGACACTAGCAGCCGGTCTCAGGAACCAAGGAGACAGACAAGACAAGGCTTATGGCAGAACACAGAGACATCCAGGAAGGACTATGCTCGGCAGGGAGCATTGTGGGAAAGCAGTACTTAAAGGTCAGAGAACCAATGGCAGAAGGGGCGTGTGGCAGTATTGCTTTGGTGAGTGAATCCAGGCTGCAGTAAATATCAGGGGAAGTGTTCCAGGACTGCACAGTCTGCATGGTAAGGCAAACAGTAAACCGAGGAGCGGATTCCTTACAGTACCCCCCCCCCCCTTCACGTGAGACCTCCGGGCGAACAAGACCACTCATAGAGTTGGGGGACCAGGAGTTGTTCCTGAACCGTCTAGGATTGGTGTTAGAGTCATGGTTCAGAGACTCGTGGTCACTCCTTTGTGTACCCCCACCCCCCGGAGAGAACTGCGGCCAGATAGGGCCATCCATGGGTCTCGGGGACATCGAGTTGTTCCTAAAGTTTTTTAGGCAGAAAGGGGATCCGTAAACGAGCAGTTCCTTGGTGAGTACTGTTCTAGGATATGAGAGTGGTGGTAGAGATATCATTGGTACCTGGCTCGCCCCGCGAAATGGCTTGGGAATCCAAGGCTGTGAAGAACCAGAGGGTTCCGGAGCAGAAACGGCAGAAGAACCCCCACTGGGAGCCCAGTCTTTAGTAATGGGACCAGAATTTAGGATAAGCGGCCTTGATAGTTGATCGAATATACCCTGGCGACCTTCGGGACAGACAAAGTCTTGGCTGACCTCTGCATGTAGGAATTTGAGAGGGACTTCTCCTCCAGAGGTCTCCCAGGTAGTGGTCAGCGAGGGTATAGGGTGGGTGGGAGCATTTCCCGGTATTGGTATGGAAGGTGACAAGGCAAGCAGTAAACCAGACATAGAGACTGAAATCTTGGGATACGTACAGAGTATTTCCAACTCAAAGGAAATAACAGGGGCAACAGAAGGTTCCGAGGGGGAAAAACATCATTTCACAGAGGCAGAGAAGCACTCAGCAGTGGAGCTCTCAAATACTGGGGAACCCTCAGTGGGAGATAGTATTGTCTGGGGAGTAGGAATAGGCTTCGGGGCTTTAATATCAGAAACTTGAGAATCAGGCAGAGCAAGGGTAGCGGAGGGAGGGGAGCTAACCTCAGAAGCTGAAGTCTGTACTTCAGTGACAGGGACCTGAGAGACTACAAAAACAGCAGCGAGTAAAGGAATTGACTCCGGAGCTGGAGGCTCGGAATCCATAACAGAAACACCTCGCAAAGCAGGGGTACCGATAGGAGAACTAGCGTCAGGAGCTGGTGCCTGGGAATCAGTGACTGGTAATGGGAGAGTAATGATGGGAGTTAAAGAGACAATAAGCGGTAAGTTGGAACCGTGGAAACTCTTAATAGCAGAAACCTTTGAAGTAAAAGGAGTCTTATCCAAAACTGCAAGGGCCCTAACAACAGGGGTGCTTGTCATGACAAAAACAGATTTAGGCGTGTTTACTAGTGCAAAAATTATGATAACGGGACTCCTAGCCAGTGGTGAGGGTGTCAGGGTTTGACTAGTGAGAACATCAGATATAGTGATAAGTGACTTAGAATCAATCACTGAGGTTCTAGGTTTGCTGGACATGTGTGAGAAAGTACCCTTTAAGACAGGAATTTTAATTTTTACCCCGAGTAACTCAACGGTTGTTGGAGCACGTTTAGCTGCAGTGCTGAGGGACTGAGGTTTAGCAAGGGCAGTAAAACCAAATAGCTCAGATTTAAATATCAGGACTTGTAATATATGCAGGGTGGTCTCAGACTGTACTAAGGGGGTAACAACCGATATGCTGATCCCTGGAGGGTTTGCATGGGCAGAGAAATCAGGGGAACTAACAGCAAGGACGACCTCTATAGAAAGAGATTCTGAATCTGAAGGGAGGTTTTTACCTCTCCGAGTATCAGGGCCAACAAGGCAAATTTCAGAGAGAGGGGAAACTGTGTGCAGGCTTCTAGCTAGCACATAAGAAAAAGCGTCGCTTTTAAGTGAAAACAGTGTGTCAGCAAACATTCCTGGGAACACAACATGAACCCCAGGAGGGGCATACTGACAACTGTACGGTTTTAACCCTAAGCTTTGAGAAGGGGAGAACACAGACAGTACACGGGGGGTAATCATAACTGTACTGGTCTCTGAAGTGGGTATTTGGTAAGGAGTGTCTGGGAAACCAGAAATGACTGCAGATTCCACGACGTGGGGACTATGTGCTGAAGCAGGGATCATCGCTCTCTGGGTGACAGACGAAGTACCCGGAAATGGGAACTCTGCGACCAAGCTTAGGGAAAAACTTGGTAACTGAATACATTTAACTGGAATCAGAACTTTAGCCGAAGTTTCAGGGGGCACAGCAGCTGAAACTTGAGCTGAAGCAGGGGTTTTATAGCAAAAACTAACTAAGGATTCAGCAACCTTGGGGAAGTCATTTAATGCAACCTCTGCAGTAGGACTTGGGGACACATTCTCTGAGGCTAGAACGAAGGCATTAGCTTGGAGGCAGCAAGAATTTACAGGAGTTAAAGCAGATAGTACCTGAGAGTAGAACATAGAGAGTTTTTCCTCTGTAATAGGTGAGACAAGGGATTTTTCCTCTGGAGCTAGGGACGTGACCATGGCTGGCGGAGAACAGGGGGTTACCAAAGGGGACTCAGAGAGCTGCCCCACAGGGTTTAATACAGGAATGACCCTGGGAACAGAACTTAGAAATTCAAACTGAGTACGTGGAGGTAGGAGGGATTCGTTCTCTGACGGGAAGGGCGCACAGAACTACCTAGCAGGGGTTAAAGCAGGAAAAACTTCGAGGGCTGAAAAGGGAGATTCAGAGTTAGGAATAGAGGGAAAGGGGACTTGTTCTCGGATACTAGAGCCTTAGTGTTGGCTAGAGAAATATACATATACTCCAGGGGAACCTCACAGGACTGATCAGCAGGGGTTAACGTAGACGTATCATTGGTGTCAGAGTACCCGGGTATACCATCAGGGCTAGGGACCGTGGCAGCTTCTATGTTAGGGGGCAGTGATAGTGGGTCAGTTTGGTCATTTCCTGGAGAGGGAGATACGTCCCCAGGTTTAGCGACAGGACTGGCAGCACAGGTGGACTGCCAAGCGGCAGCGTAGCTGGCGAGGAGAGGGTCCTGTTCCTTTATGCAAATGTCCAAAGTCAGGGAAAGTACACAGAGTGTGTCTTGAGCATGAACCACCATGAAGAGAGGGTCCTGTTGTACTAGGTGAATGTCCAATGATAAGGCCAAGGCAAGGAGTGCATTTCGGGCGTTGGCAAGTTTGATAGGATGCACATTATCCCAGGTTAAAGGGGAACCAGAGGAGCAAACACAAGCGGCCAGAGACTGTTTTAAGTCCTTGAGGCAATAAGCCTTACTAATGAGATCGTTACGGCATTGTCTTTGCAACGGGGTTAAACCTTCATACATAATCTGATCTTCAAGCAGGGGTAGTATTTCGCACAGATACTGGTTTTCAAACTGGGACTGGTCTACAGGCCGGGACAGGATTTCAGACAGAAACATACCAACCCTCACCACAGGGCGGTCCGAGTTTGTGGGGCCGAGCATACTGTCACGACTGTGCTCGCCACAAACCTGGGTCGGACCGCGTGGCTGAGGTGGGGTTGTAAAAGCACCGACCTTAGACCGCGCAGGCTGATCCGGATTGCGCAGTTCGTAGTCGTACGTAGCAGGATCAGGATAGGAGAAGACAGCATCGTCGGTGGACATGCCAGGGTCAGGACTGGAGACATCAGGGTAAACGTTGTTCAAGCAGGAGTTCGGCAACAGGTAGTCAGGAGAGCCCCGCTTCAGCTTAGGAGCACGGGAGTGGCCTCTGCGCATGCGGCGACCATGGCCCATGGTACTGGTCTCAGGAGGTGGTAGACAGATCAGAGTAGCACACCGCCTAGCTGCACTGGTAAACCAATGCTTCAGCGCAAGAGTTCTGAGTGGGCTGGGGAATCCTCCGTTTCAGCGCAGGAACCAGGACCAGACCGCTGCATGAATATAGCAGCCGGTCACAGGAAACAAGGAGCTGAAGTAACAAGGAGAGTACTCAGCTTCAGCACAGGAAATAGGAACTGACCGCTGCATGAGACTAGCACCCGGTCACAGGAACCAGGGAGCTGAAGACAACAAGGAGAGTACTCCGCTTCAGCACAGGAACAGACCGCTGCGTGACACTAGCAGCCGGTCTCAGGAACCAAGGAGACAGACAAGACAAGGCTTATGGCAGAACACAGAGACATCCAGGAAGGACTATGCTCGGCAGGGAGCATTGTGGGAAAGCAGTACTTAAAGATCAGAGAACCAATGGCAGAAGGGGCGTGTGGCAGTATTGCTTTGGTGAGTGAATCCAGGCTGCAGTAAATATCAGGGGAAGTGTTCCAGGACTGCACAGTCTACATGGTAAGGCAAACAGTAAACCGAGGAGCGGATTCCTTACATTAAGTAAGGAATCTGCCCCTTTAGCTATTTGAGGAGATCAAGGAGCAGTACATCTGTTGCGCAGCCTGATTATTGGGTCTGGGATCAGACTCCCCTCTGGATAGAGACTATCTTCACAGAAGATCATACCACGCAGTGACTGCGGCCTGCGGACTGGGGATGGACCAGCCCCAAGGCATAGACGATACTGTGATATTATCCAAGCCGGAATTCCCCCCACGCGTAGGCGGACGACATGTCGGATCAGACGGATTCCATTCTGTTATCCTGCTGTACCCGGGTGCAGGAGACCCGGGCAGGTACCTATTGTAGTGCACTAACACTCCACGGGATAGCGCTATCTCCAACACTTTGGGTGGGCCTGGAAATAAGGGACATCAGGGAATTGGTGCCCAGTACCCAGGTACTTTGGGGAAACCTATGTTGGTATGCGGTGGGGTGAACTTCTATATGTATGGGTATATGCATATTACTGTGTGGTACAGAGTACCAAGGTTATTACTTATAGTAAATAACTAGTCGTACACCGCTCACCAAATAGTAGATAGTATAGCCGGTGCAAAGGGATGGTACTGGCATAGCAATTAAACAGGAAGACAATATGTTAATCTTCCACAGATCCCTAGTAACACTGCACAACAGGCTAATAGAATATATAGCAGGAATATAGTGCTTGTATTTCTAAAGGGAGTAGATTAGGGGGAGCACCCCAGTAATTGCACCCAATACTAGGATAGAACAATTACCTAAAATACCCTATGGGCAAAACAATAAACTTTTATTGAACATATATATAGACGCACATTAATACGACGCAATAAATCAGTAGGTAATAAAAACAACTAAAACACAGGTACGGGTATATAAGGAGGTGGTGATAGGATAAATATCTATTATACCACTACATAAATGAAGCCCTCCTTTGATAGCTCCGATGGGGGTGGTATATGGTGGGGGTAAATGTACCTACATGCAGATAGCAATAGATGCTACTATATCACCTAAAACCTGGGAGGGTGTAGTGGGTGTGTATAGTACTAACGATATAGTGGTACCGGAAGAAATAGCCTCATTCAATGATAGTCGTGAGAGCTGCAGATCGATACGGCTATGCAGCGCAGTGTTCAAATGGTTACACTGTCACCCTATGCAACCAATGCAGCCCTTACTCTCCAGGCCCTCAGGCAGCGGCAAAGGCCGATATGGTGCTCAAAAGCTGGCAATGTAGCTACGACCAGTATCATCCGGTACATTAACTGGCACCCTCCCTCCCCAGTGAAGGAGCGATCTCACCCGTTACCTCCGACGTCAACGCGATGACGAGAGTAAGGGCTGCATTGGTTGCATAGGGTGACAGTGTAACCATTTGAACACTGTGCTGCATAGCCGTATCGATCTGCAGCTCTCACGACTATCATTGAATGAGGCTATTTCTTCCGGTACCACTATATCGTTAGAACTATACACACCCACTACACCCTCCCAGGTTTTAGGTGATATACAGTAGTAGCATCTATTGCTATCTGCATGTAGGTACATTTACCCCCACCATATACCACCCCCATCGGAGCTATCAAAGGAGGGCTTCATTTATGTAGTGGTATAATTGATATTTATCCTATCACCACCTCCTTATATACCCGTACCTGTGTTTTAGTTGTTTTTATTACCTACTGATTTATTGCATCGTATTAATGTGCGTCTATATATATGTTCAATAAAAGTTTATCGTTTTGCCCATAGGGTATTTTAGGTAATTGTTCTATCCTAGTATTGGGTGCAATTACTGGGGTCCTCCCCCTAATCTACTCCCTTTAGAAATACAAGCACTATATTCCTGCTATATATTCTATTAGCCTGTTGTGCAGTGTTACTAGGGATCTGTGGAAGATTAACCTATTGTCTTCCTGTTTACTTGCTATTACTTATAGTAAAAAGGTTGCTAGCAAATATTGTGTGTGTGCATTATTAGTAGTATTATTATTATTATTGTTCCTGTAAGAGGACCATTCCACCCTGTTGGGAACCCTTACAGGTGGAGGCGCTGTATCCAAAGAATTAGGTAACCCCAGGGTCCCAGCGGCAGAGGTTCAGGCCTTCTGTGAGCCTCTCAGGTAACGCACCACACACGGTAACACAGGTGTAATCCCCCACATGCTCCCTATCTGCGATTGGGGGGGGCAACGTTTGTTACATATGGATGGGCCATTTATTTAACTCAACAATGAATATTGCCTGGGCTATTGTTGCATCGATTTCTACCCATACCTACTACAAAAGACATAAAGCCCCAGAGCTACATCCAACATGACAAATTATATACAGGAGGGCCCCGGGTATATGGCGGGTTCCGTTCCAGGGCCCGCCATATAGTGAAAATCGCCAGAAAGCGGATCCGGCAATTTTCAGTTGTTTTGCATGCGCAAAACGGCATTTTTTCCGTTCTGCGCATGCGCGACCTATGGTCTGCGCGCGCAAACTACAGTATGCGCGAGCAACCTACGGTCTGTGCATGCGCGCCAGGCGCAACCGCCCATTCTGCGCATGCGCGACTGAGGATCAAAGATGGCGGCCCCCTTCTCGGTGCCGCCGTATCGGCGGATCGCCGAAAAGCGGGGCGCGAGAAGCGGGGCTCTGCTTTAGTTAAATACTTATCTGTATTTAAAGCCCACAGCCACGTTATGGTGAGGCCTATCTATCCATCCTAACACTGTTGCACCTGCAGAAAGCTCTCCTAACCTCTCTAATAGAGGGAGAACTGTTTTAATAGACTTCTCATTCACAGGTACATAGCCAGAACTGCCATTTAAAAGGTGGGATGGGCGAGCTTGAAACCAGGGAGGACAGGGGCTTTTTGTCTTGTGTGCTATACATGTGGTCACAATCCTAGTAGCGCTCCTTTAAACACAAATATATAATGTGCTGGGTTTGGGTTCTGAGCTTACAGTGACTCTGTGGTTGTGTTTGTAAATTTCCATTCCTACTACACCATATTTGAAGCAGAATAATTGAATGCTCAATCCTGTTTCTCACCTCATATTCCAAATACAGCCTATTAGTATTTACGATAAGCCTGTTCTTGTCTAAACTGCCTTCATTGGTGAGGAATTATCCCCTACCTGCACATAGGTCAGAGCATTTATTTTAATTGTTAATCTGTAGCATATAATCATAATAAATAAAAGAGCTGGGAAGGACGTGAAAGCTCCAAAGAGGATGATTTAAGGGTCTTATTATCTCCATTTTTATGACTCATTTTAAGCCTGAGACATACATCTCTTGCCTTGTTGGAATACTTTTCCTGAGAAAAAAAAAATACCTGCTGCAATTGCAGTTGAATTTGTATTTAACTTCTGTTTTTATATTATAATCATCATTTACATTTTGTACTTACTGCAATGCACGGAAAATCTCTTACAGCATTGAATTAGTGGCCATGCAGCTAGAGTAGAACAACATCAAAGCAATACAAGGCCCTTCACATTTTATCACAGCATTTAAATGCTGGGTCAGGGTCCTTGATGGACATTACCATATATGCATGTCCCCACTAGAGACGTGTGAACTTATTGTTCACATTTCAGAACTTTTCAAAATTAGCCAACATTTTATTGCTGAAAATACAACTTTTTCAAAATTTGCTGAGTACAGTTTAAAAGTCTCTATACCCTGAAGTATGGGGAGAAAGTCTGCTGTAGTACAGGGGGGCACAATCTTTTTTCCCTGCACCCCGTGCTGGTTTTCCCCCTCTCCTCGCCCCACCATCTTACCTTGATTCAGACGTCCTGGCGCCATGACGTCACGTTGTCATGGGAACGTGACATCACATGAGCCTGCAGCGTCATTTGACGCCGCGTTGCCGTGGCGACGTGTCACCAGGAGCATCTGAATCAAGGTAAGTGAGGTTAACAGAGGCCCCGCAGCTCCCCCGGCATTAATTTAAATGCCTTCGGGAAGCGCGCGGGACCTCTGTAAACCCCGTGCCCCCCACAGCGAATCTCGTGCCCCCCCTGGGGGGCGCACCCCCCACTTTGTGCACCGCTGATGTAGTAGAATACTCAAAGATTTCTATACCTCCCAAAACACTCCATCTATGAAATGTGAAGAGATACCTGTCAACAAATCGCTCTCTCGCTCTCGCTCTCGCGCTCTCATTTTACCAACAAAGGCTTGATTAAAAAATTACGAATTTCCCTTCAACTTTGTCAATGGCGCTCAAACGTTTTATATTAAAAAGTTGTAGCATACTTTTTAATTTTATTCAAATGTTTTAGTGAAATATTGGCAAACCAAGATCACACTGTGTGACGGCTGGCCATCATGGAAATGTCTGCTCACACCAAGACACAAGACCACCGGTACCCAAAACAGTGAGTCTATTCAGACTCCACCCACCAGGAAAGCGCCTTGGTCCTATTGACAGCGAAGGATTCCTGCTCAAGCTAGGGCAAAAGGGTGCCCAAAAACCCCCAGTACTATTCCTCGTGTTACTTTTCTAGGATGGTAGCATCACCATCCAGAACCACTAGGGGGACCACGCCAAGATCCACACTTTTATACTGATACAACCCACCCAATCCTGGGGTCACTGACCCAAACTACACACTGTGAATCCTAACCTGACTTTGCTAGGATGGTAGAGTCAATACCCAGAAACAGTAGGGGGGTCATCCCTAGAGCCACGCTTGGATACCTGGGATAAAGCCTACCCAATCCTGGTGATAACGGACTCTTGCTGGGAGTCACAACCTTACTCTTGTACTTTGGTGGATTCTGGGGATAAAGGGACTTCTGAAAACCCAGAGAGTCCCTGGGCTCCCAGAACTCACCCAACCAATTACACAATCTCTGTATACACACCGTAATAATTCTAGCCCAACATATTAACCCTGGTGGTACCTGGGGCACAGGGATCTCCACCTAACTTTGAGAGTCACGGAGTCTCCAGAAAGCACACAGCAAAGTTATCCAATCACAGGACACAAGCAGTAACAACCCTATCCTAAATGTACTAAGGGGTAGAAAGTCCATCAACCAGGCTATGAGTTAACCCTCCCACCCACTCCTGGTAATCCATGACTCACACAAAGAGTCAATCCAACTTCAATGACTAGGCCCCTGAGCAAATACCATAATATACTGTACATATAGCCAGGGCTGGTTGTGCTAGTGTGTTGTTAATCTAAATGCACTGTAACCCATCCCTTATTCCCATAATAAAAACTTCAGATGACTAAAAAGTAGTTTGATGGATTGAGAGAGGAGAAAAGTTTGAGGATTTAATATTTTTCTGATCAGTCGCCCTGGAAAGATTTTCCACTATGGCATTCTGGAAAAAAAGGCCAAAGCATCCGCTCCTGCTTCATGTGTGTAGGCAATCTCTAGACTTATTCCAGGACCCATACACTGGCGACACACTTTATTCGAGCTCGGCTAGTCCCACGAATACGGGTATACCCGGGTGTATTGAGGTTTGTGACTGTTTTCTGCCCGAGTGCATTGAGTTATTTTCCAGGCAGGGATTGAAGCATTTTATTCCCGCTGGCTGCAATACTGCACAGTATATATATATATATACTGCATTACAATTCATGAATTTATGCCATCTGGTAGACACGCGAAGCATTGCAGCCTATTAAATCCTAATCATTATCATTTAACAGATCAGCCGCCCATCAGCCAGGCATGAACCCAGGCTGGGAAGGCAAATGCAACGGGGCTTGTCAGAGGTGAGGAGCGGCGCATTCCAGGTATCTGCCAGGTACATACCGGGTATTTGCTCGAATAAAGTGTGTCGGTGCAGTAGTTATATTTGAAGGTAAGTAAGTTCTGTTTTCAGTGTTGGGAATAGTAGTACTCTAACTGTAGCTGAATGTTACCCTGTACCTGTATAAGTGTTACATTTGTTTTTTCTCCAGGAATCATGGACAAAACATAGTACATCTGCTACATTTATTAAGGACAATGCAATCAATAGGGTCCAAAAAACACCAGAGTAAATACTGTAACTATTTTGAGAAGTAGTATACTATTAACTGTACTGTGCTTTGCTGTTGTGTGTGCTTGTTTTATTATTGGCAGTAACCGTTCCGTATATGTTTCTGTATTTGCAGATCCCCTGATTTGAACCCCATAGAATTTGTGTAGTATGCACTGAAACATCATCTGAGAAAGTAGCAAACAAAGACGAGCTAGAGAAAAGAGAAGGGGATCCTGGAGTACTGGAATGCGTCTCTAGCTGTGAAAATGTGCATTAATTACATACATCATGTAATTAATGTGTTACAGGTGGTTATTGAAAGAAACTGAATGGCAATTGGAATGTGATTTTAATACATTATTGCCTTTTATGTTACACTAAACAATTTTTGTTTTCACATCTTTTTTGACTCTTCGAGATGCAAGTTTCGGTAACAGCTGTCAAGTATCAATCACTGATGGGGTGTGAACGTCTTCATCAGATTTGACCATTGGTTAACAAAAGGCAGGTTGATCAGTGAGGTAATCATTCTTGATTTTTACAATTTATGCCATTAGTGTATAGAGGCAAACTTTTGTTGCATGCACAATGCCCAGTTTAGAGATGGACACTCAAGGGGCAGGGGAGGCACAGCCAATAAGGTCCCAGTATTCCCCTGGGTACTCCCGGTGCATGAATGTGTGGTCCCGGCGGGCTCTGTGAGGAGGTCTAGTTGTCTGGCTGCTTATTTAAAAATAAAGGGATTCTAGACATTTCTAGTGACATTGTTTCATTGTACAGTATATTGTATAGGAACAGTGAACACATTTTTCCCATGGCTGTAATCTTGCACCTTGTCATGGTACCGAAAAACGTAAGTCTAACTACATCTGTACAGTATCATTTAAATGGAAGTCTTCTTATATTCTATATTTTTTTATTAATTGTATCATATTATTATTTCCTCCTGATGTCTGTCTTTTAATGTGCTGTGTAAATGGTTGCAACTATGTAGATACAAATATACAAACACTCTAGGCACATAAATCTTCTTATTGATCTATGCATTGCACATACAGTATGACCTACTCAAGCATGTGTAGTCGAATAGGAGAAAAGTATTTTGCTTGAATTTTAATTTAACTCTACAATGCCTTGCCTGAGTCAAGTCACCCCTTGTTTTCCAGATTAATTACAGCTGATAGAATGTTAGAAAGAATGGAAATTTAGATACAATAGTGCTCTATATGTGTGATATGTCACATTGTGCCTTCAGTGTTGAATTAATGTTAATCAGTAAACTGTGTTCCATGATTTAAGTTCTATCCCAGTAATATAGAGCATGATATTTGCCAGTTTCTATCCTAATCTGATAATAATTTGACAAATATTAGAATTCATAGAAGTTATAAGATATTACAACATGTGCTTTTCCTTTTTATATTAGGTAAATAAAAAAAACAATATTGTAAGATTGTATAACTTTTATTAACGTTGTATATCAACGTAAGGAAGTTTTTCCTCTGGTAGTCATAACATGTAATTACTTTTGAAAGCATTTACCTTGAGCCTCATGCTGTAACAAGAACACTCAATGTTCTACATCAAGACAAACTGAACAATTAATTTATTATTCTGTCCAGACAACGATATATCCATATTACATACAATCACAGACAGAGGCACTGACAGAAACCTCAGGGAATTTAAGAGAAATAAAATGCATATTGTGCTGTGTCTCTTAAATATTATTGCAATATGGCTAAATAAATCAACTATAAAACAGGCCATGGAAAACCAATGAAGATAAAGTATACAAATAGCACTGACAGTGGAACAGCATAACAATTTGACATGTTTACTCCGAAATAATACCAAGACAGTAAACAGGCTACTTCTTATAAAGCTGATCTGATTTATTAGAAAAAAAAAACCCCCTCCATTGACAAATTGCTATTTTACTATTACTGCAACCCCCTACCAATCCAGAACAATAACTTCAATATACTGTACAGCCCATTATTTAGTTGAAATAATAATTATTATTATTTGTTTGTCAAGTTAGGTTAAGGCCACGTTAAGTTATTTGATTGAGTTTTGTAGATCTGGACCTTATTGAGTTAATGAAATAATTTGTGAGATTATTTTATACTACATATATTTTTGGAAAAACAGTAGCAAGTTGTATGGCCTTTTGTGACTTTTTTTGGCTGCCGTTTTGGTTTTATTAACACTTAAATCTTCGGCAATTTAAAAAAAGAAATAAATCTAGGGGGAAAAAACAGAAGTGAGTCATCCTGGTGTTTCCATGACTACTATTACATTGATTAATGAAATGACTACAATGATCATGCTTCTGCCTGGCAGCTTTTCCTCCTGTCTGCGAGGACGGTTTTAATTTCACTCATGTACAAAGAGGTGGGGAAGTTGCCATACTTGCCACCAGTAGACTCACTCTGTGACCTAAGTACCAAGAACAATCCTGAATTATTTTTGTGCATCAAAATTGTAGTGCTACAAAGTAGTAAAAAAAAATCATAAAATGTGAGTTGTGTGAAGGCTTTATACACCCGCTGTATTATTCCGTGTTTAGAAAAATCATTTTTGATGCATTGAATGCTCCATTGATACAATTTGAATTACTTGTACTTTGTTAAATATATGACTAGTGTTAGTAAATATTCATTATAAGTGTAATATCATTTATAATAAACATACTGTGAAAAAATATATATTTTTAAATGGTTAATACATAGCAACTTAATTCTGTGCTAACACTATTTACAGTCTGATTAGGATACCTGCCATGTTGAATTGGTGGGCGATTTGGACAAATCAAGTTTTTTAGATGCACAAAAACCGTCCTTTTACGTATATACAATTTACATCTGTTCATTTTTATGCGCAGGTGGAGAAATCTCAGGGGAATACATCTAATGATTATTAATGTTAATACATTTACAATGAGATACCTGAGTGTCCATTATGTGCCAAAAAGCCTCTTGGTGACCAGGTCCCCATGTTGTAGGGGAAAGTCTGCATTTGTAAGTACACGTGAATACTCTTCATTTGCATATGATGTTGTTTGCCCTAATAACCTGTTGTAAGCTTTCACATCTAGGAAAGAATGTTTTGGGATATCTGAGTCAGATAGGAGGACCATTTAAGAGCAGAACTAGTGGGGGTCATGTATCCACATGTCCCAACTGGGACCAATGTATCCCCAACTTTATCAAAGAAAGAGATGCAAAGTCCTTTATTGCATTTTTTTCCTTTAATAAAACCAGTTGATATTTTTTAACACCACATTTTGGGCCAGTTTTGCAGCTGGAGACTTTGATACATATCTCTCTATGGTGATCTGTAAGGCTGTAAAACAAGGGCACATACAGATGCAGCGACCATTATTCGAACACTTCAATTGCACACAATCCATGAAATTCTAACAAAGCAACCGCGATAAACACGTGTGCCTGGGGCGATTGGCCGCGCTCATGCCGCGTGAAGTACAGCAGCGCACACGAAAATGGCGCCGTGATTTGTTCGAATAACGGCCGCTACATCTGCACATTATTTATACCATAATAAACTAAATGTATTAAGGAAAAACATTCCCATTGAAACATATAGGGTTTTCTTCTTTCATGAATCTGGTGCAATATTTCTGCATTCGTTTTACCCGGCTTTGCAGCAGGGAGACTTTGATACAATGTATTTTACTAGCGTTTGTAACACAAATTAAAACTCAACTAAATATTACCAAAGTGTGGAGAAGGGTTTCTTCTTGGATGTCACAATGCCAATGATCACATGGGACAGAGGACTTTGACAAATGCTCTTTGTAAGTAAGTACCTGAATTAATGAGCACAGTGGGTTAAAGTTACGACGCATATAGTATAACTAGAGATTGGCGATTCCGTCGAAATCCGTTTTCCGGATTTTGGCTGATGTTACCCCCAAAATACGTTTGCCGGTGTAAAATTCGCAAATGGATTTGGGCAGTTTCAATCCATGCGGATCCATCAAAATCCGCCATTGGATACATCCCGTGTATGGATTTGTAAAATCCAATCCGCGAATTCAGAAGTAAGAATCCGCATTGTACGAATCCGCAGTTTGGATTGTACAAATCCGTCTACGGGTTGCAGGTTGCAGAATCCGCAGCGTGTATTGGTAATAATAATAATTTAAAAAAAATACAAAAAACACGAATCACCCTTTTTGATATTGATCCGCTGAAATTCGGGGTCCAATGGAAACGGCTGATCCGCTGCGGATCGAAATTCGGAAAAAAATTGCCCATCTCTATGTATAATAAATAGGTGATTGTGTAGCGAAAAGAAAATTAAGTTGTGAAATGTATTCTGCACTCACAAAACGCTTTGATTCCAAAATTGACATCTATCAGTAATTAAAAAATTATCTCTGCAATTAAATGCTGGAATTTAAAATAAATGTTTGAAGCAAAAAAAGTCCTGATGCGCAATTAAGAGAAAAATTAAAAGCACAACTTGGTTTAATGTGAATGCTTGTCATGAATACCCCATTGGATGTTACATTATATTAATATCCATCAGCAATAAAAAGAAACACAGATAATGTATCACATATTCATCCTCTGTGCACAATATTCTGCATTTGTATGTAGAGCTAAAGAAAATAACTATTATACGATTTACTTTCAAGAACAAATTATGAATACAGGAGTGCCCCGGGTATATGGCGGGTTCCGTTCCAGGGTCCTGGCGTATAGTGAAAATCACCGGAAAGCGGATCCGGCAATTTTCAGTTGTTTGTATGCGCAAATCGGCATTTTCGCCGTTTTGCGCATGCGTGACCTATGGTCTGCGCGCGCAAACTACAGTATGCACACGCAACCTACGGTCTGCGCATGCGCGCCGGGCACAACCGCCCGTTCTGCGCATGCGCGACTGGGGATCCAAGATGGCGGCCCCCTTCTCGGTGCCGCCGTATCGGCCGATCGCGAAAAAGCGGAGCGCCGAGAAGCAGGGCCCTGCTGTATAAATATCACCTAATTAATCCCCTGTAATATCAGTTAAACCTGGATCTTTGCTGAAATGTTTTTTAAATAAAAAAAACTTTAATAGTTGCATATAACTCAACTGAAACTCGTCTCCTTCTTTGTTATCTGGCTATCTACTTTATGTTACAATATCTAAGTGGCAATAACAGCGTTAACAGTCTGTTCATTAGAGAGAAAATACATGTAAGCCTGGGTTTCCATTTCATGGTGCGAGCTTTGTATTTCTGTTGGAATACAGCCGGACAGAAATAAAAAAAAGTGTAATAAAAATGTCTCTAAAACAGGGAAGTGAAACCCTCATGCAACCTTTATAGATCTAGCAGAATAGCGGTTGATGTGATTTAAGAGAATTTTACATCAAAGGGCAGTGGAGATTATCAAGTCAAGGATTGAAGCACATCTCCCATTCTGCCGACACTGATGTATTCAAGAAGAGTAGACTCCACGCCTGTTTAATGAAGGCATGAAGTGGTGATGCAGCGCGCACTTACTGAAATGGACAAGCAAATAATGCAGAGAAAATGGAGAGATGGAAAGTTCAATGTAAAATGACACATTTGACTCAAATAGGAAAAAAATGTGTATATATATTATATATATATATAATATACACACACACACACACACACACATATATATACACACAAAAAAACTGCAGTAGCGCCAAAAAGGTGATTCTAAAATCTAATATAATTGTGTAAATAACCAATACAAGTGAGTTATTAATGTGGTTATAATGAATACTACATAAGTAGTTTCCTAGGAATTAAAAAGTGTGGATAGTGATAAATGCAATGTTAGTACTGGGCATAAACTGTGCTAATGGTTAGAACATACTAATCAAGACACAACAAACACCCCATGAAACAAATACAAAACCCTCTTGCAAAAAAGTGTCCACTCAGCAACATTTCAAAGATGAAATGGAAATGAAGGAGTCCAGGCTGCTTTTCAAGATGAACCACATCCATTCCAACTGACCTAAAGAGAGAAAGAAACGAAAAGCGCACGCTCCAAAGCGTATAAAAATCAAGGGGTTGCATTGGTTATCTCATCATCATTTGAGAAAGTCATTGATTGTGATGAAACGCATCAGGACTGTTTGACACTGTGTCATCACGCCAGCATCTGCCTTGGTCTGAGCTGACTCACGCCGTTTGTCAAGACCCCAGGATTTCCAGCAGGCAGCTAGTAGCAGTACATGGCTGCCTCACGCCACCTCTGTTTTAACATCCGACTGACTGCATCCCTCCGCCCACGCTACAAGCTTGTCATCTAAGGATGAGCCTTCACGGAGGATATAGTTGACGGTGATATTGCATTCACATATGCTGATTTTAAAGTTCACTTTTGTAAGTGCGCTTGTTTCCCCTTCCTTCGTCTTTCCTCCTTCATTTTAATTAAAACTTTTATACGTTAGTATTGGGACGGAGGGCCCCAGGGATAGGGCATGGACCAGTTGTCATCCCCAGCCTAGAGGACTACTGGGCCGGAGGAGGTACTTGAGGATTGAGTGGATGTCGCTGTTGAATGTCAGCAGCCGGAGAGCAGTCATTGGCAGGTCCCAGGTGGAGCTAGACTGCCTGGGCTGGGTGCTCGGTTCGCAGCCCACAAATCGCAGCTAATTTAGTGGAGGGGGTGCATATGGTTTCTGTAGTGGATACAGGGGGGAAGGGCTGCAGGAGGCAAAGGACGATAGTAGCAGCCTTGAGACAAGTTTTGGCTACCTAGAATCGGAGTCAGTTTGTCAAGTACTCCCCTCCCCCACTCAGATGTTGCAGCAATATCTCAGGAGGTTGGTCTCAGGGGTTGGCCGGTGTTTGGAGTTAAGTGGGTGCGACATCAGTGGTAGGAGCGACAGCATCGCTGGGGAGGGCATGTTCAAGTGTGGTAGGGTTAGTGTTGCCCCCCCTCCTCCCCGGTGAGGTGGGTGCATGGTGGTGATAATGCCTGGAGGTGGTGGTAAGGATCGGGTTAGGAAAGTGTCGGATTTGGGTTTTAAGGAGTCACGTTTGTTTGGCGACTCCCCTGGGTCTTCATTTATATGCAGTAGTCAAGGACAAGATATGGAAGGATGAGTTTGTGGAACTGGTGACAATCCTCCCAGGGTTTAAGGAGATTATATGCAAACCAGATAAGAAGTCTAAGGCTAGGTGTGAGGTGTGGGCTATTAGACAAGTACCAAGAACTTTTAAAAATGAACTGCAGATATTTGCCATTCTGGCAAGAGTGAGAAAAGAAGCTGCAGAAGTACTCCTCCCTTTTCAAGTATGCAGAAATGGTCAGGGATGTGTAAAAGGTGTATGGGGGTATCGCTTCATGGGGGCATGATGAAGGGTTCCACCAAAGGATGGTGGTGCAGACTCATATCATGGGGGTGCAAGAATATGCAGCATATGGACCTCTGACTGTCATTAATTATGCCTCAGGGGCCATACCCCTTTCAACAGGCAGTCGGCAGCTCTCAGTACATCGGGCTGTTAGCTAGGGGAAGAGCAGGGTATGATGGCTGTATAATGAAGGCCATTTGGAGTAGGATGCAAATTTAGGTGCAGGTGCCTGGTGGTCTGCTTGAGTGAGGATAGGAGGCCACATCATTGTATTAGGTGTCAAGGGATGATCTTTAGGTTTATAGGTACTGAAAGGATAAGAGTCACAGGCCAGCCAAAAGAATTGCGTTGTACCGTAGGTGCACACCTGGGGAAATAAGAACATAACTTTTAATGGATATAATTAAAATAAGATGTCAATAATAAATTAAACCGGCGCAGTGTAACACTTGTGCAATTAACTTTAATGAAAATGTCCGAATAAGTTGCAAAACCTGGGTAGAGCATAGAGCTCAAATAGTAACTCTTTGTGACTGTATTCATACTGACTGAGGAATCTATATAAGTAAAATTAGCCAGTAGGGTAAATACCCCCCAAAGCCAAAAATATCAACAGGGATAGAGGCAGGAATATTGTAGACCAAGTAGGATTGAAGCAACACAGGACAACTTCTATCTAAATATGTCATGAATTAGAGAAGGGTATTACTGTATAACCTGTGTGTATAGTCTGGAAGCAGCACTATAAATGGGAAATGCTGTACACCAATGAATAAAAATAAACAAAGATACATCTACCAGTGCTCCTGGTCCAGGAATCTCTGTGTAATATCCCAATGAATATGGATGAATAGAAGAAGCAGGGCACTGCAGATTTCTATAAAGCTAGTCTGGAAGCAGCAACAGGGGTAAATAATAGCCAGAGTGGGAATAGCAAGTGAGGACAAATAGTCTCTGGCTAAATAAAGCAGATCGAGCTGCAGTTGCTACCTCACACACTCTGAGATTGTGTTATTACAGCAAACGTCTCTGCCTCTAATGGCTACTGTTGCCACAGGAGTAAGAAACATTGTGATCAGATTCCTATGTGTAAATCACATTGTTAACTTATCCCTTGTCCTAGCGACACAGCAAACTCATACTGCCTCTCCTGACCCATAATTCAATTTATGGTTATGACGTCAGCGTCATGACGTCCTAAGCGTTTTGCTCGCATACAGAGCTTCGTCATTGGGGAGTCCCTGGATCTGGAGGTTTGGCATAACTTTCTTGTCTCATATACTGGAAGGACATATTGGCGGTAGAGATTAGTGTCTAACTCGGAGCTGGAAATATTCACGGGTGAGGAAGGTGCACGTGGATACGGCACATATTTGGGGAATCATTGCACTGAACGCTGGCAGAAGGCTTGGGTGGAGACAGGGTTAGTCAGAAATTGTCAGTTCTGTGGTCTTTGTTTTATTGACATAGTTCATTATTTTAATAAAATGTATTTTATAGTCAGTCACTAAGAGTGTGTATGTTTTGTCTTTAGTGTAGGCTGACATTACCCAGCAGTTTTACGCTATGTTTTGTCCCTTCTCTGTTTTTCTCGTTTCATGATCTGCAAGCACTTGTGCTTATCCACTGAAGATCTCAGGACCTATCACCAATGGACATTATTTGGCGCCAGGTTATTTTGTTGTTCATTCTCTTAGATATTTAGGGATAACTAAATTAACTATTCATCCCAAGGGCAGTACAAAGGACTCGGGGCATCCCTTTAGGTTGGAGGAAAGGATTTTTCACCAGCAACAAAGGAAAGGGTTCTTTACAGTAAGGGCAGTTAAAATGTGGAATTCATTACCCATGGAAACTGTGATGGCAGATACAATAGATTTGTTCAAAAAAAGGTTGAACATCTTTTTAGAAAGTAAAGGTATACAGGGATATACCAAATAAGTATACATGGGAAGAATGTTGATCCAGGGATTAATCCGATTGCCAATTCTTGGAGTCAGGAAGGAATTTATTTTTCCCCTTATGAGATATTATTGGATGAATTTAAACTGGGGTTTTTTGTTTGCCTTCCTCTGGATCAATAAGTAAGTATCGATATAGGATAAGGGAGAAGGAGTGGCTCAGTGTCCTTGGGCAAGTCACTTTATCTCCCTGTGCCTCAGGCAAAAAAAACATAGATTGTAAGATCCACGGGGCAGGGACCTGTGCCTGCAAAATGTCTCTGTAAAGCGCTATGTAAAACTAGCAGCGCTATACAAAAACAGGCTATTATTATTATTATAAAGAATCTGTTGTCTAAATTTAGCATAGGTTGAACTTGATGGACGTATGTTTTTTTTTCAACCTCATCTACTATGTGACTATGTAACTATGTAACTATAGATATGAGGAAACTATCATGCAGACAGTATAAAGACAGGCATACCCTGAAACATAAGATGTCACTTTGAAAAGGCAGGGTACTCACTGTCATTCTGCCGATCTAAAAAGCGGCCAATTCATACACAACGTTGCAGATTTGAACTGACCGCTGACAGTGATTATTTCAGTGTAGATATCAGAGTATTAGGTGCCAGTTGTACAGATCACATCATTGTAAGATTTCCAGGGCACAGATTATCCCCCTCCTGATATTTATGGCAGAGGCTCTTCTCTCTCACTATTATAAACAGAATGTTCTACACAAGATAACATTTGCTGGAAATGCTGTATTTACTGCACTCCTGCCTTATCTGTTTTTCTTGTGAGATATTTTCCTTTGAAAGAAAACCAGCTCACATACTGTACATTTATCATTTCGTAGGTTACTTTCAAGCAAAGTCAACAACTGACAAAAAGTTGTGCGAGAATGTTTGGCTTTGCAGAAAGTGAATTCTCTTGAGCATCAACTCCTGTGTCCTCCGTGACACAACACCAAATACTAGTGATCAAAAATTCTTCATAGCAGACCTTGCCTCCAGCAATAAAAATGCAGTCCTTTTAAATGCAGAGTTTTAAACCTCACTTCTAAAAATTCAATCAATCTCGTAATTTATTAAAAACCTGCAGTCTGCCTAATATCCAGGATATATGATTGCCTTTACTGCTGGCTGGGTTTATTGACAAATCATTATTAAACCAAAAACGTTATGGATACAATTACATTCTACAGAGGTACAGTAGTGCTAAATCCAAAGTAAGTGGATTAAAATTGATTCCACAAGCAGATTAATTTGGATTCACTGCTAGCAATTATAAACATTGGTGAGAGTAGATGTTAGGAACAGTGAAATTAGAATTTAAGGCTCCTGAGTGGATACACCTTCCATAAATCACCAGGACACTAGTTATTATTGATTTTGTAATGGATGACGCATATTATTTGGATGTAGAAGATATTAACATAGTAAGCATGTACGCTTGAGATTTAAAAAAAAGATATAGTAACATGTATTTAAAATGCAAGTGAAAGAGCTCAGTCCTCAATAACCACAATCTACTGTAACATTAACATAATTTTAGATACTGTATGTTTCATAGGATTTCAAATTTGACCAAAAAGACAAGCACAGTACAAGGCAAATATCACATATATTATGGTAGTAATAATAATAATAATAATAATAATAATAATAATAATAAGAAGAAGAAGAACTTTATTTATATAGTGCTTTTCTCCCAATGGGACTCAAACCACTTCACAGTTACAAAAAGGGAAAAAGAAGAAAGTATTTAAGGTTATAAAAGAGACCAAACACAAGGAAAGGTACAATACAGGATGGGACGGTGCTGTAGCTATTAAATGCCGGACAGGATGGGGTTCATTAATTAAATGCCTGGGTAAGCAGGTAGGTCTTGAGCCTGTTTTGATAGATTCCCAGAACGGGGGCCTCTCGGGTTGTACAAGGCAGACTTTCCCTGAGAGTGAGAGCAGCGTGGCTATAGTATGTACACATGTAGCCAGCCTCAGAGTCGGAGTCCCAGCTGTGGCTTACGGAAGTAATGGACCACCCACCGCGATGCCTAGGGGAGCAGTGGCCGTCACTTTCACTGAAGCTGCGGCTTTCTGCATTTTAAACAGCTGCTACATCTGTAGCTTTTGTTAGGGGGCGTTTCCGATCCCTTTATACCATTGCACTGCATTAAAACTACTGTGATATTCTTGCCCTGGAGAGCTTACAGTATGAATATTATATGTATACATACATTTTTATTTCAAACTAAAGTGGAAGTGTTTGAGCTTAAATGTAAGGTTACCCGCAGTGCCTGTGAGTGAAGGGATAGGTGCCAGAAAGCGGATATTACTAAGCAAGAGAAAGATCATTCCTATAATCTGCACTTAATATTCCCAAATACTGTTAAAACAAGTATAGGATAAAGTATATGTTGTGTAAATTTAACATAGGTTGAACTTAATGGGCAGTTGTCTTTTTTCAACCTCATCTACAATGTAACTATATGTAAATAAAACTTCCCTTTTAATGATAATCTTATCAAAGTTGATACATCACATAACTAAAAAGAGCAGTCCTGATGTATATCAGCAACTCGTGCTTCAAAAAGAAAGAAAAGAATAGCAGATGTTGATCCGGTAACACTGCTGTGATATGAGTAAATAGGCTTGAATAGCTGTAGATGTCTGGACAGTAAAGGAAACCATTATACTGTAGATAGAAATACTTTGTTGAGTATCTAATCTAATGTGTATATCAAACTGGCTTTTACAATAATACACTGTATCGTGTTAATCGGTATCTGTACATATTGAAGCAATGAAGGAATTGTATGGAAACAACCTGTTTAGTGTGTCAAAATAGATGTGACAATGACATCTATCTCGTGAGAGCCCAGAGCAAGCTGTTTGAAAGTTGGAATAAAAGTGAAGGTCAAACGGTGCGTCAGTATAATTGATTGTTGACTATAAGCTCAGAAAAGCCTCAACTGTCGCAAATGAGGCAATGTGATAATAAAGGTGTTTGTCAAGAGGGTGCAAAAAAGTGTAAAAGAAAAAAAACGATCTAAATAAAAATGCTGTGTGAAGGGAATGAGATGACTAATACTGTAAATAATCGTGAAGATTAAAGCCCATGTGAACACATCCACTCTTTCAGCCATCACATTAAAAGCTGGTTAGTAGCCTCCAAATTAGTAATATTACATGCGTCAGCAGGGTTTTTATTCCGTGATATGTTTAATTAAGCAGTGTAAGACGAGTGTGAAGAGGTACATATGATGGAGACCGATGTGGGTGAAATTATATCTCGGCTTTATTGAGCCTGTTCCTTTATCCAGGCAAAACATACAAAAACAACTAAATAACAAATCCTTATCCCTTTGTAAGGGCTAACTTACTTCCCCAGACCCTATCTGCAGGACTGGAGGGATATTCCCATTACCAGCCTATCACCCCAAAGTCTCAGGAGGTACCTTAAGCAGGTGGCCCTCCATGTCAGCCTCTGGCAGGTTCCTGGGTCCTCTGTGTACAGGAAATATAGGTCTCTGGGTGTCTGGGTGTCTTGATTTCAGCACAGTCTTTGTGCTCAAGACAGTGTCTGTGTGCAGGCTTCTCTGTCAGCCCAAATGTGAGCTAAGGAATCTCTCTCTTGTGTCTCACAGGACTTTTTACAGAGCTCTAATTAGTCCAGACGGAGACTAGTTAATTGCATGGCTGCAATTAACTATCTCCCTGCTGGAGTCTCAGAGCTCTGTGGCTGCTTTATTTAAACAGGGATATGTCCCTGTTACAAGCAGGATTTAAATTATCAGACAATTACAGAGACAGACTGCGGCTCAGAGCCACAGAGGTATGTTATTCACTTAACCCCTGCAGTGCCAGTGAGTGTTGGAAGTGGGCACTTACGGATCACATGACCACTCTTCTTAGTGATCACATGATCCTTTCTGGGTTCAGGCGGCCAGACTGGAAGTGAACGGAGAAGGGAGGGCCACCCCTTCAGTGTAGTCTGTTATTTAATCGTGGACAGGCCCTAAAATCAAGCAGAAGGCCATGACGTACAGTGTGCATCTTAAGGGCCATTAGGGTGGCACATTTCATGACTTTTGTAAGTCAGTAGTTCACTAGAGGGGTTAATGAGAGGTTAACCTACGTTAACACCGTGTAACGTACTAACAGGTATCTTCAAAACTCATTAACACAGCGTTAAGCCCGGTTTACGTCCGGAAAGGGACTTGCGTAAACTAGAACAGTCGATGGTGATAATGATATGCAAAAGCGCTGTTCCTCCTGGCAACCAATATACACGTCAATCATGAACCCCCCTCCCCCTTGTGTGGTGATGTCAGCATTGTGAGAACCATCTATGCCATCTAAAAACATAACATGTGTAACACTGTATATTAGTGATATAAAAGGTAAAAAAATTCCCAGGCGAGTTGGTAATGCAACACTAATTATATTCACAAGCAACTCTCGATCTATATAAACATACTTGTATCCTAGCTGGACTTAATCTACAGTATATATAAACATTATTACAAAATGAACCCAACAGGTCAAAAAGCAGCTTCTCTATAATATAAATATAATTTCTTGACTCAACAAGATATTAGGGTCAATATACATAATCAATACATTCTATAAAGATCTCTGATTTAGACCTACAGCATACATATTTGTCTATAGAATTTAGTGACACCTGTAATTGCAACAATTAAATATATCAGGTAACCCCTTGTAACCGAGCGCTATGTTGTTCCCTGTCAGTCCATGTATGGTAGCTGACATCATTGGGCTGTCCATAAAATGCCTCGTCGTCATCATGACGTATGGTATACAGGGCTTAGAGCATGTTCTATCCAATTATTGGTTCTGACATCAAAGTGAAGGGCTCCTATCAACTACTATATGGAGTATCCCAATCACATCTCTGGATACAAAGGTAAGAATTCTCAATGGAAGCAACACATGTTTCTTTTTTTCGCAACATAGTGTCAGTCAGTTATAGTTCTTGGCATATTTGGAAAGGCATCTCTCGCTCATCCATACATCAAACAAGCATCAAACATCAAACAAGCATCACTTGTTTCTTATTATCCACAACAAAGTATTAACTGATTATATTTCAAGCACACTTGGAAGGGTGTTCCGCTCTTAAAGGCATCATAATGTCCAAATTCCTATTTTAATGTGCATAAGCAGAGTGTATCTGGTTTATAAAAGATAACATCGTAGATGACTCAAATATTCACCATTGACTTTGATACCTTGTTCTCCCCAGTTCAATGTCAAGAACAATTCTTCAAGTGTTGCTATGAAA
This sequence comes from Ascaphus truei, assembly GCF_040206685.1. NCBI lineage: Eukaryota > Metazoa > Chordata > Amphibia > Anura > Ascaphidae > Ascaphus > Ascaphus truei. The sequence goes on from NC_134494.1 coordinate 34,306,970, forward strand.
ATCTTTTGTGACATGGTCTATCCTTTTTGCCCTCCTTTTTTGATCCTGTTCCTACTTGACTCCTCTTCCTTAATGTTATGTTTATGTCTAAAGCACTTATTCCCATGATCTGTTATTTATATTATCTGTTATTTATTCGATTACCACATGTATTACTACTGTGAAGCGCTATGTACATTAATGGCACTATATAAATAAAGACATACAATACAATACAATACTTGTATCTTCATGTAATCTTATGGTTGATGTGGCATGCTTGTAAATTTTCATTATATCAATGTAGGTTCTTTAAAACTTGCCTTCTTAATGCATTTAAAACTGCTGAGGTGTAGAGAGAATCAAATGCTTTTCATAATCTATCATCCCTGCAGACGCACTTACCTGAATGCCCTCCTACTGTCTCTGTATGTTCTCCCCACCAATTAGACTGTAAGCTTCCCGGAGCAGGGACTCCTCTTCCGAAATGTTACTTTTATGTTTCAAGCACTTATTCCCACGATCTGTTATTTGTATTATTTGTTATTTATATGATTGTCACGTGTAGTACTAATGTGAAGCGCTATGTACACTAATGGCACTATATAAATAAAGACATACATAAATACAATCTAAAGTATTAATCCTAAACTGAGTGCTAGATTGTATTCATTACTTCGAGAAGTCACTTCTTGGATGTGGTCCATTGTGTTGTATCTACTGCAAAAGATCTCTTGTTCTTTAGGCTGGGGCAATGTCCAGGGTCTGTTACATCCGATTAGTGCGTATCTTTGTAAATATTGTGTAAGGGATTGGGAGGAGACTGATTGGTCTGCAGTTCTTGAGGTCTCTTTTGTCTCCTTTTTTTAAAAATAAGAATGTCTATGGCATTGCTTCATTGTTCTGGGATTTTCCTGTTCTTCAAGCAGCATTTAAAGAGTTTTGAAAGAATCTTCACTACTTCATACTAAGCGTCATTCAAGATTTAACTTGTAATTCCATCTTCCCCGTCGGCCTTTCCACTCTTCATGGATTTTATTGCTTTTGCCACTTCTTCTGGAAAGACGCATAGTACATCATTGGTGGTTTATTCTCGCTCTATATCTGTTGATTTATGCTCTGTGTTATTGTTGATCCATCGTGTTGTTAGAGTGTGATGCTTTTGCTTTTTCCCAATCATCTTGTTAGCTAGGATATGGTCCGTTTCATTCTTGATTCCATTGGGTCCACCACCGTACATGTCCATTTTCTGGTTGGATTCTTCATCAAGTATAAATTCATGGTGTAGAATAGGGGTGGCCAACTTGACTCAGAGTTGGAGCCAGAATGTACCAGTATCATTGTCAAAGGGCCATGTCAGTGTATAGTACCATCAGCTTATGTTCTGTCTCAGTCTGTAGTTCAGTCAGGTTATCCTCTGTGTCAGTGTATAGTGCAGAGTGTAACCTGATGGTACTATACACTTATGCTGACTATGTAGGCAGCGGGTATAACCTGCTGACACTTTTCACATGATCAGAGTACAAGTGGGGCAAGGGGATGAAGGAAAAGGGGGTGACACATGGGGAGGGAAGAAATAGGAGGTGACACATGGGAAGGAAGGAAAGAGGGGGTGGCACATAAGAGGGGGAAAAGAGGGGGTGACAAATGGGAGGGGGAAAGGGGGCACACATGAGGAGGGGAAAAGAGAGGAGTGGTTGGAGTGATGGAGAAGTTGTATTGAAAGGGGGACAGTTGGAGTGACAGGGGGTAGTGGTGTAAAAGAGGGTGATGAGGCAGTTGGGATGACATGGGGAAAAGTGGATGATTGGAGGGAAAGCAGTGTGATACAAGGGGGACAGCGGGATGATTGTCCCTAACTTGCTTTCCAGTCTCCACAGCCAGCACCACATGGAGCTCCCAGTGGGCAGGGTGTATTCTCACTGTATCCTGTTCTGATTTGGAGCCCATCAGGGGTCACTGGTCCATAGAAGCTCAGAAGAGGAGCTGGTTAGGGGGCGCTCTGGCTTCTCTCCCATTTGTATTTTCTTCAGGTGCCGCCCATGAAGCACCGAAGGGCCACATGCGGCCCTCGTGTCAAGGATTGGCCTCCCTTTATGTAGAAGTTTTCACATACTGCAAATTCTACCAATCTCTCCCCATGTTCATTTCTGCTGCCATAACCATACTTACCAACCGGTGCTTCATCTTGCTGATAGGCCCCAATCTCTGCATTTAAATCTCCAATAAAGATCTTGGTGACAATTTCTTTTCTTTTTTTTAAGTTAGTCGATTTCATGGTGAATGTCTTCCACTTCATTGTCTGTGTGTCTTGATGTTGGGGCATGCACTTGAATCATTTGAAGCCTGTATCTCTTTGTCAACTGAATCCTTGACATGATTTCCCTCCCATCTGAATGATGATTCTGGCTGGCTTTCTGATGCACTTTCATACACCCCTATGTTATTTCTCCATTTCTTGTTAACCACGAAGCCTACTCCACTGATTTTTCCATTTTCTTTATCACATACATACATTTATCTATAGATACATTTGAGGTTGGCTTGTTTACAAAGTGGATCTTCCAAAAAAATGAATTAGGTTCACTTGAATACATTTTTGGATAGGCTAAATCAGAGACACTGCTCATATTGGCCTTAATGTGATTGCAGAGGTTCACATTTTCTTAGTTCATTCGAACGGAAACAATATTTTTGGAGTGCTACAGTCGCTTGACGAAATGTTTGGCTTTGTTTTAACCTTTCTATCGCTCCAGTTCTGGATATATACTAAATTGAATTCAAATTGCACAAAGAGGTAAAAGTCAAAGTAATAATTATATGACTAGAAACAAATACAAGGAGGTAAACTGGAATCATTGTTTTCTACCAATAAAACAAACTGAAATAAAACACGTGGCAATGCTTCCCCATAAAGCTATCATGTTATACGTGCAAATATTATGCCAATGTCCCTTTAAAGTTGGTCAAATGTCCCACGAATGCTACTCATTTTTCTTAACTCATTACATAAATAAATGTTTCTACGGTTAGTAATACAACTAACATTATGATTTTAGCTGATGATTGATTTAATTACTTCAATGTTTTCATGTATTTTATAATAAGGAAATTTGAGCACAGTGTGTTTTTAAGGAACATTTTTTTGTAAAGCATTACACAGCAGACATATGTGCTGTGGTTTACCAAAGTCCGTTTGGGATCAACCACGTAACCCATAAAGAGATATTTTAGCTATTCAAATGTAAACAATATGCTTGATATTATGTACTGTCACTGCCCCCTTAAACCTCCAACATCACCGTATTAATACGGGGATGTTTGTTTTTTCAGCCGAACTTGGCCGCGTGCCAGCCGCATCTCCTGTTCAGCGCTAATGGCGCTGAACAGTGAAAGCGCCCGCGGCGCCGAAACTAAAGAAAAAAAGCCAGCGTCTGCCAGCACTTTTAAAAATCCCGCGGTGGCGGCCGCAGGAGACTAAAGGCGGCCACCACTGTACAATGAATAAACTGCATGGTGTCAACAAAAAGGGGCATAAACACATTGTATCCCCTACATTAGGGGAGCGCAAACTTATGCTGCTGCGCCCCTCTGTCTGGCCTGCCCCGGTGCTCGCGCCCTCCCCCCCATCTAACTTGCAATTGCGTCAAATGATGCTGCGGGGTCATGTGACGTCACATCATGTGACCCGCAGCGTCATTCGACACGTGTGACATCACATCACATGACCCTGTGGTGTAATTTGATGCCGTGTTTCCATGGCAACACGTCACAGCGTCTGAATCATGGTAAGTTTATTGTTGCAGAGGCCTCACACGATCCCCCCAGCATTTCATTTACCCCTCCCCAGAAAAATCTATCGCTGTCCCCCCACTCCCAGTCTGCGCACCCCTGCCCTACATCAGGGATTCAATTCATTTTGCAAAGGGGCCAGGTTAGAAAACATTTCGGATTAAAACGATCACAAGACTATTGTAATGTTATTTTAGAAACATATACAGACTTGAAAATGATTACTTTATATTTCAACATTGTGCCAGCATTTATAACAGCTCTACTATATATATTTACATTACCTTAACTTGCAGGTTAGTTTCTACATAAAAAAAACTGCACTTAACTGCCTAAGCCACTACTATAAAAGGAACAGGAGCAAACAGTCCAAACGCCACATCAAGGCCCTTTGCGGTTCACAGTTGACATGGTCTGCCGTACATCTCTTTAAAGGTACATGGTTCCCACAGACTTGCCCGTTACCCACCCCAGTGTGTCCCATGCCGGACTTCCGTTTCAGACATTTGTGTGTACAAATGTGTTCAGAAACGCAAGAAAAACACGTTGTGAAACCAACTTTTTATTATGTTTGAGTTGTTCACCGAGACGTTCCCCTAGCCCCCCACACTTGCCCATTGTGACCCCGAAGACTCCGGTGTACCAGGCCTGAAAATTGTTCCCTATGCTTGCAGTGTGTTCCCCATACTTGTACTGTATGCCTATGATTGTAATGTGTTCCCCATGTGTTTAATGTATTTCCCTGCAGTTCCTCTGTGTCCCCAGGTAGTATAGCACTGCTCAGGTTCAGACAGGCCCTCTTGACTCCAGGGTCCCACCCTATCTCCACCAAGTCGGCCTCTAGTCTATGTCGTGTGCAAGAGACTAGGGGGCCGTGTGCATCTTCCCTTTATAGTCCCCCAGACCCCAACACACCCTGCTAATTGTTAAGGAGTATAACTGTCCCTTTGTCCCGGGAACTCGTGTTGCTAGTATCCCTGATTACAGTATGTATGCTCAGCCACACATCCCATGAGATTGGGTTACCTGTGTACCTGCAGCCTTTGTAAAGGCTGTGCGTTTTATTTCCTGGATGCAAACTTGCAATCGCGGGAAATAAACACTTTACGTTCTGACCTTAAGAAGAGTCTAGGAGACAAGCTAGGCTATGGCAGCTCATTTTATCTACCAGGAATAGGTGTTCCCAGCTGTCCTTGTGTGCCAGGACTGCACTGTTATACGTTTATGGACTTTGTAAAGATCGTGCAAAATAAACACTTTTTGTTCCGATACTAAGAGGACCTCAGGAGGTAAAGTAGCTACGGAAACACCTTGTACCTAGTAAGATTAGGTGTTCCCCATTGCTCCCTTGTGCCGGCACTGTACCAATGTGCTTATATGTACAGTACTATGTGATTTTACTGTTAGCTCTGGCTGAATAAACTAAGGTTTGTTAAACCTCTGTGTTCTGTTTGGCGATTCAAAGATCCTCGGTGGTCCGATCAACCTTGATTGTGACACAAGTATTTTTGCAATTACAGTTCTTGACATAACGTGCTGCACACAGACAGCTTAAGACAACACAAGCATATTGTCATCAGAGTCTACAAATAAGTTTAATTAACACCCCTGAGACATTGCAGAAGTGCTACAAGTTTAACAATGATGCTGCTTGTACTGCTCAGTGCCAGGAATGGAAATCATATGTAACTAAACATAATTACACCCACTTGTTCTGAGAAAAAATATTCATACCTCATTACTGTCTATGATTTCATGGTGTTCACATGTGCCAGTCCCTTAAACAATGCCATGGAAATTAATAATTCCTGACAAGAAGTAAATCTATTTCAGGCAGATGGCAAATTCTCTGAAATCTCAAGTGTTCTACAGGTATGTCTCGTATCAGTCATAGGAATATCCGCCTATGCAACTGTAGCACCTTTTCCCCCATCCTAAGTGAGATGGTGTAACTACTGGTGTATTCTGGTGCTGGTGCGTACCTGTGAGGTGGAACAGGAGGCCGGAGATCTCTGCAATGGTATTGGGAGTGCATCAGGATAGGCTATATGGATGATTCATTGTCATTAGCAGCGCCTCCTGCCCAAGAGGATCCTGGTGCAGCCAGGATGGACCTGTGGGGCACTTCTTCTTTGGGTAGTCATAATTCAATTAGCATACCAGAGTGGGTATAACTAGGGTTTATTTGGTGCACAGCAGGATAACACAGGTTACAGACCCTGACAGCAGTACCCAGGCTTGAGGCTTGGATACCCATCCTCAGCAAACCTTAGCCCTTAACAGGCAAGGCCTCACCCTACTCCTTATTGGGAGAGGCTCTCTGCTGCATCCTCATAGCATGGAGGGCAGCTCAGAACTCCGCCCTTAAACCATTACTCTAACCCAGTGGTGCGCAAACTGGGGGGCGCGCCCCCTTGGGGGGGCGCAAGATTATGTAGGGGGGGCGCAGGCTGCGTGCGGGGAAACCTGGGGGCGGGCAGAAGCTCCGTGCAGAGGCTGCTTCCAGTTCTCTGCTGTGTCTTGCAGAGGGGGCGGAGCCTTGCAGAGGGGGCGGGGCCTTACTGCGGGGCCTTCCCTGCACACAGACAAGCCCTTCTCCTCCTCCTCCTGTCTTTTACCCGCCCGTTTTCAGCAGCACATGGGGGCACCGGAGCAGGTTTAGTTACTCCCTCCACCCACCGTGTGTGTGTGTGTGTGTGTGTGTGTGTGTGTGTGTGTGTGTGTGTGTGTGTATATATGTAGAAATGTGTGTGTATATGTATGTGTGTGTATATGTGTGTGTGTGTTTTGTATGTATATGTGTGTGTATATGTATGTGTGTGTGTATATATGTGTGTGTGTGTGTGTGTGTGTGTGTGTGTGTGTGTGTGTGTGTGTGTGTGTGTGTGTGTGTGTGTGTATATGTAGAAATGTGTGTGTATATGTAGAAATGTGTGTGTATATGTGTGTGTGTGTTTTGTATGTATATGTGTGTGTATATGTATGTGTGTGTGTGTGTGTGTGTGTGTGTGTGTGTATGTAGAAATGTGTGTGTATATGTATCTATCTATATATATATATGTGTGTGTGTGTGTGTTTGTGTGTATATATATATATGGATTGTTGTGTGTGTGTGTGTGTGTGTGTGTGTGCGCGCTGTGCTGTGCCTGTTGGTTGTCTGTGTGTGTGGGTGTTGGGATTGAGTGTTGTGTGTGTTGGTGGTGATTATGTGAGTGTTGGTTGTGACTGTGTGTGTGTAGTGATTGAGTGTGTGCTGTGTTGGTTGTGATTTGAGTGGGTGTTGTGTATGTGTTTGTGTGTATATGTATGTGTATATGTATGTATGTGTGTGTATATGTATGTATGTGTGTGTATATATATGTGTGTTTGTGTGTATATATAGACTGTTGTGTGTGTGTTTGCGTGTGTGTGTGCCTGTTGGTTGTCTGTGTGTGTGTTGTGATTGAGTGTGTGCTGTGTTGGTTGTGATTTGAGTGGGTGTTGTGTGTGTGTATATGTATGTATGTATGTGTGTGTGTGTTTTGTGTGTATATATATGGACTTTTGTGTGTGTGTGCTGTGCCTGTTGGTTGTCTGTGTGTGTGTTGTGATTGAGTGTTGTGTGTGTTGGTGGTGATTATGTGAGTGTTGGTTGTGACTGTGTGTGTGTAGTGATTGAGTGTGTGCTGTGTTGGTTGTGATTTGAGTGTGTGTTGTGTGTGTGTGTGTTGTGATTGAATGCAGCGTTGCACAAACTGAGGGGGGGACGCCCCAGGCGCAAGATTATTTAGGCGGGGCGCGTGCAGCAAAACCTGGTTGTGCAGGCGAAAAAGATGTGCGCGCGCGGGCGGCCAAATAGAATAGTGCAGGTGGGGCCACGTGATTCGGAGGTACGCGGAGGAGCACGCCCCAGCGCTGTGATGTCAAACGCCCCTCCCTCCGGTGTCTGCCTACAATAGCGCTGTGGTCCTGCTCTCCTCCGCTGGCAACCTGCCTAGCTGCGATCCTCTTCATGTGAGAGGGTAGGCTTCCACTATATCAATCATACTATGAATGTACAGAAATAATAAAAAAAAGTGTAAACACTTCCCCACTCGTGCTTGCAAAATTATGCAGGACACCCTGTGCTCATGCTTGGAGAGTTGGTGATGTCACCGCTCTCAGCGGCAGCGTGGACGCAGCCTAATTTTGCAAGAGCGAGCTGTTGAAGTATGTAAGTATTTAGGCTGCGCTTATAGTGCCGGCGACGCAACGTCGCCCGAAAACATGCATTGTCGCCGCCGCGTGCGCTTATAGTAAGCGTGACGTGGCAACGTGATTTTCTGAAGCCGGCAATATTTGATTTTTAAGGGGCTGTCGCCTCGTGTGACAGCCCCTGAACCAATCAATGGCCTGGTCGCCCGCACCGCCGCCGCAAAGCGAAATACAACTTTCGCTAGCGGCGACGGGTGACGTCGCGGGCACTATATGTGCGGCCTTAGACATATTTGTATTTACATTGTATACCGTTTAATAAAGGGTTTTTTTTCATGGGATTTTGATTACATCAGGCAGGGGGGCCCGAGAAATTTCATGGATAAAAAGGGGGGCTCGGCATAAAAAGTTTGCTCACCCCTGCTCTAACCTATAGAGGGAAAAAAACCTCCTTCCTTGGGAGTGATTTGTGAGACGGCCTACTTACAGTCATAGACCATACCATCCCCCCACCCCTTACAATAACAGGCTATCCTCAACTTTATTGATCATACACACAGCACAATATAACAGACGATGTAGGAATTACTCCCAAGACTGCCCACTCTTTACTGGGACTTACCGTGTTAGAGGGGCCAGAGAATCAGTAGTCCAAGGGGACTTGGCTACACAACTATGCAATCTTTCATAGTTCTTCACTGCAGAATAGTAAGTATACTAAGTATAATAAGATAATATACTTATAATAATATAAGTATTATAAGATAATAATAATAATATTATTATTAATAATAATACATTAAAACATTATCTTTACCCTAATGGACATCCCATTTGTACAACAATGTCAATATACAGACGTGGCAGACATTATTAACACTATTGTATATAATATATACCCTATTCACTTATGTACAGTAACTGTATTTGTAACCATGTATTATATGTCTTAACTCTATGCCCAGGACAAACTTGAAAACGAGAGGTAACTCTCAATGTACTGTATTACTTCCTGGTATAGTATTTTATAAATAAATAATTCACATGATTTAGTGCACATTATAGGCTAAAGATGTTAAATTGTGGGCATTATTGAAATCCCTGCTCCCTGATTGGTTAAAATTCCGGGCAGTATCCATTCAGTAATGGCCCGGAATTTTTGGCACCCTGCCACATTTTTCAGCCAATCAGCTCTCAGTTCTCATACACATAGAGTGAAAGTAGCTCTCAGTCAGGGGAGCTGATTGGACAGGAGGCAGAAGCAAAAACTGACTCCTCCCCTACCCTGCCTGCAGAGAGCTCCGCACAGGAGAACACTGAGGAGAAATGTTTGTGTGTCGGTGTGTGTCTGCTGAGCGTTTTTTGTGTGTCTGTGTGTGTCTGCTGAGTGTTCTGTAGGGCAGCAGAGTTTTGTTGTGTGTGTCTTTTTGGTGTGTGTTTTGTGGGTGTAGAGGGGGGAAGCAGAGCCTGTTTTGTTGGTGTGTGTGTGTGTGTCTCAGTGACGGTTTTGTGGGCGTAGAGGGGGGGCTGCAGTGTGTGTGTCTTCAGTGTGTGCTTTGTGGGTAGATGAGCGGTGCAGATTCTTTAGTTAGTGTGTGGGTGTCTGCAGTGTGTGGGTTTACAGGGGGGCTACAGTGGGTGTAGAGTTGGGGCTGCTGGTGTGTGTTTTGCGGATGTAGAGAGGGCAGAAGTCTGTTTTGTTGGTGTTTGTGTGCCTACAGTGTGTTTTGTGGTTTAGAGGAGGCTGCAGTCTGTGTGTCTTCAGTGCGTATAGAGGGTGGAGCAGGGCTGCAGAGTGTGTTTTGGTGTGTGTGTGTCTGCAGTTTTGTGGGTTTACAGGGGGTTGCAGCATGTTTGTGGGTGTAGCGGGGGCTTGCTCTTTGTTGTGTGTGTCTTCAGTGTGTGTTTTGTGACTGTAGATTGTGGAGGAGGGCTGCAGAGAGTTTTATGGATGTAGAGGGGGGGGGGCTGCAGTGTGTGTGTGTTTGTGTGTATATAGGGGGCTGCATTGTGTGTGTGTGTATATAGAGGGGGGCTGTGTGTATGTACAATTTCCTTTTAATTAACACGTGCAGTAAAATAATATAGATGACCATGCTGATAAAAATCAATATGACTAAAAAAGTGTCTTCAAAAGTGTCTAACTTTTTTATGAAAAAAAAAAAAGCCTACATTTAGCCTATAATATTAATAATCCCCTCAGAACAGTACATTACTGGCCAATAATGCCCTGGCTGGGTTAAAGTCCCTCAGATTCGCCTCGGGCCTTCAACTCTACCAGCCAGGGCATTATTTATGTATTTATTTATAACAATATTTTAGAGTTATCTCTCGTTTTCAAGTATGTCCTGGGCAAAGAGTTATAAAAAATACATGGTTACATTAAATGAACAGAGGTTATCAGTGAATACACAGATATTTCATGGACAGATTGATAATGTGTATTTTATAGGGGGTACTCCATATTGATTAATAAAGTCAAGTTATATTGAAATATTCACATAGCTATTCTGCTGGTCATCTTTGCCCCACATATGCCCTATCTATGTTGGCCAAGGGCCTGGAATGTGGTCAGAAGACAGTCCTTGAAGTCTGAACAGAAAGTCTGAACACATACGTACTTACATACGTACGTTATTTCTCATTATCCTATGTCAATTTCTCCGAATTCTGTAGACAAGGAGATAATGCCAGAATATTGGAAGCAAGTTCTGTACGTCAGCTTGTTAAGCTGCTTGCCTATATAAACTGTCTGTATACATGACATAAAAGGGAGAAAGAAAAGAGCTTGGTCTGACCTGTTTACATTGATCCCCCCGAGCGCGTTCGTTCTTTTCCTGATTACAGCACTTTAGAGAGATGATGACCTCTCGAGAGGGTCTATCCGAGTGAAGGGGAAGGTCCATACTGAATGGAGTAAAGGACGAATTTTACACAGATAGAGTTGAAAAATTGGGTATAGGGGATAAAGGACTTGTGCGTTTCAGATTGAAATAGAGCAGCTTTAACATCACTTTAACATCAGTGAACGGCAACAAATGGCTCACACCCTTTGGCTGTCGTTCGACTGTGCCAAAGGCTGTCCACCTTTGGGGCAACGCAGACGTACACTGGGGTGGTTGAGATTGGATCTGTTGCAGCTGTGAACAAAAAGTTATTTGTGTCTTCTTGGCACGTTAACATTCCAGTGGTTAGGGTTGACGTTCCACAAAGTGCAAGCACATGTTAACCCTTAGCACACTGGTCATGTGCAGAGGAGAGCAGTTCTTGGGGAGCACCATCAGGCTGTCCGCCTTTGGGCAACGCAGACGTACCCTGGGGTGGTTGATATTGAATCATTATTGGCCAGTAATGCCCTGTTCTGAGGGGATTATTACTTAAATAGCATGCCACGATTAATACAAGGCATTGCGTTAAAGGGTGCAATCTGTTTATAATTACATGAGTTCAAATTAATTTTGGCTAACCCTTTTTTCTAATGCTAACTGTATGTTGGTGAATGGAGTGGAGATGAGCGCATGTAAGAGGAAGAAACAGCAAAGTGTATAGTATATATTGGAGAGTGTACGAGAACAATAGGGTGAGGGATAATAATATAAGACTATGCGTACTCACATAGGCATATGTGAGCAAAATCCCTCAGCGTTGTCTTGAAGGTTCTCACTCTGGTCACAAAGTAAAATCGTCTGCTGGAACAGGTACTGGCTTGCGTGGGTCACTTGATGTGGTCCTCTTTGTTGCTCCTGGTACTTTCTTATAGTCGTATGTTCATTCTCATAAGAGCCATATCACACAGGGAACAAACACACATAGGAAGATCCAGAGTGAGTTAAAAGACAAGTAGTAAAACACACTATGGTGTCAATGGAAAATAAATAAATAAATAAATAAATACACACACCTGACGAAGGAAATTGAATTTCCGAAACTCGTCATTCTAGGCATAGCGTCGAGCCTTTGTGACCCTCAACTGCTCCCGTAGTTGTTTCCAGTTTCCGGGACACAGCCCTGCATCCGGACGCGAAGAAGGGGACTCACTGCTACCTGAACTGTTCCCAGCCATGGAGACTACATTTATTATTGATGTAAGTCTTTGAGCTTTTATTTATCTGTTTAATAAAATCACTTTTTATCTTTCCCATTGCCTGGTTGTCATCTACCCTGGGTTTTACTGCAAGATACCATCGGTTCTAAGATTGCAGACACAGTTATCACTTACAGTGGATCCTATGCTGCAAGCACTTGCCCTCATTTTCTTCACTCACACAAGCCCGTGTGAGTGTATTTATTTATTTTCCATTGACACCATAGTGTGTTTCACTACTTGTCCTTTAACTCACTCTGGATCTTCCTATGTGTGTTTATTCCCTGTGTGATATGGCTCTTATGAGAATGAACATACGGCTATAAGAAAGTACCAGGAGCAACCAAGAGGACCACATCAAGTGACCCATGCAAGCCAGTACCTGTTGCAGCAGACAATTTTACTTTGTGACCAGTGTGAGAACCTTCAAGACAATGCTGAGGGATTTTGCTCACATTTGCCCGTGTGAGTACGCATAGTCTTATATTATTATCCCTCACCCTATTGTTCTCGTAAACTCTCCAGTATATACTATACACTTTGCTGTTTCTTCCTCTTACATGCGCTCATCTCCACTCCATTCACCAATTCACCAAGGATCAGGGGACGATCCTATTGATTGAGCAGCAGTACCATCAGGGCCAGTATTGATATTTCATCTTTGTTACTCTGAGCCTCGTTTTCATCCTTCACTTATTCACTAATGCCCTCTTAGGGGCTTACACTAGATTTACCTTTTCTCAGGGAGCGCCACTGATTTGTCTTTTTTGCTAACTGTATGTTATCACATAAAAAAACACACCATGTTTCCATTGTATTACCATGTCCGTGAAATAACATACTGAACCAATGGTCATTACTGAAACTTACCGATGTATAGATTATTATTGTGTTTTGTATAGAAAGGTAGGGCTTTCCATTTTTGATTAGCTGTAGTAAGTCCCACCACTTCCAGTAACATAAATTCAATTAGAACATCTTAGGGAAAGGGATTTCTTGAGTCCCTGTTGTTCTACGATAAATAGCACATCAAACTCTAACAGAGCTATAGAAAATCAGTCAAATAGAGAATAATCACAACAGAGCATAGGTTAAATGATTTAACAATGTTGAGAAAGGCATCTTTTACGACTATTTTGATGTATCCTTTGACCAGGAAGTAGTTACAGTCAGAAATCCCTTTTCAGTTAGTTCATTCAATGTTATTTAAGATGTAATTAGGTTCAGCTTTAAGTATATGAAGCAATATATGGCTCCCTAGGCTCATATAATTCCCTGGCTGCTGCTTTTATGTAGCAATGTACAATAGCAGGGGTTTGTTCATTGTATAATGTATTATTTTTACTGTGCATTATCCATTGAAAGTGTGATGTTATACAGTTTTAACAATTCAATAATATTAAGAATTCCATACACGTTCCTGAACTAGTATTTACAAATAACACAAATTAAAATGAAATCGTATTTCTTACAAATACTGTGTGATTAACGAACTTCATTTAAAGTGACGGATTATCATAATATTTTTGTTGTGATATTACAAGCTTTTCTAATTCTCCACAGAAAAAATAAGTAACTTTTACAAGATGTCCAGCTAATGCCTACATAATTTAACCAACATGCCCATTTGAGTGATGTTATCTGGTTTATACAATTACTTGCTCATTAAAAACCTAATTAAATAGCTTTAGAAGGTATAGCATATCTCAGTAGGTAATAAACTGACATATCTTCCACCAGAATTTTTCCATGCATCCAATATCTATATTTAGTATTGTATAGTGTACACTGTATACTTAGTATTGTATATTTATGTATATCTTTCTTTATATAGCACCATCCAGGAACATAGCGCTAAACAATACACATGCCATAATATTATAACACAATGGGAATAAGTCCTTCAGCCAAACAATAGGAAAAGGAGCTCATGAACAGCACATGCAACAAGAATAGTTTTGTGTTCTAATACACTTTAACAAAAGAGAAAAAGGCTCAGTGCTACAACTAACTTGCCATATTATATAGTTAAATACTTATCTGTTTATAAGCATGGGTCATTTAGTTCAGTTCTTTGGCCAAAGTATTTTAAGCCTACAGCCATGTCACGGTACGGCCCATCTATAGGTCCAAACACTGCTGCACCTGCAGAAAGCTCTCCTAACCTCTCTAATTGAGGGAGAACTGTGTTTAATAGACTGGTCATTCACATGTGTTTAGCAAGAACTGCAACTAAAAAGGTGAGATGAGTGAGCTTGGCAGCAGGTTAAGACGTATGTTTTGTACTATACATTTTATCACAATCCTAGTAGCACTGGTTTTCACACAATGATGTTGTGTATTTGGGTTCTGAGCATACAGGGGCTAAGTATGTTTGTAATACCCTTTAATCAAGGGTATTACAATCTGCAACCAATCAAGTTTACTCTATTACCATATATTGGCAATAACTATTTTCTGCACTGGGTCTGCTAAACAATGCTAAGCATTATTGCACTTAAAGTCCCATTCACTTGAATGATCCTTATGGTGCTTTAAGACTTAACACAGTTTAGTAAATTTTGGTCTAAGTCTGCAATAAAAAAAATGGCGACTTTATTTCAAGATTGGCTTGTTGACATTCAAAGCCCTACAAGACCAGGGTCCCAGCTATCTGACAGAGCTTTTAGCTCCCTACACTCCCAATCGCTCACTTCAATCTGCAGGTAACAGTTCCCAGAATCTCTGTGACTTCAGTTGGCGTCCGAGCTCTTAGCCACGCTGTTCTCACTCTCTGGAACAGTCTGCCTCGTACAGCCCGAGAGTCCCCCTCTCTGGGAATCTATAGCAAAAGTCCAAAGACCTACCTACTTATTTTACCTAGGTGTTTATTTAATGAATCACAAGCTGTCCAGCATTTAATAGCTACAGTACCATCCCATCCTGTATTGTATCTTTCCTTGTGTTTGGTCTATTTTATAACCTTAAATATATGCTTCTTTTTCCATTTTGTAACTGTGAAATGCATTGAGTCCCACAGGGAGAAAATTGCTATATAAATATAGTTATTAAAGTTATTAAATGCATACATTGTATTTTCAGGCCAAATAATTTCATTATACAAAAGCCACTGGCCTAAAATCCATCACTATCTATCAAGGTACAGTATATCTGGGAATAATACACACTTGCTTACAACGGCCATGCAGTTCAACAAGGTGGAAGTCCCTCACCATCCCAAATTAGAAAAAGAAAAAGCATTACATTGACATCACTCAAAAATTAGATATGATCACAAGGACATTTCACAAACTGTTCTTTTAATTTGTTCTGAGAAGCCTCTTTTCTAGGTAAAGTGGTGGCTATTAGATAGTAAGAGTGCTCATTTGCATGTCATTTCCCAGAATCCCTGGCTGCACTGAAATCATTGTATAGTAAGAGATATTGGTGAAAAGCAGGGTGGCAGAACTGTCTGAGACGTGAAGGTGCTCACAAGTGATATTTAAATTTACTGTACACTGCGTGGTGGAGGATTTTTGTCACCTTTTTACCCACCTTAACTTATATAATGTGTGGTTGAAACCTATTCCATCTTCACATTGCAAAGCCAGTATAATCATCCTCACTCACACTGATGAGACCTAAAATGATGAAACAGCTGTTTGTGAGTAGGTTACTGGCTCTGTACATTATTTTTTAACAGAGGCTGTGATTACAAATCTGTGTAATACGACAGGCATAAGCTTATAGGGGTCCATGCTAAAATGGACATGAAGCAAAAGAAGTAACTGTGTGCTCCTTTACATGTCATTTCCCAGAATCCCTTGCTGCAGTGGAAGCATTGTTTGCTAAGAGATAATGGGGAAAGGCAGGGTTGCAGACCTGTCTCAGATGTGAACAAGATATAGATAGAAACAGTCAAGGATGTTTTTTTTTGCCTGGTGTTCTTGTTTTTGGTTCTAAATCATTTTATGGTTTTAGTTTTGGTTGTAAAAACCTTTAATGGATCTTTGGTTTCGGAATCTAAGGTTCTGGTAGTTTTTTATGTCAAACACCTGGTTTTGATCATTTCTATTAGAAAGAAACACTGTTAGTAGAAAATTAACATTATTATTTTTTTATCAAGGGGGGAGAAGGTAGGGGCCAGAGTTGGGGATCTCCTGGACTTAACAAGTGCACTTAACAACCGTTAAGTCACTTATCGAAGTTTAGTGAATAGACCCCATGTTAAGCATATGTTTATACAGATCTTAACCATTCGCTATCTGAAGGCCATGGCTTTTAACTGCAAAATATTAAACCCTGGCATCCTAAATCTATCTATAGAGTAGTAGAGTAGGATGAAGAACACCTTTCTAATAACATAGTACTTGTATCCAGTGTAGCCACTATGCAAATCCCTACATTGGCTTCCCATAGCCCCTAGAATCAAATTTAAAACCCTAGTTCTGACTTACAAATCTCCCAATGACTCTGTCCCCCTTACATTTCAGCTCTCGACCCCAATTATGTTCCTAAATGCCCCCTCCGTTCTGCCCACGACATCCACCTTTCCTCCCACCTTATTACTTATTCTCACTCCCGCCAGAAGACTTCTCCCGTGCTGCCCCCTCTGCCCCTACCCCATACAAACAGACTCTCCTCTTACCTGTTCAATGAAGCCTACTTGGCGTACTCCTAATACCCCCTCCAACCCTATTGGGACCAGCTATGCAGGTAGATCAAACACCATGCTGACACTCCCTAACATCCTTACCCCAAACCTTAATGGGATTAGCTTCGCGGCTGGACCATACTCCACCCTGAGGGATACTCCATCCCACAAAGGGTAGCCACTCTTATTTTCTTCCTTTTGTTTCTACATTGCCCCTTATTCCCTCTAGAGTTTAAGCTCTCTGGACCAGGGCATCATTACCTTCTGTATTTGTTTGCCCTTGACTGTCCTTATTTGTATTTAACTCTGTTTATGTAATTGATCTCACTTTGTACCCCCCATTTTACCGCACTATGGAATATATTAGCACTTTACAAATAAACAATATTATTATTATTAATAATAATAATAATAATAATAATAATAATAATAATAATGGTACTAGGGATCCACTGAGTGATGTTTTCTTCATAGGTCTAATCCCAGAACTATAGCCCAGTTTTGC
Source organism: Ascaphus truei (assembly GCF_040206685.1). Taxonomy (NCBI): domain Eukaryota; kingdom Metazoa; phylum Chordata; class Amphibia; order Anura; family Ascaphidae; genus Ascaphus; species Ascaphus truei. The sequence continues at coordinate 34,324,136 of NC_134494.1, forward strand.
TGCATATTGTAATTAAGCAATTAATTGTAATCCACTCATTCACTGGAAGGGCTCTTTTTAAATCCAAACAAAACAAGTTTAGGAAATATCATCAGAATGACTGAAGCCAGATGCCAGAATTGCTTTAGTCTCAGGTGATTAGCATTAATTTACTGCAAACATTTTTGAAGCTGCTACATATTTGACAGATAGTTTGTTTATAACAATGGGACATTTTCTTATATCATGCATGCCTAAAATATGAATGATTTCCATATACTAGGTCTAATATTAGCACTGGTGACATTTCTGGTTTCCTGTTTTTCTGCTGACAGAATTATCCCATATTAGATTCTATTATTTTTGACTCAACATAAATGTGTTGTGAGCCCTCATGAAGATGCATCTGGTCCCAGGTTGATTAACAAAGGAGGTAGAGCTGAGATTCATGTGATGCACTAAAGAGCCATAGCTCCCACTTTGCAATATCAGACTTTTAATTGCAATGTGGACACTACACCAATTGACCACTGCAAATTTGGGAATGCTGCTGTACTGTCCATAGTTAGGTATGGAAGCCTAGAAGTCTCAGATAAGAAGGCACATGCGTATACAGTACTGTATGGTTACAATATGTGCCCTGTGCAGTTTCGCTTTTAGGTATAAATTGGCAGATCAGATAGATATTACGTACTGTAGGATTGCCCTTTTAAAAAAATTTGTACAGCTCTATACTGTAAAGTTACAAGAAAAAATATAAGAACTGCGCCAACCGTGATAAAGTGGATTCAAAATTTCAGTCCTTCAGATCCTGCTGCCAGAGTTTTTTTCAGAGGTGATTCACAACACCTCTGTATAGAGTCACAGAAAGAAAGGGGGGGGGATCCTCCGGCGCGTAGTTTCACTCGTATTCCGGAACACATGCAATGTAAACAAAAAGAGGGACCACAATCAGGAGTGGTTAAACACAATGGTATAACGTATGGAGTTATATGGGTAACACACTTACATTAAAGCAACAAGTCTCCAAATAAGGAATGGCGAGCACTTCTTGATGTTACCTCAAAAAAAGGGGAGAAAGAAGGGAATCATAGCATAACACTGTTTATTAACAAAAGTTATTAAAAGAGATTGCAAACTCACAAGCGGCCATTAAAAAATGGCATAGAGAGGAGTAGTCTCCAGGCTCCACCAATCGTCCTCCCATGTGGTTGGATGTCCGTGTGGAGTTTATATGAGGGACACGAAGAGTTTAATCACACATTGTTTCAGATCGCTATGTCACCAAAACGCCAGAGAGGGGGGAAAAATGGGTGCAGCTTTTTCTGCAGGCAACCCTGAGTACTACGTTAGCTTTCTGTGATCCGCTCCATCCTGCACCCATTTTTCCCCCCTCTCTGGCGTTTTGGTGACATAGCGATCTGAAACAATGTGTGATTAAACTCTTCGTGTCCCTCATATAGACTCCACACGGACATCCAACCACTTGGGTGGACGATTGGTGGAGCCTGGAGACTACTCCTCTCTATGCCATTTTTTAATGGCCGCTTGTGAGTTTGCAATCTCTTTTAATTACTTTTGTTAATAAATAGTGTTATGCTATGATTCCCTTCTTTCCCCCCTTTTTTTGAGGTAACATCAAGAAGTGCTCGCCATTCCTTATTTGGAGACTTGTTGCTTTAATGTAAGTGTGTTACCCATATAACTCCATACGTTATACCATTGTGTTTAACCACTCCTGATTGTGGTCCCTCTTTTTGTTTACATTGCATGTGTTCCGGAATACGAGTGAAACTACGCGCCGGAGGATTCCCCCCCCCCCCTTTCTTTCTATACTGTAAAGTGGATGTAATACTGTGCACATTTCCAAATACATGTCTTTAGTTCCATAATACTTTATAGTGTTGACAGCACACTATAAGGTATTGACTTTTGGACCACAGCTTAAATTACTGATTCTTTGGCTGACGCTATTTACAGTTAGATCCTGAAATAATTGGACACTGATACAAGTTTTGTTATTTCGGCTGTGTACCAAAATAAATTCAAGTTACAGTTAAATAATGAATATGGGATTAAAGTGCAGTCTATCAGCTTTAATTTGAGGGTATTCACATCCAAATTGGGGGAAGGGTTTAGGAATTACATCTCTTTAATATGTTTCCCCCTCTTTTTCAAGGGACCAAAAGTAATTGGACAATTGACTCAAAAGCTGTTTCATGGACAGGTGTGGGCTATTCCTTCGTTATTTCATCATCAATTAAGCAGGTAAAAGGTCTGGAGTTGATTCCAGGTGTGGCATTCGCATTTGGAAGCTGTTGCTGTGAACCCGCAACATGCGGTCAAAGGAGCTCTCAATGCAAGTGAAACAGGGCATCCTTAGGCTGCAAAAAAAAAAAGAAAACCCATCACAGACAGCAGGAACATTAGAAGTGGCCAAAACAACAGTTTGGAACATTCTGAGAAAAAAAGAACACACTGGTGAGCTCTGTAACACAAAAAGGTCTGGACGTCCATGGAAGACAACAGTGGCGGATGATCGTAGGATCCTTTCCATGGTAAAGAAAAACCCATTCACAACATGCAGCCAAGTGAAGAACACTCTCAGGAGGTAGGCATATCATTATCCAAGTCTACCACAAAGAGAAGACTTCACGAGAGCAAATACAGAGGGTTCACCACAAGGTGCAAACCATTCATAAGCCTCAAGAATAGAAAGGCCAGATTAGACTTTGCCAAACAATATCTAAAAAAAGCCAGCCCAGTTCTGGAACAGCATTCTTTGAACAGATGATACTAAAATCAACCTGTACCAGAAGGATGTGAAGAAAAAAGTATGGAGAAGGCTTGGAACGGCTCATGATCCGAAGCATACCACATCATCTGTAAAACACAGTGGAGGCAGTGTGATGGCATGGGCATGCATGGCTTACAATGCACTGGGTCACTACTGTTTATTGATGATGTGACAGAAGACAGAAGCAGCCGGATGAATTCTGAAGTGTATAGGGATATATTGTCTGTTCAGATTCAGCAAAAATTCAGCGAAATTGATTGGACGGCGCTTCACTTTACAGATGGACAATGACCCAAAACATACTGCGAATGCAACTCAGGAGTTTTTTTAAGGCAAAGAAGTTGAATATTCTGCAATGGCCGAGTCAATCACCTGATCTCAACCCGATCGAGCAAAATATCCCAGGTCCTTTTCTTCTTTCTTTATCTTCATCTGTAAATTGAAAAATTGTAATCCATTTTGTGCTCTTCTATCTTCTTCTGTATCTTCTTCCATCTTCATCTTCTTTATCTTTATCTGTAACGCCATTGAAATCCAATTGGAGGAGGTCCTATTAAAGGCCTGTGACATCACATTTGAGTGCAACACGTTCACACGCCATCTGATTAGCTGTGAAAACCATGTACCAAGCTGATTGGCTGAAATACCATGTGACGCCAGCCATCTTGGATTTAGTGTCGTCATGTTAAAGGGAAAAGAAGCACAGTCATTCTGATTGGCTGGCTTTACTCCAATTACATTATGTCACTTTAAAAAAATGGCACATATATGTAATGTTTTGGCCTGTTTTGTTTTAGCTTCACCATTTACTGCTATAGGGGTAAATCATGCCCATATTATATGGGCATAATGTACCTACTGTACCAACTAATGGGTGGAGGGTGGGGGTAGTGGGTCCGGGGTGGGTGGTTAGGCCTCCGGGGTGGGTAGTTGGCAGGGTGGGTTAACCCCACTGCTAATGTGATAAAGGGGTTAGGCCAATTCGATTGAATTTTGCTATGTATTCTTTCTGGCAATGGAGGACATGGCCCTGCAGTAAGCTGACGAGGATACCCTTCACAATGGCAGGGGTAAGTAGAACGGTATTTATTTATGCTGCCTGGCTAATGGTGTGTTTAATAATGGACAAATAATCTTTTATCCATATCTGGTTATTTTGCCCATTACTGTACTGTATGTGTTTGGTGGGGCGGGGGGAGCGGGGGTTGTATTTATTGAAATGTAGGCCATGTTTTAATTTTTTAAATACAGGATTGTAGGCCAGCAGGGAACCGCAGGGACCACCCGAGGACCCCCGGACGCCCACAGGGACCACCCGAGGACAACCGGACGCCCACGGAGACCACCTGAGGACCCACAGACGCCTGCGAATGCTTTGGAGAGAATGCTTTGCATCCCAGCCGGTCATGCTTGATATATGATCAAATATGCTTATTTGTATTTGACATCATGTAAGTGATTTTACATTTTACTTACTTTAGATAAAAAGCATTTCAGTCTGCACTATTTGGCTTCTTTTACCTTATTCAACAAAGGTACCTACACCTGTGGATTGACTGGGTACTGATATACAGACACTGCAAAGACACACCATTGCCACTGATTTTGGATATGCACTAAAGAATTGGGAATTTGTGGGTGCAAACTCTGCTGGACTCTGAAAATCAAGTTTCACACGTCACCTGAGACATAGGGGCCTATTCAGTAAGCATTCATAAGCCACTTATCAAGCACTTATCACCCAAAATGCCTACTGCTATTCAGTAAGCGGTGATAAGTGGGTGATAAAAGACTGAATCGCTCAAAAAAAATTGGTCATAAAAAAAATCACCGAGGCAGCGGTGATAAGCCACTTATCACCACTTTTCGGCATGTTCATAAACTTGTGCAATTCTAGTAGCAGTGATTTGGCTATGAACGCCTATCCCCGCTCTAGAATGGGGATTTTAACACTAAATTCTCACGCCAGAAAAAGTTGGCTTAAAGGTGTTGGCAGAGAAGCGGCGAGATGGGACTTAGAAAAAAAATGCATTTTTTCTGCATAGGATTGATGCCGGGAATCTCTGGAGCTGATATCCATTAATATTAGCACCAGAGACCCCTGGCATGAATCCTGTGCAATAAAAATGCATTTACATAAACTTCATAACATAGCGGATAGCCTCAGGGACCCCCTACTTCCCGAGAAACAGGCCCCGTTATGGGGGCCAGTATCTCCTATGCATTAAAATGTCCGCGTCACATGACCATGGGAATAAAATGCATAGGAGATACCGGCACCTCATAACGGGGCCTGTATCTCGGGAAGTAGGGGGTCCCTGAGGCTGAAACCAATGCGGTTCAGCTCAGGAGACCCCCTGCTCATCTAAACTATTAACAAAATTAACATTTATACACATAAATTTCTGGAGATATTTGCACAGGGAGAGACGGCTCTCTCAGAGCAGCTCTCTCTGCAGCAGATACAACTCGCCGGGTAAGGCCTTTTCAGAGAGTCGTTAATCAGATCACCGGCTTATCACCCATTTTGAGAATTTTGTGACAGGTAATGAAGGCTTTCTGAATACCGGTGATAGCAACACCAAAAAAAACATCATTTTAAATGCCCTGGTGATAATTTTTATCAACCCTCACTGAATGAGGCCCATACTGTATTGCACTATTGTGTATGTTTCTTTCTTTATCCTATATTTGCGTTCCCTGAAATCCTGGACTACTACCCATAGCTGCAATGTCCCTGCTGACTGTGCATGGGGTAGAGAGAGGCTGTTAAAGGCCTGCAAAGGTATGAGTAATGTCATGTTTTATATTATGTTGCCCTCGCACTTTAACACCACTTTGCACCATTTAGTTAATACTGTAGTAGCCCTTTTGACCTAAGACCTAATTAAGATTTAGAGACATCTTACTAAGCGCTGCTAAGCCATTCCAAATGAATTACCATAAAAGACATTAATGACTGTGGTTTAGTGAATGATGTCCATAGAGCTCAAAGGGGTCTCCTTTCCAAAATGGAGCCAGTTATGCTGACTAGTCACAAACTGTCATATACATAAGCATATGGACTTATTTGTTCCAATCTGCAGGCAAACGTTTATTAGCAGAGAAGTATGTGTATGAGTCTCTTGGTTTATCTTTTACTCATTGCTATCTACTGTTTTATTTGCTTGTTGTTTATAAAGATATGAGAGCTCTTTAGTGCCATCTTCTGGAGCAATTTATACTGTAATCTTCAGAATGTGCTAAGGGCTACATAAGGCCCATCAGATTCAGAATCGCTTGTGGGCCAATTCTTCAATTCGACTGCAAGACTCGGGGCAGAAGGAAAAGTGTAATAAATAGTAACTATAACTTATGCATACACTTTTTCCCCCCTAAACTTTCCTTAGTACAAATAAGTAAATGTATTTTTCTCTCCGCGCCGTCCCCTCTTTCTCTCTCCCCCACCCCCTTTCTCTTTATCTCTCTCTCTCCCTTTCTCCCTCCCTGCCTCCTTCTCCCTCCCTCTCTCTCCCTCTCTCTCCCCCCCCTCTCCCTCCCTCTCTCTCCCTCTCCCTCCCTCTCTCTTTTTCCTCTCTCTAACTCTCTCTCTCCCATATGCTCTCTGTCCCCCATCCCTTCTCCCTATCACCATTTCTCACTCCCACCATCCCCTCTCTTCTTTTTCTCTGTATCCTCCTTCTTTCTCCCCCATCCCTCTTTCACCCCATCCACTCTCTCTCTCATTTATCACCTCTCTATCCCCACATTCCCTCTCCCCCAACCCATCTCCCTCTTCCCATCCCATCCCCTCTCTCTTCCCCATCCCTTCTCTCTCTTCCCCCATCCTCTCTCCCTCTTCCAAAATCTCCTCTCTCTCTTCCCCCATCCCCTATCTCTCTCTTCTCACATCCCTTCTCTTTCTTCCCACATCTCCTCTCTGTCTTCCCCATCCCCTCTCTCTTCCTCATCCCTTCTCTCTTCCTGATCCCCTCTCTCTCTTCTCCATCCCCTCTCTCTCTCTTCCCCTATCCCCTCTCTCAATTCCCCCATCCCTTCTCTTTCTCCCCCAAGCTCTCTTTCTCCCCCCCCCCCATTCCTTCTATCTCTCTCTTTCTCCTTATCAGAGTCATTTCACCTGAAGAATAAAAGATAGGTTGACCAGAAATCCTGGTTTAGCCGGGACAGTGCCAGTTTTGGTTCGTTTGGGTCACGACGGTCAAGCTCACCACAACACATGCAAACAAAAGCTAGAAGAACTTTGCAAAGTTACTCAGAAGTGTAAATAAAATAAGACATTGAAATCTCTGTGTTACTCTCCAAAACCAAAGGAGCAAGCATGAAAGGGATATGGAAGATTCTCAGCAGCGGGGTATCCTATCTGTTCCGTAATAGAATAAAAAAACACGTGTACAATATCTTTCCCTGTATGTTCATTGCATTATATAGTCAGAGAGAGATACAAAACCTAACATTTAGCTGCGTATACAGCAGGTGGAAAGTCATCTCTGTTCAGAACAGTTTTTCAATCATGATAATATCAGCCGCTGTTTAACTGAAATTCATGGACTTACTTGCTCAGATCCCGTGTACTGATGGAGTTTATCATATCTCCACTTAAAAAAAATGATTTTAGAGTTACGACAGTAATGTGAAAGCACCTAGTCATGCAATGCAACCCCTTTATTTTATTTATTATTAGTTATTTTAACATATTTTATTGTTTAAGCTATGTTTAATATCTTTGCAAATGTAGATGTAGCCCCCTTTCCACTGTGTCTAGGGGGAACACGAGTGCTGCTATTACTTGAGTGACAAACAGTAGGACTGATCCTCTGCCACTGGGAGCATGGGATGTGTGTAATGAGTATACTAACAGTGCCTCCACCTGGGAAGGATCCTCGCACAGTAGGATAGCCCCTACCAAGAAAATACAGCGAGTAATTGCACACAAGGGTATATGCAACAGTATTTACTGGACAGAAACTTATACCAGAACAATGCAACACAACACATACAACACAGTGTATAGGTAGACGGCCCCGCGGAATGTCTCTACAGTACTTGGGTGCAGGGGCACCCGGGTCCCAGTGTCCAAGCCACAATAGCCAATCCCACCCCAAGTGTGTGACAGCGCTGTCCACGTGAATTGTTGTTGCACTTGTATACAGTATATACCTTCCCGGGCACTCCAGTACTAACAAACAACCGATCAGTCTGTCCACCGAAGATCCGCTTCTGCTTTGGGTGGTATCCGGTTGGAGGGTCCCACCTTAGGATAGTCTCTGGGTTGATGGCCTGGTCTGGTCCCAGAAGCAGGCCACGTACAACACGTGCGTCCATCACAGCTGTGTTGGCTAACACTAATGTGGTAAGGGGAGCGTCCCTGTCTTGGGGCCTTCCCTACAGCACACAAGCTAATAGTGAGGGGGTCTAGCTGGCCTAGTCCAGCAGAGCACTTCTCCCTGGACCTTACCTATCCCCTTGCTGTCCTGCTTCCGACTGACTAGCGTGGTCAAGCACACCAAAAGTATCTACTTGCCGGCAGGAAAATCCTGCCAACCTATTGGCTGTGCTATTGGCTGTGCCTATTGGCATTTAACTTTCAGCCCCTGTGCATTATGGGGCTTGCAGTCCCTCGCGGATCCCTTGGAATAATGGCCGCCGCTCCTTTATTGTATTGCGCATGCGCGGGGTGTAGCAACATGGCCGCCGCAACTCTGTGTGCCCTCTGAGCATGCGCGACGCATCATTGCACATGCGCGGAAACTATAACAATGGCGGCGCCCTGCGAAGGGAGCCGCCGCGGACCTCCGGTGACACGTTTGCCCTGCAGTAACCTCCCTGCACCTCCCTGCCTAGTCGCACTCTCCCCAGCGGAGGTAAGGGGATGCCCGGGGACCAAGGGGAAACCTGGCTACATAGACATGCAGCGTAACAGCAAAAAGCACAACTACAAATACAGAACATACAATGCATACCACTTTGTTAGGGGCCAGTACACATATAGCTAATAGAAAAATTTGGCACTGTTATTCCAATGGTGTATTTTTGTTTTATGGCGAAGTAACAGTATTAAGCCATTTCCAGATAATCCTAATTGTAGCCATTGTGAGCGTACCCCCCCCCACACACACACACATACACACACACAAACACAGTTTCATATCATCAAAAAGAAACATCAGAATTATTTCACAATTAAATGTGAAAAAAAGGAATAAACGAAAACGTATATAAAAAAGATTTTAGAAGCCTGTTAAGTTGGACAGTATAAAGTATATATTTACTTATTTTCCCTGTTACTTCTTTCAGCTCTGTTAAAGCTGCAGTGCCACTTCCTTTGGATGTCCTGTTTGTTACTTAGAAAAGTCACATACGTACAGTATATGGCCTCAGATCTTTATCTAGTAGGACGCTTTGTTTCCCATTTGTTAAACTCGCAACTAGGAGCCATTTATTAGGACCCCAAGGATCTGAATGCAAGTGTAACCCTCAGTGTGATGCAAGCAACGCACTCACATTGCCCCCTGTCAGGTTCCTCGCCAGTGTGCCATGGACATGTGACATGATAGACATTGACGAGCCCATATCCAAGGCTGGGGAAGAGGTGTGACTAAGGAGAGAGGAGCCTTTCAGAAGAGTTGGCACTTGGCAGGGCACGTGTGAGAGAGATCTGCACAAGCCTGGTCGACTTCAGGTTTGATCGAGTTTGACCCGGGCCAGTCTATATCCCGCTAAGAGAGAGTGGACATTGACTGGAAGGAGAACAGCATATTGTGCAGGCAGGCCAAGTATCAGAGGGAAGCCGGATGGAGGAGCGAGCACAGTCTGAGGAAACCCTCAATGGTTGCAGATAACAGTGGTACCAAAGTATTTTGCAAAGTATATGGCTGCTACCTTTCCTTGCATTAACGTGCTCCAACGACTTGCAGGCACCATCTCATAGGCTTGGATACCCAGGATTGGGTGGGCGCATCCTCAAGACACTGACATACACCTGTGCAGCATTTATGGTGAATGTTATGTTGATGTGTTATATGCGTGTACTGATCCTTTGTTAAAGGTTATAAGGTTCCTATAGTATCTATACTTGCTATATAAAAATGTATATATTACAAACGTCATTGTACAGTAGTTGTCTCCTGTTGTCTGACCTAAAGCCATGTGTGACATATAACCCGGAAATAGAGGACTCTGGCCCCTACCTCAGCACCAGGTATCAGGCTGGGGGCTAGATTAAAGAGGGGCTTCATAAGTAAGCAATAAATCCCAGAATTAACATTTCTGGAGACTAATTCTGTGACTAAGAAGTACTAAGTACTATTTACTAAGTACTTAGGACTGGTATGAGCTGGTCTTGGATACTGTTATCTCCCACAGAGGTAAACGTTTCTTAGAAGTGCAGGTCACACAGATACAATAAGAAGGTATTTCAAATTAATGCATTTACATTTTTTTATTTGTTGAAAGTTAACGGACGCTAGATTTTACCCAATGTGCAGTGTATCGCTTAACACTTCTCTGCGCTATTAACATAATCGTTACTGTATTTATCACTATGATATTGCTTTTGGTGACGGACGCTATTTTTGCATTTAATTAGCTTAGTGGTTACCCATTAAACTCAGAGAAAATAACGTCAACTACCTATTTAGGTAATGTCAATTTTTCTGCCTTTATACAGTACAGGCGGTCCTCGTTTTACGACGTTTCGTTTTACGACGAACGGCTTATCCGACGCTTGTCAATGCATCCCTATGGCCCATTTTACGACGCCCGAACGGCTTATCCGATGCTCTTACGACGCTTTAAAAAATTGCTACAAATGAACAACCAGACGGCTGCAGGCTAGGGAAATCATTCTGAACAGTCTGTGTGAAGGTTTGGTGGTGTATTTTAGGCCCTAAACCATGGCTGATCAAAGCAAAAAGCAAAGTGCTGTTACTCCAAAAAGGAATAGAAAATCTATAACTTTGGAGACCAAGCAAAACATAATAAAGCGCTCTGAGAAAGGAGAGACGAACACAGACATTGAACGTGCCTTGGATATACCTCGCACAACTATTGTGACAATAATCAAAGACAAGGCAAGAATCTTGGAACAGATCAAGGGCTCAGCACCTATGCAAGGTACAACAATAAGGCAACGTGTTGGGCATATTGCTGAGGTAGAAAAACTCCTCATCATATGGCTGGAAGATCAATCCCAGCGTCATGTGCCCATTAGTTTAGCCTTAATTCAGGCCAAGGCTTTGAGTCTGTATGAGGACATTAAGCAACAGCATGGAGAAGGGACCACTGAGGAAACGTTCACTGCAAGTAAGGGCTGGTTTATGCGGTTTAAAGAGAGGGCAAACTTGCATAACATTAAAGTGACCGGGGAAGCTGCTAGTGCAGATGAGGAGGCAGCTTAAACCTTCCCTGTTACATTGGCCAAAATTATAGAGGACGGTGGCTATTGCGCACGTCAAGTGTTCAATGTGGAAGAAAATGCCCAGTAGAAGCTACATTGCAAAAGAGGAAAAATCTATGCCCGGGTTTAAAGTTGCAAAGGACAGGCTGACTCTTCTGCTTGGATCAAATGCTGCAGGTGATTTCAAGCTAAAACCTTTGCTTGTTTATCATGCAGAAAACCCTAGGGCATTCAAGGGTTATGCAAGGAGCACACTTCCAGTGATTTGGAAGTCCAACCGTAAGGCATGGGTAACAGGGAGCCTTTTTGAGGACTGGTTCCAGCATCAATTTATTCCGGCTGTGCAATTATATTGCATGAACCAGAACCTCGATTTCAAAGCATTGCTGCTCCTGGACAATGCTCCTGGCCATCCCGTGTACCTGGATGACCATCATCCAAATGTCATGGTGGTGTTCATGCCCCCCAACACCACCTCACTGATACAGCCGATGGACCAGGGGTTATCACTTCCTTCAAGGCCTACTATCTTAGGCAAACATTTGCCCAGGCCATCAGAGCAACCGATGTGGAAGGTGGTCCAACCTTAAAAGAATTTTGGAAGGGTTACAACATTCTCCATGCAGTGAGAAACATCGGAGAGGCAGGGAATGAGGTGAAACAATCCAATTTAAATGGAGTTTGGCGTAATTTGTGCCCGGATTTTGTGTCTGATGTCCAAGGCCTTACAGAGACTGTTGCAGAAGTTACAGAAACTGTTGTGCAAATGGCCAGAGATCTCAACTTGGAGGTGGAAACCGAGATATTGAGGAGTTGCTCGCCTCACATTCTAACGAGTTGAGCAATGAAGACCTCATGCAATTAGAAGAGCAAAAAATTGCTGAAGAGGAGGTCCACCAATCTGCTGATGTGGCACAGCCACAGCCACGTAAATCATTGTCAAGCAAAATGTTGGCTGCGACATTCAAGCACATTGATAGCACACTGGCCATGTTTGAGGACAATGACCCTAAAATGGGGTGTCTAACCAAATCAGCTGCTATAGAGAGATCTACACGCAGAAAAGGAAAGGATCTGTCCAGACTTCAATGAAGAGGTTCTTCAAGAGGCCGAAACCTTCAACTCCACCTACATCACCTCCAAAAAGTCCGTTGTCTGTTGAAGACCCCCCCCCAATCATCTTCCTCCAATAACTGATGTGTTTTTTTTTGCTCATGTACATTTCTGTACAGAATACAGCATAGTTTTATTTTTATAGTTTTATTTTAAAGTTCTGGAATCAATAAATATAATGTTTCCATCATAATCTATGTGTGTGCTGCATATCGTATTGCTTGAGTAACATTTTCTGTGTATTTTAGCATTAAAAATGCCTTCAGGAACGGAACGTTTAATTTAAACAGTGTTCCTATGGGAAAACGGGTTTCGCTTTACGACGCTTCGCTATCCGACGCCATTTTGAGTAACGCATTGCGTCGGATAACCGAGAACCGCCTGTATAACAGAGCTTTGTGCACCTGGGCCTAAAAATTTACATACACAAAGCACAATCTTCAACCAGCTGATAAGTATGTACAATACAACCTTGTTCTGCAAGGGATTTTGACATTGCTGAGCACAGTAGGAAACGTGTGTTATGGAGGTTTAAAAAGAAGAAAAAAAAGCATTGATTTGTTTTCAGAAGATCAAGCAATTCCTGATGTCAGACAACACTTGTACCTTAGACTAACTGTTTTACTAGTAGTGTTATTGAGAAATTGGCTTGTATCCATTTTCTCTGTATCCTGTGCTATGGGTGAATCCAGCACTGAAGGAGTACATTGAAATATATTGGCTGAACATCCCCCCCGAGATGACGTCATGCAAAGTGTAGAATGGTCTCAATCTCACAACATGTGCTGAATGTCGGTAAGAAATGTCAAGGATTTTTATTCTTCTGCAATTTCTTCAATCCTGCAACAATAAATCTGAAGTTCAGAGCAGACTTATTGTTTGGAATGGAGACCATGTTGCATTGTTCTGTCAATATTTTGGCATGCTTGTCGTAATTACCAGAAGAGGTAGGCTATTTTGTTTTACTTACAGCCGCATTCTATCGCCACCAAAGAATACAAAAACACCCCAGAGAGCCTAATAGTGCATACCGTATGCTATCTTGTATATAATTAGAAGACTTTGAGGTTGTGCTCTAATGGATATAAGTGCCCATATATTGCATGGGTACAGTAAATATCAGGAAAGAACGCTTGTAATATTGGAATCCAATTGCTTCTCTCTAAAACTGACAAGAAATATAAACGTGTCAAATGTAGTGACTTTTTCAAGTGTCCTCCGAGAAGTATACATGGTGGAAATGGAAAAATACAGAATTGCTCTCTTTAAATGTATAAAAGTGTAATAAAGTGACAAATAATAGGGAATAACTCAGTGTGCAAAACAATAATGTGAATAAACAGGAAACATTCTCTCTTCCCCTGCAGCTCAGGTAAATCTCTCTCACCCAAAAAGATGAAATAATCCAAAGGACAAATGACCCTGAAGCACAGGAAAAAGGAAAATCGAAAAAAAACATAGTGGGATCTGTGGTAAAAAAACAACAACACGTCCCCATTTAAATTCAGAAACTCACAAGATAGTGTCTCGGTATAGACGTGTATATATGAATCACTTAAATAGGCCTCTGGACATCCCATCCTTCTATGACCATAAAGAAGATAGTTTCTTGGTATAGGCGTCTACAGTATATAAATCAATAGAATCAACCTCTGGACACCCCTCCAGCACTGAGGTCCCACATGACCATGGTCCATCTAACAACTGCAATGTCAGATGTTTCTGATGTTTATCATACTATGCCTTGAAGATAAATAGATACTTGTGACCGAATATCTAGGAAAACGTTGCATATTTGTCCGTCAGTACATCCTTCTGCCCTAGTGGAGGACACAGTAGGCCATTAGGCAAGTGGGATCATCCCAGTTTCAGGCAGGGATAGCCTATGTGGAGCCTTTCTTCAAGTAGGGTCCCGTTTGCTCCTTTACAAAGTCCCTTTGTCATATCCCCTATTAGATTTGGATCGAATTAACCTCTTGACAACGTGTTGCAGATTAATTCACCTTCTACAGTGCTTGGCTTAATGCTCTTCTTCTGAACATCTATAGCAGAATTCGGGGCTAGCATCCATTAAAGAAGGGGATCCCCTTAAGTTCACTCCCCTCCTGGTGGGTGTTTCTCACCTGGGGGCCCACCAAAATCTTTCTCGTCAATCATTTCAAGCGTCATCTCCCTGCACTTCCTATATATATACATGGAGGCCATGAGTTCATCCCCATGCATCCCTTCTATGGGCTCTCCCACTTAGTTGGGCCTTATCCACGCTTCATTCTTCCTTTCTAGCATCCCTGCTCAAGGCGGGTCTTCCTTCCTTGACCATACCTCAGTAGTTATGTATCTTGATCCCTACAGACTGCTAGCTGATATGCTTTTGCTGGACCTTACACCCGGTGGCCCCATTCTAGGCACCATCTGGGTGGCCTGCTCTATCCAGCTCTAAAAATCATCTTCTTCACCTGGGATGGTCCTTACTTGGGCATGAGCATGTCTGTAGCTGTCGATTGTAATTGTTCCCCTTTTGGGATTTCATGAACTTCTCCACTAGCTTCACTTTGGCCCTCATGAGTGCCTCGGGAGACATTGGGGGATTATCCGTAGACGACGTGGGTACAGCGGGATACATCTCACTTTGAAAGTCTTCCATTGTTTATCCCTCTCTGGCTAGAATTTTTTTGACCCTACCTACTATAGTGACATAAGCAGGGTCACTAGGGCAAACAGGGCAACTATGGGATGTAATGATATTCCATACGGCATTCTCTACCATCCCAGGTAAACTGTCGGGTACGTGTCTGCAAAAAATACGCGAATGCATCTTTGGTATCATAGCGCAGAATTTTCCCCTTTATTTGTGCCCTTCCCCACACTTGAACTGTTGCAAGTACCTGCCGTTTCTTCGACAGTGTTGGGGATCTCCGTCACTAGGAAAGTTTTAGGCATTCCTTGGTACGCCAGTCACTCAAAATGGCTGCACTCCTTGTGGCTAGATATTGTATATAAACAACAGGGGGCGCTATGGGGTGCACATATCCCTGGTTAAGTTGACAACATTCCAGAACAATCTAGGGCTGAGTAGGGGGAAATGCATATCTTGTTGTCTTTATTGTTAATCAGGGAAGGGTTGTGTGTTATTAACACCAAAAAATCTCAGCAGTGGCTCCAATGTAACCCCTCTTTATTTCCCTTGTTGTAATAATATGTGTATACTAGGGCAGAGGCCTGAGTGCACATCCCATGTACCTGAGAGAGGACATTGCTATGGACCCTCAGATTTAGGCTAATAACTGGAGTCCAGGTTCTTTGAAAGAAAGAGTACTGTAAGTTTATTGATACATACAATACAAACATGTGCAGGGAGAATCAGTTTGTCATGCAAGACGTCTGGCTGATTCTGAAGAAAGACACTCTTTTTTCAGTTTTTATACAGTTTTCTATACATCTGTAGCAGGGTCCCCCCTGGCCCTCCTCACCTGCGCAGAGTAGCGGGTACCCCCGCACCATATCAGGCAGTTGCAGGGGCGATCGCGGCTCCCGGCAGCATCAGTGACAGGGCGTCGCCATCTTGTGCGTGTTTGCACATGCGCGGTTGCAGACGCGGCGGCCATTACACCTAGCACAGGAAAGTGTAGGGAGGCAGGAAGGACCCCTAGATGTCGCGCATGCGAAGTTAGGGCGATGCGTCGGCCATTACAGATTTGCACAGGCTCCATGGAGAGTAGCGGCGGCCATTATAGTGCGCACACGCGGCCCCAATGTTAAAGGGGGCCATAAAGGACTACAATTCCCAGCAGCCTCTGGGGACTGCACTTTCACCTTTGTCACAGGCAGCCAGACAGCCAATAGAGCTTGCAACTTCTCCTGCTGGAGAAGGATACATTGTTGTGTACAGAGTCAGGAAGCAGACTGTGTAGCACATGAGTTAGTCAGGCTAAGAAGACAGTGGGGGAAGGAAGGGGGGCAGAGAGCTGCGAGCTTCTGCCCTAGGCCAGAAATCCCCAGGCTAGAGCTGAGGCCCTGACTCTCCACCAGTGAGGGTGGGTGTTCATAGGGACAGGCCCTCAGGTAAGGACCCTGTGCCCCTTCAGCTGTGCAGTTCCTTAAAGCAGGGAGAGACCCTGTGTAGTTCCTTGGTGCAGGGACCCAGTGAAAGGGTTTGCTGCATGTTCCTGTAAGCTGTGTTGCTGATCCAGAGACTGTCCTTACAGTGGGACGTACGACGGGCCCCACGCGGAGGTACAGATCAGCGTTGGACCAAGTAGCGCCGGTAGACCCTTTGCGAAGACACCCAGGTGTAGAGACACCTGGGCAGGTATTTTCAAACTTCCACACGTGCACCAACTTTAACTTGCTCCTCACATGTGACAGGCCTGTTCACACACTTGGGTGGGCTTGGACTCTTTGGACACGGGGTTGGGAAGGGGGTGTACATGTATAGCCCAGTTAGGGGCAAGGTTATAGCTGCCAGCTAGTGGCAAAGGGTAACACGGCTGTGTTGCTATACAGTATGATGTGATGTGATGTTATTGTTTTTCCAATATAGTAAACCTGTTTTATATATATACCTTGGTGTATGTGGTTCATATATGTGGGTCCTGTGTTGGGGACATTCTACACTCCTAGAATCCTGCACAGGTGGAGGCGCTGTAATTATAAGATCGTTCCAGAGGATTCACCCCAAGCTCTCACTAGCGGAGGCTCAGACCTCCTGTGAGCCTAACAGGTATTATACCACACCTGGTAACATATAGGTTCCCCCTCACATACACTCTATATGCGATTGGGTGGGGGAATACCCGTTACACATCACATGTTACTGTACGTTACCAAGCAGATTACGAAAACTGACTTGTCATTCCTTAGCAATTCAATATTAAAAGGCTGACTTGTCTATTCTCACCAATTCTATATTAAAAAGCTGACATCTTGTTTCAACAATTCTATATTAAAAGGCTGAATTGTATTTTCTCTGCAATTTTATATCTGTGTTTATCTTGTAAAAACAGACCACAACAGAATACAGTCTATCACATACTCTGGAAGATTGACCAAACCCGGTTGTTGATTGTACACTGAATAGTGACAGTTTTTTTTAAATGAGAGCAGAACTATTAATCATCCTGACATACATATAGACACATTTAACCATTTCACCACGTGTAGTTATTACATTACAAGCAACTCTGGCCAAGGAAGGATGGAAAGAGAAAGTTATCTGTGCAAGCGCTCCGCAACTGTCGTCATACATGCTGCCTGCAGAGGGATGAAAGCTCGTCAGCTTCATCGCCGGAACAAATCAGTAGATCTGGAACAGGAAATCCAGGGCACTCATGCAAAATCCTCAATAATGGAAACAGGGAAACCAGGTGTGGAAAAATAGTGAAAAGGCTTTATTAGAACATTAAGAAAGTTGCAGTCTCAAAAAGAGTGTGTCCTCCTTCACGTTTCACGCAACAATTGTGCTTTCTCCATGAGAAAGAGCAATTGTTGCTTGGGAGGACACACTCTTTTTGAGGCTGCCACTTTCTTAATGTTCTCATAAAGCCTTTTCACTATTTCCGATACCTGGGTTCCCTGTTTCCATGATTGAGGATTTTGCTTGACTACCCTGGATCTCCTGTTGAAGACTTACTGCTATTTCCCAGATTCGGCGCCACGTGGAGAGGGAGGAAGAGGTTTCTACACTACCACAGATGAGCAGCTTGGGTAGCCAGCGGGGCTTAAGCTCCACAAGTGGGTTTGCACTAGGAGGTAAGGTTTTACCATGCCTCCATTACCCCACAGAGCTCCCCAATGGACCTTTACAGAATTTCCTCATTTAACGGGACTTCAGCTATACTAGTGGGTCTTCAATAGGAGGTTTGTACTTTCATTACAACCTCCAAGACCCCATACAGATCACTGACGGACCTCTACCATTTCCTCCTCCGATCAACTTCTACTCTACCTGACCTGAGTGAGCGCATTCCAGAGCGAAAGACAGCACCCTTCCTCACCAGAATAAATCAGCCTGTCTTCTTCAGTCAGTGTGGAGAATGTAACAACAAAGCGGGAGTATGAACATTTGAAGCAATGTGTGATGGTGCTCCAGTCAAATGTTAGAAAGTGTCAGCAACAAAGACGCTACAGGAATATGAAGAAAGCTGCTTTTGTGACTCAGTCCGGATATAGATCCTGCACCATAACCAAGAAAGTTGTGCATTCCCATTGGTGCATTCGCAATGCTGTCTCAGTGATACAGTCTGTTTTCCACAAAATGATAAAAAGAAAAAAACAAGTTATGACTGACAAATGCAGTACAAATCCATTCTACCATACCCACGTATTTCAAAAAAGAGTTCTTGTTATTAAAGCCTCTGCTATCAAGACTCAGTTTGGGACTAGAATGAGACAGAGGTGTATCTGCTATCACACAATGAGAAAGGCGTCACTGGTTATTCAGCGGTGCTTTCGTCTGAATAAATTAATGCATTGAGAAAGAGAGGCACAAAACTACAAATCTTCTGACTGTGAAAGGGAGATACCATGGTGTACAGTGAGAGCTCTGCCAAGGTTGAGCTGCTGGAGATCAATGATGCCGAGCCAGACGCAGATGGTCACGCCAGTAGCAAGGAAGAGATAACTGCATGATGTCTTGGAAATTCACCATTAAAGCAGTGAAAGATAAGTTTCAGCGAGAAGTCTTCTGCTGGGTTAAGGAGGTTAATGCCCTCACTGATTGCTGTGCAGCGCCTGATGTGCCCATTTCTGATCCTAAAACCTCCATTTCAGGGACGTTGCTGGACCGGCTCTCATCCTGTGAGAGAGCCCCCAACAGTATCCATTGAATAGAAGGATAGGTGACCCTCCATTGAAAAGTAGAAGGCCCCCGTATGATGATACTGTAGATGGTCCTCCCTATGGAGGATTCCCAGGAGCTGTTGATGAAGAGTGAAATGATGGCAGTACCCAGTAAGAAGCTGCAGCGGATAATGGTCAAAGTGTGGAACGAAACAACCCATGATGTGTTGGTGAGGGGAGGTACGGTAATGGCTAAATTTTCAGTGTTGAATTAGTAGGTCAAGCCTGGCCGAAGAAAGCTAACCTGGGGAGCTTGACCCCGGACATATACCATTTTTGAGACGGCGCTGCCCTTTGAGGAGTGGAAGCAACGTTTAAGGGAGAAGCTGGCCAGCAGACCTGAAGTATTCTCCACACATGAGTGGGACATGGGACATGGGATGTGGGACGATTTTCTGTCTCATACACAGAGGAGACAAACTGAGACCCCCACACTAGTATCTACATACTAAAACATCTAGGGAAATAAAGAGGGGTTACATACAATATACTTATTTTTTTTGATGCTTCTACGATCTTGGACAAAAACATAGGTTACATAGTTACATAGTTACCTAGTAGATGAGGTTGAAAAAAGACATAGGTCCATCAAGTTCAACCTTTGCTAAATTTAGACAACAGATAATTTATCCTATATCTATACTTACTTATTGATCCAGAGGAAGGCAAACAAAAAACCCCATTAAGGGGAAAAATTGATTCCTTCCTGACTCCAAGAATTGGCAATCGGATTAATCCCTGGATCAACATCCTTCCCATGTATACTTATTTGGTATATCCCTGTATACCTTTCCCATCTAAAAAGATGTCCAACCTTCAATAGGTACATTGTATTTCATAGCAGATAAAAACCACTTAGCGCACCTATGGTTAAAGAAAAGAGAAGGGTCAGTGAAGGAAAGAAGAAAATAGTTGACCAGCATTGGAAAAAGGGACGAGTGTAGTATGACATTCTGTTGTACACTTAGCAGTATGGTTAAAGCTTTAGAAAGTTGATGTGTTTTATTTTGTATTTGCCAGGGCTGCGGTAATGTTGATACATTGAATGGGTAACATTATAATATGAGGTCTATGATTGGCAGTTGGTGAGAAAGAGCGGTATCCTCTGTGAGGTGGGTCCATGGAGCTTCCTGAGCTGGTTGTGTCTATTTGAGAGGTGACAACATGTTTTGATGTACTGTATCTGGCTGGGTTAGTTGGGCTACGGGGGTTTGAAATTGACCTGGTAACAGGTTGTGTACTGTGGCAGGGTAAACGTGGATGTAAACTGTTTAAATGTATCATTTCAGTGAATTAAACCTGTGGCCATTAAGCTCCAGTTCAGTGTTATGTGCTTCGTTAGATCTTGTTACTTGAATGGTGTTGATGTATTGGGAAAGAGAAGGAGGGGGGGGGGGAATTTGAATGTTGAAGGTCATAGCAAGAGTTGGGATATGTATAAAATAAAATTAAAAAAAACATCTAGGGGCTCTGCCCAAGTCAAACAAATGTTTGCTTATATCTGTGGTAAGACCTTTAGTTGGCAATTATATTACATTTGACTCTAGACTAAGTAACAGCTTTTGTTATGCACAGAACACAAAATGCATTGCGTTTCAAATTTTCATAGAGATTGATGGGGTTAATACTGTAAGTCAACTCATAAATATTCAATCTTTTTTTTACAGTTAAAATTCTTGTAAAATGTAAATAATTGGTTGCTGTGAATTTTATTTACAGTATGTGTAGCAATAATATTTTAAATATTATTAAATATTCCGCAGGGGTATTCCAATGTATCAACAAGTTAGTGCTGAATTATTTAGTGCAGATTGTAAAAGAAGCATAACCCGATGTAAAGACATATTCCGATGTGTCCTTTGCGTTTTAACATTTAAATATCATAATATATTGCAGGCTCTCCGGGGCAGGGAATTCCTTTCCTATCATGCGCCTTTATATTTGTTTAACAATTCCTGGTATAATAATGTCTATTTTATAAAGTGCTGCATACAGTGTTTGCACTCCAAATCTACATTCATAAAGTACATTAATATATCATTCTGTAGTTTCAAAATAGCACCAGTGGGAGTCACTCTTATCACTTCTAATAGCAGTTTCTATGCTTGTAGTGTAGTGATTATTATGAAGAACAATAAGAAAGAATGGTATGTGGTGGATGTAAATCAGACTTAAAACGGTGAGGTTCGGAAAGGTGAAGATATCAGCACTGTTGAAATTAATCTTTAGCGATGTACATGATCAACTAATTTATTAGTGACGTTTACGATTACATGTGCTTTCCAGTTGGAACAAAACTGACAATGTTCTTTGTCTCCTGGCCACTGTAATCTTGTAAAATACAATAGCGTGTGCCTGGTTCTGCAGCAACCACAATGATTGTTGGCACATCTCTGCTTCAGATAACAACTGTCAACCTGGGGCTTAGGATCTGTTATGTGGAATCCACTGGCTTTCATACTGGTATCCCTTAGCCACACCCAGCTGGTCCACTACACTGAAAACAAAAAACTGAAAGAGAAACTTTGTCAGACCTCAGAATATGTGCAGATGTCTGTTCCAGCTCCAGAGACTCTGCCAACGGTATCTGTGATAGTATCCAGTGCTTTCCAATGGAATGACTCTCTCAAGTCTGGCAAAGGGCTAAATAATTTAGGAATTCGAGTGTTGCTTCATTTAAAACTGCCTGGACATATTCTTTTTTTGCCTAAAAACAACTGTTTGAAGTGACAAAAAAAAAAAGTGGTAAAAGTAACAATAGTGAACAGGTTGTTTTAAATGTTCGACCTTTCATGACTATGCTCAGTTTTTGTCCTTGGAAAGCGTGTGGTTTTTTTTTATTAACTGAAATGATAAAACAAAGATCATTTTAACAATGTCAGCGGTGAGAGTTGAACTGGATAATCTTTTTCTAGAAGAAATTGAGGGCGAGAATGTCTTAAAATCCAATTTTATTGTGGCAAACACCGGTGAAGCAGATGCTGATTGCTGTGAAACTGAACGTGTGTCTCCAAGTGCTAATCCCACAGGTAAGTTTCACTTTTTCTCAAGTTTCTATGCTGGTAATAACCTTGTTTAAAAAAGGACTTTGTAGTGATTAATAGGTAACACCTGCTAAATAACAACCTCAAAATAATATGGTAGTGTATCAAAGATGGTTGTTTGTTATGCTGTGCGACTATCACCTTTTTCTACAGGCTCAGGTGTATTGGTGGAAAAGATATTACAGAGGAATAAAATAAAATACATTCTCAATAATCTGTGTCATAGCTGTAACAGTTTACATTAACAATGTTAAGCTGCATTCCAGGTTTGTGCAAAAAAATGAGACTGGCGATGATGATTGTTAGTACTATAAATTGTAATATTATTTATATTATTATTGTAGTTAAGGTTGAGAAAAGATATCAAAGGTATATGCTGTATACAACGAGTTTTACCTAAATATTTAAAACTAGCCTGGGTAATATACAGTACTTACATTTATTTGAATCCAGAGCAATGCAGACAAATAATCCCATTGCAACATTGGGTTATGCTTTCAATTCATTACAGGTTATGATTCCTTTTTTAAAACCACAAGGCTCATAGAGGTTTGGAGACCTCATAAGCAATTCATTTCCTACAAGGAGATGCATCAGGTTTAGTACAGTATGCTTGTGCAGAGATGCACTATATTTATGCAAACCTATCATCTTGGTCATCATATTGCATCCTCCAATCATCCCACACTTCACAAGGACCAATATGGATTCCTAACTCTGCACAGTCATTTTATCCTGGGAGAAAGAAAAAAAACATTTCGTCTTTAACTTCAGTACATGATCAATATTTTACTTATATTTTTTTGTATGTACATCTTTATTTATATAATAATAATATATTATTATTATATAATAGTATAACACATAATGGGAATAAGCGCTTCAGGTATGAGAGTAACAATAGGAAAGAGAGTCCCTGCCCCGAAGAGCTTACAATCTAAGTGGTAAGCAGGGAGAATAAACAGACAGTAGGAGGGTGTTATGGTCCGTGCGTCTGCAAGGGGTCAGTGCATCTGAGATGTATAGTTTCATCCAGTGGGCTACCCATATGCATCGTTAAAGAGGTGTGTTTTTTGATGGGTCTTAAAAGGTGGAGAGAGAGAGTGCCAATCGGATAATGAGGGGAAGGACATTCCAGAGGTGTGGGGCGGTGAGCGAGAGAGGTTTAAGGCCGTAGAGGTGATATTTGAACCCTAGAGATGTGATAAGATCACCTAGAGAGATTGTGTAAAGAGAAGAGAGAAGAGGTCCAAGGACAGATCCCTGAGGTACACCCACAGCGAGATTAATAGAGGAGGAGGTGTTAGCAAAAGAGGCACTGAAAGTATGTTGGAGAGGTACGAGGAGATCCAGGATATAGCTTTTTTACGAATACCAAGAGTATGGAGAATGTGAAGGAGAAGTGGGTGGTCCACAGTATGAAATGCTGCAGAGGTCGAGTAATATGAGCAGAGTGTAATCGCCTTTTTCTTTTGCAGCATGGAGGTCATTAGTTATTTTGGTGAGGGCTTTTTCAGTGGAGTGAGCAGTATGGAAGCCCGATTGTAGGGGTCTACGAGAGAATACTGCTGCGGCACAGTTTATTCGAGCATTTGCCCGTTCTGTGCCGCAGCAGTAGCCTGGCGCGCGCCCGAGAGTGACGGGCGCGCGCCGAAGCAGCGGAAGAGCGCCCTCCGATCGGGGCGCTCTCCCTACCGCTGCCGGGTCCGCCGGGTCCCCCGGAACCCCCTGCCGCTGTCCCGCGATCGCGGGACACCAGGGCTCCCTCGGGGAGCCCCTGGACGCGCGTGCAGGGGGCGCACGCTCCCGAAGACGCGTGACCGCGCGTCTATGACGCGCGGCACGCCGAGGGGCGGCCACTAGCAAGCCGGGAAATCTCCCGGCTTGCGGATCTGGCCGCAGTGTAATAAACTGTGTCGCCAGTGTAGGTGGTGAGAAAATGGAGAAAGAGAGAGAATATAAGGTGTTCATGGAGTTTAGAGGCAAAAGGCAGGCGGGAAACAGGGTGATAATTAAAGAGACAGGTAAGGTCAAGCTTTTTATTTTTGAGAAAGGGTATAACTGTTGCGTGCTTGAAGAAGACGGGAAAGGTACCAGAGTAGAGGGAGGAATTGAAAATGTGTGAGTGTAGGGATTAGATTGGGAACAAGAGGTTTGAGGAGA
Source organism: Ascaphus truei (assembly GCF_040206685.1). Taxonomy (NCBI): domain Eukaryota; kingdom Metazoa; phylum Chordata; class Amphibia; order Anura; family Ascaphidae; genus Ascaphus; species Ascaphus truei. Next base: position 34,348,464 of record NC_134494.1, read on the forward strand.
TTGGAGGGAATGGGGTCAAGAAGGCAGATGGTAGAGGGAGAAGAGGAGATCATCAGTGACACATCCTGCTCTGTGACAGAGGAAAAGTTGTTGAGGATCAGAGTTAGGAAGATGAGTAGAATGTGAGGAGGAAACAGAAGAGATGTCTTGCTGAATAGAATCCAACTTTGTCTTGAAATAGTCAGCAAAGTTCTGAGGTGAAATAGAGGAAGTAAGAGTGGAGCATGCGTGTTTGGCAATTTAGCCAGGGTCTGGGGTTAGAAGGGCTAGAGCAGGATAGAACAAAAGGGGTATATAGATCAAGAGAGGAGGATAGGGCAGAGTTGTAGTTCCTGACAAGGTTGTCAGTCTGTAGCGGGGCTGAGAGAGGAAAAGGAAGAGCACAAAGTGGAGTCAAGAGCCAGGAGGTTAATGGAGCACAGGTTTCTGCAGAAACGAGAGGGTAGATTATGGTGGAGAAGTGGGAGAAAGAAAACGAGATAAGATGATGGTAAGAAAGAGGAAAGGGGGGAATGGAGAAATCGGAGAGCAAAAAGTATTTTAATGAAAACCAGGCCCAGGTAGTGGCCATCCTTTTGGGTGCTGGCTGCATTCTATTGATGAAGGCCAAAGAAGAGGTTAAGTGGAGAAGGAGCACAAACATGCAGTGGCATCCGGAGCAGCAGCAATGAGTGGCAAAAAATCTCAATTCGCCCAGGGTCAAAAAATTAAGGCTTTAATCGTACCAATGATGAACAACGGGGTCCATAGCCTCCCTCCTATGCATTTCACGCAGCTAGTACGCTAGTGTGTTTTGTCACTCCTTGACAAAGTGCACTAGCTGCTTGAAATGCATACGAGGGCAACTATGGACTCTGTTGTATATTTGTAGGGGTGTGTTTTAGTGCAGGGGGTATAGCTGAGTGGAGCCAAAGGGCGCAGATAAGAAAGCAGTTCCTGTGAACTGAGAAGTGGAGAAGGAAGGAGAGATGGGGAAATATGAATGGTTAGCAACAGAAGGCTTTTAGGAAGAAAAGTGTAGATTGAAAAGAAGTGAGGTTAGAGTAAATATAAATACTGTAGCATTGGAGGCGTGGCAGTGCTGAAAGTTCAGTGCTGAGTAGCCTGAGGTGTACAGTATGCACTGAAAATGGAGTTTGGAAAAGGTAAATGTGCAAAATGTGCAATATATGCATGGCGGTGCTGCAGAGGGAAGGGTGCTGTGTCTTGAGTCTGTGATAGAAAATGTCCTCCTTTTCGGCGCCATTCAATTCCAGGGCCAGAAGGTGTAGAGTTGTCCTCTTCTTGTTTCACCTGTTGAACTCCCTGCTAAACTCCACTTAAAAAGGGTCCACTTAAATGATGGATGAATATTTATAATATTCCTTTTCTGTATTTATTGATATCTCAGGAAATTCATTCTTGGGGGGAAATCAGGGTGACCCCAAAATGACATCGGGAGAATCCCTGCTTCTAGCATTATTATCTCTATAGGAGATTTGATTTACACTTCCATATTGTCGCAATAGGTTTTATTTTCCTAGCTGTCCTAGTGATGATGCTGAGTTCCTCAGGATTGTGTTGTGTCCCACTAGGGATACAGCAAGTAATGGAAATTTGAGTTACAGTACGTTAGGCTTGCACCTGCTACAAAGCCAATAAAATAATAACCAGACAAATCTCAACATGTATGTATGTATGTATGTATGTATGTCATTATTTATATAGTGCCATTAATGTACATAGCTCTTCACGGCAGTAATACACGTGATAATCATATAAATAGCAAATAATACATATAACACATAATGGAAAGAAGTGCTTTCAGACATAAATTGACATTAAGGAAGAGGAGTTCCTGCCCCGAAGAGCTTACAATCTAATTGGTAAGTAGGAGGAACGTACAGAGACAGTAGGAAGGTGTTCTAGTAAGTGCGTCTGCCAGGGGCCAAGGTCTATGTATGAGGTACAGGCATACCCTGCATTAACGTACGCAATGGGACCGGAGCATGTATGTAAAGTGAAAATGTACTTAAAGTGAAGCACTACCTTTTCCCCACTTATCGATGCATGTACTGTACTGCAATCGTCATATACGTGCATAACTGATGTAAATAACGCATTTGTAACAGGCTCTATAGTCTCCCCGCTTGCGCACAGCAACGGTACACGTAGGGAGCCGGTATTGCTGTTCAGGACGTGCTGACAGGCGCATGCGTGAGCTGCCGTTTGCCTATTGGACGATATGTCCTTACTCGCGAGTGTACTTAAAGTGAGTGTCCTTAAACCGGGTTATAGCTGTATATAGTTTCAGCTACGGAGCTTCTCATATGCTTCTTTAAGGAGGTGTGTTTTAAAGTGGGTCTTAAAGGTGGATAGAGAGGGTGCTAGTCAGGTATTGAGGGGAAGGGCATTCCAAAGGTGTTGGACAATCAGTGAGAAAGGATTATGGAGGGAGAGTGCTTTGGAGAGATTATATCCTTGAGCAGAATGAAGGAGGCGGGATGGTGTATAGCGAGAAATTAGCAAACAAACAAATCAATATACAGTAAGCCCTCTAAAAAGCGCTGGCCTACACACTAATTAAAGTGAAGGTGGTTATATCAAAAAATGTGATTGACAATAATGTGATATAAATATAAATATAAAGCAGCCTAAGGAACAAAAAAACAGCAGATTATTCCAAATCTGTACAAACAATACTAATACACAAATTAATCGTTCCTGGCGCTGTGAATAAAGTCCAAAAATACCGTGAACCAACAAGGCAGTCTCTAGTATAGGCTTCCTTAGGCAGGTTGATGGTCTTGATAGTGATATTTCAGACAGGGGAGTTGTAGTCCTTATGAATGATGTTCAGCTGTTTCTGAAATAACAGAAAAGACAACAGGGCACACCAATTGCGTAGTGTGTTTCTTCAATTGTCTCCCTATCTAAATCCTAGAATCCTACTTACAGGATATGGGCTAGCAACATTCAGTTGAGAGAATCTGTGACATCCGTCCCTTTCCTTCAGATCATCTCACGGATCCCACGTGGTCTGGTCTGCTGGAATCTCCCTCACTCAGTGTCGATTTTTCACTCCAACACTCCCACAGGTTCAAGAGTGGGAGGGGGGGGGGGGGAGGGGGTGGAAATTAAACAATACTAGTGTGATATCGTACAGGATTTAATAGCTCAAGAAAAAACGTTAAAATCACACTTACATAAATACAGGGTATCAAATACCGCACAAACTGCCGTCCGCAACCTGCACTGCTCCTATAGACTGCCGAGGAGAGAATCGCCGCACGCTACACTCGATACCGGAACCTCGAGTGACGTCAGCGATGCCGCAAACCGGAAACTGGAAACCGGAACTCTCCTCGCGTCAGGAACTTAGCTTTTTATCATGGGAACGATCGCTGCTTAATAATTTTTCTCCTGCATGGAAGTAGTGCTTGGCTTTCTTCGTTTTGTTACCATCATCCGACTTCTGCCTACTCGCTGATAGTATACCAGTGAATCAGTTCCAGTTGGCGTAACGCTCTTGGCAACCTTGTACTGATGACGAATGGCTGTTTGTCGATCTCCTGGAGCACCCGGTAACCTCTATCTATTTTGGTCGGTGGATAGTGCACATTGTAGAATATACAATCGGAATGCCAAACTCTGAGAACACTGGGGATGACGGAGAGACTTGGGAAGGAAAATCAGGGGGAAAGTATTAGACGGAGTCAAAAGCAATCCGAGATCACAAACAGGTAATCAAGATAGAAGGCAAGGTACTTGAGGGGTTAAACAAGGCAAAGTCCAGAGCAGATCCAAGGTCATACACAATTTAGCAATTTACTTAGCTGGACAGGAGACAAGTACAGGAGCATGGGCAAAACACTAGTATTGTTTAATTTCCACCCCCTCCCCCCCCCCTCCCACTCTTGAACCTGTGGGAGTGTTGGAGTGAAAAATCGACACTGAGTGAGGGAGATTCCAGCAGACCAGACCACGTGGGATCCGTGAGATGATCTGAAGGAAAGGGACGGATGTCACAGATTCTCTCAACTGAATGTTGCTAGCCCATATCCTGTAAGTAGGATTCTAGGATTTTAGATAGGGAGACAATTGAAGAAACACACTACGCAATTGGTGTGCCCTGTTGTCTTTTCTGTTATTTCAGAAACAGCTGAACATCATTCATAAGGACTACAACTCCCCTGTCTGAAATATCACTATCAAGACCATCAACCTGCCTAAGGAAGCCTATACTAGAGACTGCCTTGTTGGTTCACGGTATTTTTGGACTTTATTCACAGCGCCAGGAGCGAGAAATTAGGGTTGAGATGTAAGGAGGGGCAGAAAAGTGTGAAGCTTTAAAAGTGAGGAGGAGAATTGAGTGTGAGATATGGGATTTGATAGGAAGCCAGGAGAGAGATTTCAGCAGGGGTGACATTGAGACAAATTTAGGAAAGAGTAGAAGGATTCTGGCAGCCGCGTTAAGGATTGATTGTAGGGGAGACAGGTGAGATGCAGGAAGGCTGGACAGCAGAAGGTTACAATAGTCTAGATGGGAGAGAATGAGGGCCTGTGTCAGAAATGTAGCTGTAGAGTAACAGAGAGGAAAGGATGTATATTTGTAACATGGCGGAAGAAAAAACGACAGGTTTTAGCTACCTTTTGAATGTGAGAGGAGAATGTGAGAGAGGAGTCGTGTGTGACCCCTAGGCAATGTGCTTGCGCTACTGGGTGAATGATAGTACTTCCAACAGTAATGTGGAAGGAGTTAGTAGGACCAGGTTTGGGAGGAAATATGTTGAGCTCCGTGTTTGACATTTTAAGTTGGAAGAGGGCATACAGGATGATATAGCAGAGACATCCGGAAACTTTGGTCTGCACAACAGATGTAAGGTCGGGTGTTGAAAAGTAAATTTGTGTGTCATCAGCATAGAGGTGATATTTGAACCCAAGAGATGTGATTAGGTCACCTAGAGAGTGTAAATATTACTTTACCTCTTCTAACTCTATGGGCAAAAATATTTACCAATGGAGTAGGCCAAATTTCACTTAAGCAAGACGTGAGAAAAGTAACAAATCATCTGCATCTTTTTCTGTACTCTATAACAATCATACTGTATGTTTAATAATCATACTGTATCTATAACAATCATACTGTATGTACTGTTGTGTGAAAAAGAAAGTACAGTACACCCTCTGATATCTATGGTTTTACATATCAGGACATAATAACAATCATCTGTTCCTTAGCAGGTCTTAAAATTAGGTAAATACAACCTCAGATGAACAACAACACATGAGATATTACACAGTGTCATGATTTATTTAACAAAAATAAAGCCAAAATGGAGAAGCTAAATGTCATGTGTTGTTGTTCATCTGAGGTTGTATTTACCTAATTTTAAGACCTGCTAAGGAACAGATGATTGTTGTTATGTCCTGATATGTAAAACCATAGAATTCAAAGAGGGTGTATTGCTGCGGCCGCCTTTATCCTCCTACTTGCCCGGATAAATGTGGGGGTTTTCTTCGTTTCTTCCGGAGTTTCCCGTGCGGTGGCCGCATCATCAGATAAGCGCTAATAGCGCTTATCATTGAAAGCGCCCGCGGCGCGGGAAACCTGACGGAAAAAAGCTGCGCGCCTCCGCGTTTTTAAAATTCCTGCGGTGGCGGCCGCAGGAGGATAAAGGCGGCCGCCACTGTACTTTCTTTTTCACACCACTGTATAACAATCATACTGTATCTATAACAATCATACTGTATCTATAACAAAACACAGAAAACTGGGAAGCAAAAGAAAAAATCAGCAACAATAATGATAATTAATACATATTATGATATAAGATCATACAACTGTAAGTACTCAAGCCAGATGGGGCCCAATATTAAGCAGGGAGGGGATAAATGCTACTAGCTGATGAAAGGAAATAAATATATGTATATGAGAACTACTTACATGGCCATGTGTAAGTACAGGCAAATAGAAAGTTCTTTATGGAAGAAGCCCTCAGTTCAGGTACACTGCACTGCTTCAGGGATTCCTCATGTACTGTGCTGTTCCAATGGTAGAATCACACTTTCACACAGATCCCCCAAAGTTCGGAAGGATAAATGGAGTTTATTTCAGATAAGCAGTAAAACCTTTATTTAGCAAAATAGCAGCTCATACACACTCACGTATAAGAAAAGTCTGGGTCGGCTACCCCTAGAAGCCACATGCACTCCCGCAGTATCAAGTCTCTCATACCACGTCCGGTGGAGAGAGACTGCGCAGCTTGAATCCTGAGCGCCACTAGGTAACTACGGAAGCCTCCGTCGGACAATCCAGCTCAAATTGGTCTTGCGTTCAAAGATACAGTACATTGTATTGTGGCCAGGTCCCCTTCTAGGCTCCCTTGGCCCCCACCCATACCTCTGCTGTGGCTGGGGAGCTTGCAGCTAAACATGGAGGTGCCGGGAGAGTTGCAGGCAGTCAGGATGGCGAGCAAGTCGCCGGAGGTCCGCAGCGGCTCCCTTCGCAGGGCGCCGCCATGTTCTATGCGTGCAGCATCCCGTCGAGCCAACACTCCACAATCTCAATCTATCCCCAACGAGCAGTCCTAGCCAAGGGCCAGCATATGACAGTCGTCTGTCAACTGACGGCTCAGAGTTGGGAGTGACCCTACCACAACTAGTGGAGGACTTAACGATTTCTTCTCAGTCCCAGAACTATGGGAAGCTCAAGGTCTTCTCCGGGATAACCCCACACCCGTGGGAGAAGAAGGGATCGATTCCTGGAAGAAACACACTCTTAAGGTACTGGAAGAATGGTCTTGCGCTGAGGCAGTGAAGAGGCAACAGATAATGGAGAGCCTCCGACCTCCAGCCTCCACATGGTGAGCATGCACCGAGATCAGAACACCGATATCTCGGCGCAGAGGATCGTGGAGCTACTGATATGAGTCTATAGCATAGAAGAAGATTAGAGTGAACTATGATCCAAGTTCTATGGCCTCAGACAGAAGGAAGGGGAATACCTGTCCACCTTCATTCAACGGATCCAGTTGGTCCTATGGAAGCCGCAGACTCACAATATAATTCCAGCAACCACAGTTGATGAATATCGCCACAAGCAGTTCCTCATATCGCCATCATGATCTGGTGTTCCCTGCTTCAAGGACCGCCCCCTACCTTTGAAGAGCTATTAGGGCTAGTGAAAGGGCACAAGACATATACCCGCCTGCATACTCCTAAATGTCCAAGGAGCACCGCAAGGAAGAGCCAAAAGGGGCATCGGCCCCAAAGCCCAAGGAGGCAAAAAGTGCAGAGGACAGCTCCTCTTGGAGGGCACCTGCCTCTACAGCCAGGATGCCCTGGAAATAGACTCCTACATCCTGGACCGGTGCGAACCAGAGTATCGTCTGTTACAACTGTAGAGAGGAGGGGCATTACTCTAGGGACTGTCCGAAGCCCAAGAAATCCAATCCTAAGGTCATGACCTGCAAGGTGCAACCGATAGAAACACTCTCCACGTCATCGGAGACCGCCTCAGAGCTTAGACCCGATGAAGCATCCCCACCAGACGCCTGCAGATGCGTGGGACCGGCTGCTATTATAAGTGTCCTCAAAAAGATATCTACTCATCGGCTTTGCTGGATACCGGGTCACAAGTGACTATCATACAGTATACCGACCCTTCAACAACCAACATCTTAAGCACCTGCACCTGCAGTCAGCAGAAATGATGAAGTTGTGAGGTCTCAGCAATGAGGATTACCCCATCAACGGTGTGATAAAAGTACAGCTAAATATACCACAGCTGAACACTGGCAAGTCTCACACCATGGATGTGGAGGCTCTGATATGCCCCGTGAACATCCAAGCACCCCATGATGTTGGGGACCAACGCCGATGTGGTGCGGGCGGTTATCCGAGCTTATTTACAAGAAGCTGGCAAACTACCACTGTCTTCTCTACAGATCTATCCAGTACTGAAGGAAGATTGTTGCAGGGTCTCGGCCCAGGAAGGATATGGTGACCTATTTAATCACAACGTGGGGTTGACCAAGATTCCACCAGGGGGAGTAAAGTGCATGAATGCTGTGTGCTGCTATCCGGGTCGTGATGAGGCTGACCATTACTTCCCTCTGGAAAGTACAGAGTAAAATAGTGGAGGAAGCACTAAAATACCCAAATATCCGGATATATATAAATGAAAAAAAACTCTAAAACACTAAGAAAGATAAAATTTAAAGGACATAAGTACCTAAGATTAATAATATCAGTATAAACAATTAATAAATAAATATATAATTCAACAAATATGATCCAAATACAAGTCCTGCAGCCACAGTCCAGATCAGGGGATTTCCTGGTCACCTCACAAGACTTACTGAAAAGATTTATCTGGGCGTTTTGGGCGCAGACGGATGTAAAAGGAAAAAGAAGTGTATGTAGAAGAGAACAAAGTTCTTGAAGTATTACAGCAGTTCTAATTGAGAGATACTTTGCTTAATAGTCTCTTTGCTTGAATTTGAAGAAAAAGTATGCCTGAAGAAGACGTCCAGAGAGGGTACAATATCATGCCATAGGTACGAGAGTAGAAGTCCTCAATTCCAGGAAAGATCAAAGTGTTCATCCAGAACATCTCCCTCATATCATGTCATTCGACCAAGGTCAAAGACTGGGCAGAATAAAGCCAGTTACTCCCATCGAGACGATGGCTCAAGTGAACACCTCCACCGTGCAAGATCAGCTGGTCATGCTGCCATTTGACTTCAGGGAATCGACCCTGTCGGCCGAACGGAAGTTCTCTACCGCAATCTCAGGATCCTCTGCAAACACAAACTGGCCGACCGCTGGCGTGACGGAGTATTCAAAGTGGAATCTCAGATGCCGGGCCTCCCTGTCTACCGCATACGTGACGCAGAGGGCAGGGTAATGGTCTGGCACCGCAATCATCTACTGCCTATCCCAAAAGTGGGAGATAACGATCCCGAAATAGAGACTGTGACATTGGTCGGCGAGCCAGAGGGATCTGAAGATAACTCAGGCAGTAATGGGAATAAACGAGCATCCTATGGAAGGACCCACTTCTAGCTCAAAAAGAGATTAAGGGGCACCTCCCGGAGGAGCAGCGGGTAATGGGCCCAGGCCGCATGTACCCCTGTCGTCGGCTCCAATGAGTCCTTTTCTGGACAAGCTTTAAGATTTAAAGAATTATAATACAAGGATAAATAAAAATAATATAGAATTAAATAATGGCATTCCTGCCCCAAAGAGATTATAATATAGGGGTATGTTGGGAAACATTTGGCGATAGGTAAAATAATGCTTGTAGTTCCTGGTCAGTAGGCTCAGTGTGTGCATAGAGCCATCATTTCCTACACCTCACACCTTTCTAAGACTCCTACTTCTTAGAGCTAAAATAAAGTGCTCTTCCTGGTCTGTCATGTATTTTTGTGACAGTTGCCTCTGGTCCCCTTTAACATGTGGTAATACAGTAAGGGAGCTTTTTGCGCAGAGCAGATACAGTTCTCTGTTGACGTTGATACCTGAACAAGCTCAAAAGTCGTGTTCAATGTTATTCCTGATGTTACTGTCGAATCCTCTGTCGAATCCTCTGATGTTACTGTCGAATCCTCTGTGTTTTAAAGGTGTGGAACCCATGTTAGAGCAATTACTGAAGACATGCTTTCCATGCCCATCTATTGGAGCAGATGTGGTGAACTTCACATGCTCCTGAAGCTACAAAATACAAACAAGCTGCGACGGGAGCTGTTTTGACATGGCCCCAACGTTATGCTTTTGTACTTGCACTGACCACTTAAAATAGTATTACACTAGTATAGTATTAGTATACAATTAGTATTAGTATTATAGGGGCCTTTCAGGAAGGAGACAAATTGGTTTGTGTCGCCTATGAGTTACACCAGCGGTGCGCAAAGTGGGGGGCGTGACACCCAGGCGTGGCGAAAGATTTTGCTGAGGGGGGGCGGGCAGTTGCACAGGTCCCGCGCTCTTCACCCAGGCATTTAAATTACATGCCGGGAGATTGCGTGAGGCTCCTGCAGCTGTTTACTTACTGGGATTCAGCCGTCTGTGTTGCCTCGCTATGACCACGCGGCATCAAATGATGCCGCGGCATCAAATGATGCCGCGGCGCCATGTGAAGTGATGTCACACACGTCAAATGACCCCGCAGCATCATCTGACGTGGATGAAGGTATGCGGGGGTGGTCACGGGAGCCGGGGGGAGAGAGACAGGGTGGCGCAGCACTAAAAGTATGCGCTCCCCAGAGTTACACTATTATCACTGAAAGGATAATTTTTAAAGTATCCTCAAAGTCTAGAGCAGTGTTTCTCAACCGGAACCCTTGGGTCCACGGGCATCCCTAAAGGGTTCCATGTATTTTTCAGGTAATTTTTTAAATTGTACCAAATATAGAAGAAGTTACAATGCATCTGATGTCAGACCCCCTATTAGAGAGTGTTTGGGTTCCTCAGAATTTCACATGGGGTACCTTAACAACAACAAATAGTTGGGAACCACTGATCTAGACATTCAAGCCTTCACACCCCCCATCCCACCCCAATTTGGACATTATAATAAGCAGCAAAAATAGACATTCAGCCAAGATCCCCCGCTGACGACCATTGCAACATATAAAGTAAGCTAATGTTTATCAAGCAAGTATTCACATGATGACCAATTAGCAGACTTGTTAGCTACATTGCTTAAATAAATATCATAAAATGATGATTTCCATGTAAAGAGAGAATTATGGGGACAATAAATATATAATATATTAGCACAAATTAAAAAGTAACGGATTTGCCAAGTTCACATGTTTACAAATGTGGGCCCATATCTAACAAGGCACCAGCAGTTTTACACTGAGTGTGAAACTGTATTCAATTAAAATTATAGGAATCCTGCTCTGATGTCATGATTTATGAAATAATTCAGACTAATGAGGTGGATGTTATTAAGCCTTTACACCAATTTACAACATTCATAAATACTAGTAACACTTTTACAGCACAGAGGTATTTCTTCTTACTTTGTTATACTTTTCCACGATCATAAAACTAGTTAAGTGTCAGAAAATATATAGCCATAAAGAGTATGTCCATGAGGTCTATCATCATGGCAACATAATTATGATACACCAATGTATTAAAATGGTAACAACACTTTTTTTAACATCACTACTGATTGAGTGAATGTCCAATTAAACCAGTTTTTAAATGACCTCAATCATATTTATTTACTTACAGCCAGGGCCGCTTTATACATTAGGCTGACTAGGCACAGTGTCTAGGGCCTACGAACCTTTTAGGGCCTACTGTACAATATTTCACTTGAAAACATACCTAAACAACAAAAAAATCGCAAAATAAGAGAAAACAGCACATTTTCATTTAAAATGCCTTCGAAGTGCCTGTATCCCCTGCAGAATTTAAATGTCCCGGTCACGTGACGCGAAAGCTTAAAACTGCAGGGGATACCGGCACCCCATAAAGGTGCCTGTATCTTGGGAAGCAGGGGGTCCCCGGACATAAAACCAACGCGGGTCAGCTCCGGAGACCCCCTGCACATCTACACTATGAAACACATGTATATTAAAAAAAGATTTAACAAACATCAATACACGACCCCCCCCGCCCCACTCAACAGAAACCAATACAGTACAGTAATGTGCAAAATAACTATTATCCAGATATGGACAATAGATTATTTGCCCATTATTAAACACTGCATTAGCATACCTAAATAAAGTAAATAAAAACAGTAGCCAACTAATCCAATGAATACAAGCAATAACAACATCAACAATGAATTAATTAAACCATTAACCAATGAAACCAATTAATTCCTAAACCAACTCAAAATGAATAGTAACACTAACCAATCAAACCAATGAATTACTACAACATTAATGAATGTAAACATTAAAAGACAAATAAATTCAAATAAATTCAAACAATATCTGAAATAATCATAAAACGCATTAGCTAACATAATACAACATTAACTACAAACGAACACCAATCGCAATCATTTTATTAGCATTAAGCAGGAAAAAAACAAACAATCACATCCACATAAGAAATTGAAATTAAAACAACCAACAGCAATACCAAGCCAAAAATGCCCCCCAAATATTGTCATAATAATGTATTCATCTGTACCCTAAAGTGGTACAGATTAATATATTATCAGTCAATGTGCCTCCCCCAAAAAATCAAAAATCACATCCAATGAAAAAACCTGTAAAAAGAGACATTTACAAACATTCAATATATTACTTACCATTAGAAGCGGTGGCCCTCCGACTCCCGGGGTAACAGGTAGTATAAGCCTTGGGGGTGTGCTGGCAACACCATTAACAGAACTAACTGGTCAGTATTAACAGATGTAGTTCTAAATAACTGGAGAAGAACCAGCATACAGTAGTCCCGCTTCACAAAAGTGGATAAAGGAAAGAAGCAGGTAACTACAGGCCAGTGAGTCTGACCTTAGTAGTGGGGAAATTAATGGAAATTCTACTGAAGGATAGAAATGTTGATTATCTAAAGCCCAGCAACATACAAGATCCCAGGCAGCATGAATTTACGTGTGGCGATCATGTCAAACACGCTTTATTGATTTCTCTGACTGGGTGACTAAGACAGATCAATAACGATCAGTAGATGTGGCTTACCTAGATGTTAGTAAGGCATGTGACACTGTCCCGCATACTGTAGATTACTGATAACCAGGTTACAATGTTTGGGATTAGAGGTAGAATGGATAAGAAATTGGTTGAAGGATAGGCAACAGAGATTTGTGGTAAAAGGAGTGCATTCAAAGGACGGGAAAGTAACCAGTGGAGTATCTCAGGGATCAGTACTGGGGCAGGTGCTATCTAATAACTTTATTGGTGACATTACCAATGGTCTGGAGGGGAAAGGAGGTCTTTTTGCAGATGACACAAAGATCTGCAAAAGGGTTCACACACTGGGTGGGGTAAGCAAAGGGACTACTGATTTCCAGTATGTTCAGTAAATGGGAGGAATTGTCAACTTAGTGCGGCTACTACAATGTAATGCCAAAGAGTTCTAAATAATGCACTTGGGTCACAAAAATCCCAAGGAACAATACAGAATTACATAGTGTCAACTACTATAATGAAAGGGGACCTGGGAGTAATTTTTTTAGCTGACTTAAAAGTAGTCAAGCAATGTAAAAAAGCAATGCGGAATGTCATGTTAGGGTGTATAGGGAGAGGTATAAGCAGCGGGATGTTAGGGTGTATAGGGAGAGGTATTAGCAGCGGGTGTTAGGGTGTATAGGGAGAGGTATTAGCAGCAGGGTGTTAGGGTGTATAGGGAGCGGTATTAGCAGCAGGATGTTAGGATGTATAGGGAGATGTATTAGCAGCAGGGTGTTAGGGTGTATAGGGAGAGGTATTAGCAGCAGGGTGTTAGGGTGTATAGGGAGAGGTGTTAGCAGCAGGATGTTAGGGTGTATAGGGAGAGGTATTAGCAGCAGGGTGCTGGGGGGAGTATAGGGAGAGGTAGTAGCATCAGAGTGAGGGTGTATAGGGAGAGGTATGAGCAGCAGGATGTGAGTGTGTATAAGAAGTGGTATTAGCAGTGGGATGTTAGGGTGTATAGGGAGAGGTATTAGCAGCGGGGTGTTAGGTGTTTAGGGAGAGGTATTAGTAGCGGTGTATTAGGGTGTATAGGGAGAGGTATTAGCAGCAGGATGTTAGGGTGTAAAGGGTGAGGTATTAGCAGCGGGATGTTTGGGTGTATAGGGAGAGGTATTAGGAGTGGTATGTTAGGGTGTATAGGGAGAGGTATTTGCAGCGTGGTGTTTGGGTGTATAGGGAGAGGTATTAGCAGCAGGGTGTTAGGGTACATAGGGAGAGGTATTAGCAGTGGGATGTTAGGGTAAATTGGGAGAGGTATTAGCAGCAGGGTGTTAGGCTATATAGGGAGAAGTATTAGAAGTGGGATGTTAGAGTGTATAGGTAGAGGTACGTTATGAGCATCAGGTTGTTAGGGTGTATAAGGAGAGGTATTAGCAGTGGGACATAAGGGTGTTTAGGGAGAGGTATTAGCAGCGGGATGTTAGCGTGTAAAGGGAGAGGTATTAGCAGCAGAAAGAGAAGGGGATGATGGCACTTTTTAGATAATTGGTGAGACCTCACCTGTATTCAATTCTGTATTCAAATCTAGACATGAGGCTAGCCTAAAAACTAAAAAAACCAAGGATCAAATAGCGTCTGAGTGTTCACAGCAGATGGGCCTCTTCTGCTTAACAGGTCTACCCCTCCCTCTTTCATGCAATAGCCCTATTTCAGGATCTAGGAAACTTCAACAACTTTATTCTCTCGTGAAATTGGAGAATTTCACTAGATCGTGTTGGTTTAAAAGTTTCAGTAAGTTTGCCATCTGTGGTGACCACACCCAGATTTGTATTGTCTGTGCTGTGGGCACGTTCTTAGTAGGGGTGAGATACCTGAAGATACATTAGGCTATTGGCAAGCATGTGAGGCTGTGCCACTTATTTGGAGCAGTCAGGGCTTGACCAACAAGTGCTGCAGTATACTGTATGCTGCTTTTGTAGCACCTCATTAACTAGGTCAGAGGTACTCATCTCCAGTCCTCAGTCCCCCCCCCCCCCCCCCAAGACATCTGGTTTTTAGGCTATCCCTTCTTCAGCACAGGTGGCTCAATCTTTGACTGAGCCACTGATTGAGCCACCTGTGCCGAAGCAGGGATATCCTGAAGACCTGACCTGTTGAGGGGTCTGGAGTTGAGAACCTCTAAAGTAGGTGACCATGGAGATCCAAAATAATTTTCTTCCTAATCCTTATTTAATGACTCTGGTCTATTATTGTTTAACTTTCACTCCTTGGGGGCTTATTCTGTAAACTCCGTTAGCGCTGACGCGTGCGATCTGCCCCGGAAAGCCCCATTGAATGAATGAATGGCGTGAATACCAAAGATGTGTAGCGGCTGACACTGGTTGCAGCTGGGCCTTTTTACGGCCGCGGCCATGGTGAAAGCAGCGGTGAACGTGCTGTAAACAAAAGGCCGTTACTCAATGAGGCCGGCCATGCACCACATGCGCACGAGAGCGACGGCGCCGCTGATTTTTAGTGCGACAAAATAATTTAATTTTGTCACGTGACGTCTGGGTCACTTGAGCGGTTCAGCCAATGAGGGAGAACCAGCTCTGTGAGGTCACGGCCATGCCTCCACCACGCCTCCCCATCACGTCTCCCCTAGACCACAAATCACCTCTGCGGCAGGTGCGCGCGCCTAGTTTAGCCTCGGACTTGGAGATGGAGTTCGGCATGTGATGAACCATTTAAAAAATAAAACACTTTATTTAGTATTTGGATCGTTTTTTTAACAATATAAGGGGGGAAGAATACAACTGGGAAAGGAACAGAAAATAAACTTTTGCAAAGTCTATATTGGTCACAAATGTTCAAGCCATGTATAAATAAAATCAGAATTGAATAAGAATATTAACACTATAAGGACATGCTCATATCTGAAGTGTTGAGGGTTCCTTTATTTTCAGTGTCTGGCTATCACACATCTGGCTGACATTTAATGGAGTAATCTATGCAATATCCTACATGTTTTATTTTATTTTTTTAAATAGATCAGTTCTGTCGTATCAGATAATATTTACTAAAAAAAATGAATTCAGCTCTTAATGCAATTTTTTATGAGTTTTTTTTTTTTTTTTTATAACTTGTATTTTATTGTGAACAAATGTATGGTATACAGAGTGAACATTATATGCATGCACAATATAAAATAGCACATGTAATGTGGGCTTTGGATCACATATATGAGAATCGCACAACTTTTCGAGCCCTACTCGGTCGTGCGAGTGCAGGTGAACAAATAATAAATAATAATTTTGAAAAAAAAAAAAAAAAGGGAGGGAAGGGTTGGGGGGGGGGGGTAGAAGGGAAAGGGGAGGAGGTAAAGGTGGTTGGTAGGGAAGGATATAACAAGGCTAGTTTTTCTTGAAGCATAGATGGCCCATGAGTTGTAAGGCTATAACTAGGGCTTTATTCAGCTTTAAGTAGTTGATCCCATTGTGTGTGTGGGGGTAGTTATTTTACTCTCCTGTAGGAGAACGCATTTCTTACTATTAAAGCCAAATTGTGTCACGCTCTACCCCAGGGATGTCTGTCTGTGCTAACCAAGGGGTCCAGACTTTTAGGAAGTTATCGCCAGTATCATTAACTAAACTTGTTAATTTTTCCATCTGGCAGATAAACCAAATACGATTCCGAATCTTTGGGATAATTGGAATATCGGGGCGTTTCCATAGTGCTGCAATCTCACACCGTGTGGCTATTGCAAAATGAGCAATTAATTTGTTATGTGACTTTGATAGATCCTTTAAAGGTCTGTTTAATAGAAACAGCCAAGGGTCAGGGGGAATAGAGAGGTCAAAAATCTTCTGAATCCAATTTCTAATTTTTTCCCAGATTTGGGTTATCAATGGGCAAGACCACAGCATATGTAACAGATCAGCTGTTCCTCCACATTGTTTGGGGCACAATGGGGAGGACCCTGGTATGTATTTCGATAATTTTAGTGGGGTGAGGTACCATCTCATAAGAACTTTATATGCGTTCTCCTTCAGTGTGGTGCATATGGAACTTTTGGCGGTGGCTAGAAATATGGAGTCCCAATCCTCATCATCTAGGGATTCCCCTAAATCTATCTCCCATTGGTTCTGGAATGAAGGTGTTTGCTGTTTAGATCTAGCAGATTCGACTACCTCTCCATAGATCGTAGATATAAGTCCCTTAGTGTCGGTTTCTGCCCGGCAGAGCTTTTCGAATTTCGTCAGGGGAGGGTACGGGGCAAATTTGTTATAGAATGCTCTAATCTGGAGGTATTTATAGAATTCTGAGTGGGGCAAATCTTTTTCTAATCTGATATGGTCGAATGTTTTAATTTTCAGATTATATCCTTCCATATCCTTGATTCTATTGTATCCTTTTAGTTTCCAGATTGAACTATTTGTACCAATTAGGCCAGGTGCAAAACATGGGTTATTCCAAATGGGGGACATCAGAGAACGTCCTGATGTGAGTGAGTTTTTTATGTTTGTTGCTTCCCAAACCGATATGGAGTTGGTCAATGAGGTGAGCGGTAGGGCAGCGGTTTTCCTCGCTTTTTTAGGTAGCCAAATCAGGTTGCTAAGCTCTAATGGAGAGCAAGCAGAACTTTCCAATTCCACCCATCTTTTCAATTTAGGGTCTGAATGCCATTGTATAATTTGACTTAATTGAGCCGCTTTGTAATATGATAACAGGCAGGGTACCGCTAAGCCACCTGCCAAGGTAGGTCTTTTCATATTTAGTTTATTAACTCTCGGTTTTTTTCCTCCCCAGATAAAGTTAGATATTGCAGACTGAAGTGAGAGTATATCCTTCAGTTTGAGTGGCACAGGCAATGTCAGGAAGAGGTATAGGATACGGGGAAGTAGATTCATTTTAACGCTATGTATCCTACCTATCCAAGAAATCTTCTTGGAAGACCATCTGATAAGGTCTTGTTTTAATGTCCAAATCAGGTTGGGATAGTTTGCATTATAGATGCTTTTTGCATCTTTGGTGATGTGGATCCCTAGGTATTTTATAGATTTCATTTGCCAATTAAATTTAAAATTTAGTTTCAGTAGTTTCTCCGTATGTCTAGGGAGATTGATATTCAAAGCTTCGGATTTGGATTGGTTTATTTTGAACCCAGAGACCTTAGAAAATTTGTCTAGTAGGTCAAATAGGTTAGGTAGTGAAGTGAGGGGTTTTGAAATGATTAGTAGGATATCGTCTGCGTACAGGGCCGCTTTATGTGATTGGGAATAAGCGTTTAACCCTGAGATGTCCGAATTATCTCTAATGCGTGCCGCCAGGGGTTCTATACATAGGGCGAACAGGAGGGGAGATAATGGGCATCCCTGTCTTGTGCCACTTTGAATTTGGAATGAGAGTGAGGGGAAGCCCTGATGTATAACCCTGGCGGTTGGGCCCGAGTACAGCGACATAATCGCTCCACTCAACCGATCCCCAAAGCCAAATGCTGCTAGCGTCTCTTGAAGATATGGCCAGTCTATCCTATCAAAAGCTTTTTCTGCGTCCAGACTTAATAACATGGTTTGAGCATTATTTTTGTTTGCCAATTCTAGCAGATCAATAAATCGTCGAGTGTTATCCGCTGCCTGCCTCCCTTTGATGAAGCCGACCTGATCTGGATGTATTAGTCTGGGTAGGATTAGACTTAATCTGTTGGCCAACAATTTAGCATATATCTTTATATCGGTATTGATTAAGGAAATTGGCCTGTAACTTTTACAGTTCAGCGGATCCTTGCCAGGTTTATATATTAATGATATAGAACTTCTTATAATATAGCCCCGAGAAACCATCTGGTCCTGGCGCTTTTGATGGTTTAAGTTCTTTAATGGCTTGTGATACCTCTTCTAATGTGAAGTCAGCGCCCAAAGCCTTTCTGTCCTGCTCTGTCAATCTCTCCAGTTTTGAGCTAGCTAAGAAATCTCTTAATGCTTTGCTCGTATTATTATTATGTGCCACTTTCCTTCCGTCATATAAGGAACCATAAAATGAACCGAATTCTTCTATCTTTTTGGGATTGGCTGTTTGTATGCCCGATTTTAAGCGTATAGCTTGGATGTTAAACTTAGATTGCCTATCTTTTAGCGCTCGAGCTAGCATCGTATCCGGCCTGTTAGCTTTTTCGTAAAACTTCCTCTTGGACCAACTTAGGGAATTATCTGCCCTGGAAGTCAATAACATATTCAATTCTATATTTGTATCTTTTAGATCCCTTGTTGTTTGTGGATCAGGGTTGGTTTTGTGGTTTGAGAGAAGAGAATGTAGTTTGGTTTGGAGTGTTTTGATTTTGGAATCTCTTTCTCGTTTTCTCTTAGCTGTGATATTGATTAATATGCCCCTTAAGGTTGCTTTATGAGCCTCCCAGAGAATCATATGGGATTCTACAGAGCCTGTGTTTATCTCAAAAAATTGAGCTATTTCTTGATCTATAACATCACAAATTTCAGGTATCTTAAGAATAGATTTGTTAAGTTTCCAGTTTGCACCTGGTCGATTGGCCCGGATATTGTTGCACCTTAGCTCTATTGGTGCATGGTCGGACCATGAAATATCATGGATCTCTGAATGAGTGACCATAGGAACCAGATGGCACGAGATAAAGAGGTAATCAATTCTACTATATGAGGTATGCGGGTGGGAATAAAAAGTATAATCTCTGGTAGATGGGTGGAGTTCTCTCCATATATCCACTAACTGGGTATCTTTTAGGCCTTTGTGAAGGGCGAATTGCGTCTTTTTATTGTCAGAGACTCCTCCTCCTGATCTATCTAATGCCGAATGCATTGTAATATTACAATCTCCTGCTACTATGATGCATCCTTTAGCTACTGAGTTTAGTATTTTGAAAAACTTTTCAAAGAAAATTGCATCTTGTATGCAGGGGGCGTATAGTGAAGCCAATGTGATAGGCTGTTCATGGATCGTTCCAATTACAATAATAAAGCGGCCTTCAGCGTCTTTTTTAATTGTCTGGGCGATAAATGGGACACTGTTACTGAATAGGATGGCTACTCCTCTTTTTTTGGCTGAGGCTGAGGCGGTGAAATATTGGGAGAAGCTCTTATCTAAGAATTTAGGTGGATTTTTGTTACTGAAGTGTGTCTCTTGTAGGAGCAACACATCCGCCTGTTTTCTCTTATAGTCCGTAAAAGCTAATTTTCTTTTGATTGGACTATTAAAGCCTTTTACATTGTGAGATATTAGTGTTAGCGCCATGTGTTGTAGTAAAAGAGGTAACTAGTGTAACAACTCATATACTCACTTTTAGCTATATCATCGGTGAATCTGTCTGTTGTGTTTGTAGTTCTCATGCCATATAGACCTGTCTGCAGGGCTCCAAATGTCCTTAGGAGGGGAGGGAAGGGGAAGGAGAGGGGATAGGGAGACAGAACAGGGGAAGAGACAGGAGGGATATCACAGGGAAGGGAAAAAAAAGTAAAAAGTAAACAGAAAACAAGAGCATACCTCGGGAGCCCCCGAAGATAGCCCCTGCGCCCAGAGGATAGGTCTTTTGGCTCCACCAAATGGGTGGGCCAAACTCCTGTATTGGAGACAGACCTCTCTGGGTCTTGTGGTCGGTCCACAACAATTGTTGTGATGGAACACATGCGCGTCGCCGGGGATACTCCCTCCGGCACAATTTCCATATATTTATTATCTTGTTAATTGCGACAGATAAAACTGGGTGTTATAAATGTCAAATAGAAATAGAAACCTTAAAATAAACAGGAACCATAGAACAGAGAATCGTTACAGCTGTAACTTTAGCTGTATGTAATAAAAACTTTAATAATAAAGTAATAACAACTTTAATAATAAAGTTAATAATAATAATAATAATAATAATAATAATAATAGTATAAACATATTGCATGTTATGTTGTATATATATGTAGGTGTGTTGTGTGATGTGTGTATGTGGTATGTGTGATATTATATTATTACATATATGTTGCATTGTTACATGCTGCATGCATATGTTACATTGATATATATATATGGTTGATATATGGTTGATATATACATGTGATATACTGAAATATATATTACATCGCGTATTAAGCGCTTTATATATACTGTCATATACTGTAAGCTATGCACTATGTTCTATGTATCATACACAGTATATACTTTATATTATGTACCATAGGGACTACATATACTATGCGTTGTACTAATATGCGCCGTACTTTGTACTACATGATGAAGACGGCATATATGTATATGTATATGGGGGCTATATATAATGTATACTATTATCTCCTATTTTCCTTTACCAGTATGAGTAGCAGTTCTATCCCTACCATCAATATACCTACGTTAGGGAAGGTTTAGTTAAAAGACAGTTGGTTAAGCTGATATATTATTAGGATTTAGAGGCTTTCAGTTTTTGGCGTAATATCTATATAGTTATTACACCCCAAACATTACTCAAGAGATAAGTAATTTTGTTATGTCTCATATAAACTTTAGATGATCAATTTCACAGCTAATATATTTAATTCTCTGTACATAGTAAGGGATTTAGACACGTTTATTTAAATCACAGAAACGTTAGCACCATACCTATATTATATGCCCTATATATCTGTCTCATATAGCTTATTTGTCTTGTAGATCATATGTCTTGTTTGTCATATCATATCATATGTCTTCCCTGTCCCACTTGTCAGGCAGTTCTTAGAAGTTATTTAGGTCAGTCTATTATTTATCACAAAAGTTGTTATTACATACAGCTAAAGTTACAGCTGTAACGATTCTCTGTTCTATGAGTTTTAATACACTGAGTATCTTTTCATTTCTAGAGCTGGTTTATCCCACCTCCCCAGCAGTGCGAGATATTGGCAACACTTTCCTGTTTGGGATAATTTGTTGTCAATGTTCCCAGCAGTTTGAGCTTCAAACTGTAACAACAGATAATGTTACTTTAGTAATATAAGGATACATTGTAGCTGCTGAATTACACTACACTGACTGAAGGATTGATTGAAGCTAAAAGGCAGCCATTTAATAAACCCATGGAATCAGGATCTTTGTTGATCTATCATGGGAGAACGAATTAAATCAGCAGCATCGGTAATAATATTTCAATAATGGTAATCAAAGGCTGCATATGTTAAAGCAAAAATAAAATGATATATATATTTTTTTTTAAGTGCCACGAGGGTTGCCTCTTTAAATATAAGAGATTAAGTTATCTGGGTGCTTGTTAATATTTGGGATAGGTTTCCCCAGAATTAGAGTCCAGGGATCTTTGTTAATTTTTATATCAGTATAGGAATGGATAAACCTCAAGACCCTGTCCCATATATTCTGTATCTTAGGAAGATAAATAAATAAAAAACCTGTTATAAGGTGAAAGAACAGGTTTCATGGTGTTTAGTTTAGTAGGGTTTTTTTATCATCTGTCAATTATTTTGTACAAATGTTCTTTTATGACTGTACATACTGTCGAGGCCGAGTTTATTCTTACCTTTGCCCGGTCTCGGCTGCGACAGGAACCGGGCGCGCGCCAGGGTGTCCCGTGCGTGTGCCGAAGCCTCGGAGGAGCGGTCCTGCGATCGGGGCTTCTCCCTCCCCTCTCCGGGTCCGCCGGGTCCCCCGGAACCCACCACCGCCGTCCCCCACATCGCGGGACACCAGGGCTCCCTCGGGGGGCGCAGGCACCCGATGAAGCGTGACCGCGCATCTGTGACGCGCGGCACGCCGAGGGGATTTGGCTAGCAAACCGGGAAATCTCCCGGCTTGTGGAACTAGCCAACAAAGAATTAAACGTGTCGCCAGTGTATGGAACTTTTGCCAGCTGTCTACCGCGGATCTTGCCGATCCTCCCAGTCCAAATCGTGCCCCAGCTCCCTCTCCAAGGATTTGATATATTGATCCTTCCTGGATTAATCCAATGTAGAAAAAAATTGTATAAAGAGTAGAGGATGCAAACGTATACAGTACATTAAAAAAGGTACCAGCTGGGAGGCTATTTTATTTAAAGGTTTGGTTAATTTACAAACATTTACAATAGTCCCTCTTCAAATTCAGGTCATTTTAACAAATGTTAATAGTAGATTTAATATAAGATCTATAAAACATATGTTTGATACGGCAAAAAAAAAAACAGTAAACCAGTTAACAAAAAGAGTCATCCTGACCTGGACCCCAGGTACGAATTCTTGGTTTTGGCTGAGACAAAGTTGTAAGAGATGGGTTGTTAGTGAGTGCAATTTCGAATTTAACTTGATCCCAAGATCTGCATAAGTGGTTTAAAATCATATTATCATTGATATTCACTTCTATAATTTTTACTAATCCATATTAAATCAGAAAGGGCTTCTGAAGGTAAGAAGGGTAACTCAATGCCAATCCATCTCTTGATTCGTGAATGAGGTATCGCATTGCTAATTGGCCCAGTTGAGTTGCCCAGTAATGGGAGAAGGGAGACCTATTCCTCCATAGTCACGTGGTCTAAAAAAAAAAGGATCTTTGTGATGGGATGGGGTAACCAGGCTCTATAATAAAGGTCAAGTCTGTTTTGGTTACCCCTTCTCTGTGTATAAGGGTCCCAGAGAATTTAATTTATTTATTTCAAATATTTTACCAGGAAGTAATACATTGAGAGTTACCTCTCATTTTCAAGTATGACCATCATGCCAAATCGTAATGTGTCTCGCTTCTGCACTTTCTCTATTTTCTACATTTCGGAAATACAATTTGCTAAATGTCACCATCTTCACCAAATTTAAAAAAATACTTTGGTAAAATGTTGGCATTCATGACAAATTTGGAACAAAAATTTAAAAAAAAATGTTGGCAAATAAAAATAGCTTAAATTTCCTGAAATTGCTAAATTTTGAAAAATGTGCCTAGAAATGTGCAAAGTGGAACGCGACCGGTTAAAAAGATAATGAACAAGCACTCACCCTGTCTCTGGTCCTGCATCTCTATCCAAAAACAACTATCCAAAAACCGTTTTGCATCAGCACTCACAATGGAAATCAAAGAAAATTAAGGACTTACTTTTCTTTTTGATCTCACCAAGTTTCTTCTTTAATGTATCAAAAAAAGCAGCGATACAGCAAAAATGCTGATGGGGCCAGGAGGCCTTGAAAGGCTGATCTATTGTGCACATACAGTATAACAGTGTGTGTCTGCTAACGTTTTCCCTTCCCTGTGTGTGCTGATGTTTTTGCTGTATTGCTGCTTTTTTTTTAATATACATTAAAGAAGAAACTTGGTGAGACCGAAAGGAAAACGTACAGTAAGTCTTTCATTTACTTTCATTTACTTTTAGAGTGCTGATCCTGTGTGGTTTTGTACTCAATGCTACATGTCACACCGTGAAACCATCCATGATGCTGGTACAGTGTGACCATCTGCTGATGTTCAATAATATGTCTCTCTCTGTGTCTCTCTGTGTGTTACTCTCTGTATCACTCTGTCTCTCTGTGTTACTCTATCTCTGTGTCACTCTATCTCTGTGTCACTCTCTCTGTGTGTCACTCTGTCTGTGTGGCACTCTGTCTGTGTGGCACTCTGTCTGTGTGTCACTCTGTCTGTGTGTCACTCTCTCTGTGTGTCACTCTCTCTCTGTGTGTCACTCTCTCTCTGTGTGTCACTCTCTCTCTGTGTGTCACTCTCTCTGTGTGTCACTCTCTCTCTGTGTGTCTCTGTGTGTGTGTCTCTCTCACTCTGTTTCTCGCTCTCTCTCGCTTTCTCTCTGTGTGTCTCTGTGTTTCTCTCTGTGTTTCTCTCTGTGTGTCTCTCTCTCTGTGTGTCTCTCTGTGTGTCTCTCTCTGTGTGTGTCTCTCTGTGTGTGTCTCTCTGTGTGTCTCTCTCTCTGTGTCTCTCTCTGTGTCTCTCTCTGTGTCTCCCTCTGTGTCTCTCTCTGTGTCTCTCTCTGTGTCTCTCTCTGTGTGTCTCTCTGTGTGTCTCTGTGTGTCTCTCTATCTCTCTCTCTGTCTCTCTCTCTCTCTCTCTCTGTGTCTCTGTCTCTGTCTCTCTCTCTCTGTCTCTGTCTCTCTGTCTCTCTGGTCTCTCTCTCTGTCTCTCTGGGTCTCTCTCTCTGGGTCTCTCTCTCTCTGGGTCTCTCTCTCTGTGTTTCTCTCTCTGTGTTTCTCTCTCTCTCTCTGGTTCTCTCTCTCTCTCTCTGTCTGTCTCTCTGTGTGTCTCTATGTCTCTCTCTGTCTCTCTCTCTGTCTCTCTCTGTCTCTCTCTCTGTCTCTCTGTGTGTCTCTCTGTCTCTCTCTCTGTCTCTCTCTCTCCGTCTCTCTGTGCATCTCTCTGTCTCTCTCTGTGTCTCTCTGTCTCTCTCTGTCTCTCTCTGTCTCTCTCTGTGTCTATTTTGTAGTACAAAACAGAAAGTGAATCCCTGCGCTTCTCCCTTTGGGATAGCAATCAATGGGGAATATAAATATATGTATGGTGTAAATACCTATAAGAAAAAAGGAGACGTATATTTATATTCCCTATTGATTCCTATCCCAAAGGGAGAAGAGCCGGGATTCACTTTCTGTTTTGCACATTTGTATGGCCATTTCCTTCACTAGCTGCATGCTCTTTACATGGAGAAGCGCAGTGATTATATATTTGTTTTACTCTATTTTGTAGTACACCAAACAGTGTAATGGAGTGGGATGGTATTTTGTTCCAAGGTAAACTGTGCTCTTACATATTAAATATATTACCACTAAAAAACACATTGTGGTAAAAATAAAATATCTTTCAAAAAATCCTAAAGCGATTCAGTAAACACTGATAAGTTGGTTCTCCAACTCGCTCAATTCTAGTAGCTCCGATCAGCATATCGAGGCTGATCGCCGCTCTAGAATTGAGATTTCCTTTCCAAATTGTCCCGTCAGAAAAAGTTGGCAAGAAGGTGGTGAGAAGCTGCCAATAAGCGGCGAGAGGGCACTTAGAAAATAAAATGCATTTTTCCTGCATCGGATTGATGCCGGGAGACTCCAGAGCTGATATCCATTAATATCAGCCCCGGAGATCCCCGGCATGAATCCCATGCATGAAAAATGCATTTACAGGCAAATTCATTACCTTAGCAGCTAACCGCTAAGGCAATGAAGGGGTTAACCCCTCCTGCTACCCACCTGGTAGGCCTAAACACCCATCTTTGGGGCTACTACCCACCCTCGCTACCCACAATAAACAAAAATACACACAACCCTACTACCCACCTCTTAGGCCACCAATAACCATTATAATATGTAATAATGACCAATACACAACCCACCCCCTGTGCCCCCCCCCCCCTTATAACCATAATTATTTTTTTGTATACACAGGATTAATACCACAGGCAAGCAGAGGTCCCCAGGTGGTCCCTGTGGGTGTCCGGGGGTCCTCGGGTGATCCCTGTGGGTCCCTGCTGGCCTGCAGTACCATTCGTGCTGTAAAAATAAATAAAGATGGCATACATTTCAATAAAAACACCACCCCTCCCCCCAACACATACAGTACAGTAATGTGCAAACGAACTATTATCCAGATATGAATAATAAATCATTTGCCCATTATTAAACAAAACAGCCAGGCAGCATAAATAAAGTAAATAAAAACAGTTCTTACCCCATGCATTATAAAGGGCATCCTCGTCCGCATACTGCAGGGCCATGTCCTCCGATGCCAGCAAGAATACATTCAAAAATACAATCTAATGGCCCCTAACCCCTTAATCACCTTAGTGGTTAATAACGGCTATAATAATTAAGGGGTTAAATCACCCTCCCCAACTACACACTCTGGAGGCCTAACCACCCACCCCAGACCAATTATACACATCATGTACCCATTGATTGGATCATACCCATACAATATGGGCATGCTAAGCTACTATAGAAGTCAAAGGTCACCCTAATACAAAAGCATAAATGTCCAAAATACACAATAATAAAACATATACAACAAGCACCTAAACCCCCAGAAACAAAAATTAAAAGCACTAGCCAACCAAGCAATTACCTAAATAAAATCACTAGATATTCAATAAAATAATTAAAACCACTAGGCATTCAATTACATAAATCATACCACTAGTCAAACAATACATTTAATACATAAAAGCACTAACCAACACAACAATTAATTAATACAACCACTAGGCAACACATACATTGAAACCAGTAGCCAACAAAAAACATCATTTAATAAAAACGCTAACCAATCTGTCCCAAAAAAAATACACCTGCCATCACAATTCAAAACAATTTAATTTAAACAATAAACAGAAATAGAGAATATAACAGTCAATAGAGGAAATGCATTTGGCCAAAAATGCATTGGCTACCACTGTATTCGTCTGTACCCTAAGCAGGCACAGACTAATACATTATCAGTCAAGGGATTGCAAAATCCACAGAGTGTTTTGCTAATAATAATAAAAACTCTGCAAACACGAATCGCCCTTTTTGACATTGATCCGCTGAAATCCGTGGACCAATGGAACCGGCCGATTCGCTGCAGATCCAAATGTGCCCCCAAAACGTCACCATCTCTACTGCTAAGCACTTGCCACTTGTACACTGACAAACAAGTACTGTGTGCAATTGTGCACGTGTATCACACTACACAGCAGCAAAGAAGCAGCATGTATGTACTTCATGCTTTTAATGTAAATCACCTGAACTCGTGAAAAGGTTGCTTTTGTTAGTGTCTGCATCTTCACAAACTTTCTTACAACACTGTAGAGTTTGTTGCTATTGTGTCAGGCGGATAAATTGAAACCCTGTCTTTCATCACCTGTAAAAATCTAATGGAATGACAAACAATGGCTATGTGTGCGATCAAGTTGCAACATCACACAGATGAGTGATCATTCATGTCTCAAAGGTTAGGAGAGAGTGAAAACACACTACAGCTTCATGCAATATGTATTACCATACCCATTGTCTCATTCATTGGCCTTGGCATCTCTCTTGCTAGTTACTGCAGCTGAAGGTGAGCCAATGCAGACCTCTGTGACACAAATAGCTCTCTTATGATCTAAACAGCACAATCCTAAAAGGACTCCAGTTTTTATTATACATCACTACAGCCATTGCATTAATACTCAAGGCATTGTCACTTCAAACTACAGTAAATCATTTTTATTTAATTATTTATGTCCATGGACATGTTCCTGTTCAAAGACATTAGTTTCATTCTAGCCGCTACTTTTTATTTTCTCAACAATTTCCAATGGATAGTAATATCTTCTTACAGCTGAAGCAGCAACAACGTTTTGCCAACTAAGGCACTGCATTCCAGCATTTAAGGAGTTAATTTGAGATCAAAGACAAAGGATATCCAAAAAAGGCAGACCTAAATCTTAACAAAACGACATTCCTGGTGGAAAACCAAAATACATTTGAATGCTTAATTATTTAGGGACTTTTAATGTTTACTTTACAATGTATTTATAGGTAGGCAACATAAACACTTTTAGTAGTAGGAAAATTATCACACTTTCATTTAGTTAAGTTCTTTATATATAAAATTTGCCGTGTAACATTTCTTCAAAGAAACAATAAACAGGATATAGTGCTCCCAGGTGTAAATATTACAAATATAATCAAGTACGTACATCTGGAACAATTAAATAAGTAGTGACGGACATCCAGAAGTGACTCCAAAGAGTTCAAGCGTCTATAGTTCGATTTCAGAGAAGGACCTTGTGCCCTCGGCCACATATAATGGACTTACTCATAGTCTCACTAGTGGCTATCAGAGCCCATCGCATGCAGAACCGAGTGCACACGGTCCTATTCTGAAGTCGTACTATGGATGCTTGAACTCTTTAGGGTCACTTCTGGTTGTCCATCACTAATTGTGTACATATGTAACCTTTGATATTGGAGTATATTTTGAATACCCCTGTAGTGCTTTCTCTTGCTGAATTTTTCTTTAAGAACCACACAAGGCAAAGGTTCAGCCCGAAACACAGATTCGCAAAGCTGTGTTGAAGGGGCAATCCCTCTTAGGACCAAAGGGAAATAATTGCAATGACATGTTTAAGAGGTCTCCTCTGGGGTATTGATACATTTTTTACCCAAATCTGACACTTATTTAGTTAATATTTTTTAAAGTTAGACTTGGGAGGGGTTTGATATCCTCTGGCAGCTCCCTTTTGTGGGGTGTCACTGTGTGACTCACTGTGTGATCAGCAACTGCTTGAACAGCCAGCCCCCCCCCCCCCCTTCCACACATCCCCTTGTCTTTATTGGTCAATTGCTAAAGAAAGAGTGGAATAAGGTTAAAGAAAACATGTAAATGATATTCAGAGGCATATAAGAAATTAAACTGGTCGACTATGTGGGATATAAACTTTTTTTTTTTTAAATATCTTTCCTTTATTGGTGTCATACAGTGGGTAGGTACATGTTACAGAAACTGATTAACAAGCCAACTTGTATATACGACGCAGTACATGTACATTACATGGGGGAGGTAAGCGACACACAATAATCCCTTTTCCTTTTTTCAGAGATGAAAAGAAGAGGGGGAGACAAAGGAAGGGTGGATAGTTGGGAACGACTTTGGGAAGAGAGAGGGGGAGGACGGGGGGGGGTATGAGGGGGGGGGAAGGATTTTGAGGTTCGTTGGGGGGGGGGGGGATGGGTGTTGCTGTAAGGTTTATGTGGGGGTTGGTAGTCCTGGCCAAGGTTCCCAGACTGAATAAAATTGTGGGGTTTTTTGTTTCAACATTGCCGTCAGTTTTTCCATAGTCATAATTCCGCCTATCCTAGAGATCACTGTCCTTCTGGAGGGGGCTTTAATTTTCTTCCACGCCGCCGCAACACAGCATCTCGCAGCCGTCAATATTGCCGCTGTGAGTCTGGCAGTAGGGGCAGGGAGGTTGTCGATTGGTTTTCCCAGCACGTAGGTCAGCGGGTCCAGGGGTATTTCTATATCCAGGGTCTCGGTCAGGAGGCCCTGGATCCGGGACCAGAATCTTTGGATCTCCGGGCATGTCCACCAAATATGGGACATGTCCCCCCTTTGACCACAACCTCTCCAGCATTCATCTGAAGTGCCTGGGTAGATTTGGCTCAGTCTACTCGGGGTCAGGTACCAGTGAAATAATATTTTATAGAAGTTTTCTTTTGTGACGGAACAAATTGATGTTTTGGTGGCTGCCTCCCAGATATCCTCCCAGTCCTCAAGGTCCAAGTTGGTATTTAGAGCTTCGTTCCATTTCTGCATATACAGGTGGTTGGGGGGGGGGGCTGGGATGCCTCGAGCGTTTTATATATCTCTGATATGAGGCCCTTTTGGTATTCGCCTTTGAGGCAGAGGGTCTCGAATCTGGAGCGCGGCGGGAACTTTAGGGTAGGGGACTGGGTTCTAAGGAAGTGTCGAAACTGTAGGTTTTGGAATGTGGGTAAATCGGGGGACGAAAATTTAGCTCTTAGTTCCAGGAGGGGCATGGCCTCGTCTTTTTCCAGCAAATCCGCAACCACTCTGATGTTTAAGCCTTGAAATTGGCTGAATTGGGTTCGGGCACACCCGGGTGGGAAGTCCAGGTTTCCGAATAAGGGGGTCAATTGAGAGGGGGTTGAAGCTAGGCCGTATTTCCCTTTGGTTTTTAACCATGTCGACCACGTGCATCTCATAGCCCCGAGGCCAAGTCTCAACGATTTCTTGTTTTTGTGGGATGGGGACCACAATAGAGTTGGGAGGGTGTTCGGGGACGCGTGATGTGTCTCTATCTCCAGCCAACAATTGGAGGTGGGGGGGCTGTTCCATACTACCGCCTGCCTCAATTGGGCTGATTGGTAGTATCGGAGTATGTCCGGTGCCCCCAGGCCCCCTCTCGTCCTCGAGGCCAAGAGTACTGACCGTGGGGCCCTGGCTCTCCGCTGTTGCCAAATAAACCTTAGAATATGGGCCTGGATATTCCTCAGTTCTGCTAATGGTACAGGGATGGGGAGGGTCTGAAAGAAATAGAGTAAACGGGGTAGGATATTCATTTTTGTGGATACTATTCTTCCGAACCAGGAGATCTGGTGGGTTAGCCAGGTCTCTAGATCTTTTAAGATTTGGCGGAAGAGGGGGGGGTAGTTAATTTGGTATAATGAGTTATATGAGCTCGCTATTTTAATTCCAAGGTACTTGATATGGGAACTATTCCATTTGTATTTAAATTTCTTCTGTAGGGCTGACCAAACGGGGTTCGGTAGGGAGATGCTGAGCGCCTCCGACTTGTCGGTATTGACTTTATAGTCTGACAGTTGGCCAAATTCGTTGAGGAGTTTTTCTAGGTTAGGGAGGGAGGTGAGGGGGTCTAACATGGTGAGGATTATGTCATCGGCGAACAGGGATATTTTGTATTCCCTGTCTCCGATTGGGATACCTTTAATAGTGGGTTCAGTTCTAATTCGGGCGGCCAGGGGCTCTATGGATAGGGCGAAAAGTAGAGGGGAGAGGGGGCAGCCTTGTCTAGTGCCGTTCTGTATTTTTATTGGGTTGGAGCGGCCTCCCGGGAGTTTTAGTAGGGCTGTTGGGTTAGTATAGAGGGCCCGTACGCCAGCCAGATATGGTCCGGAGAAGCCGAATTGGCTCATCGTTTGGTCGAGGTAGGACCATCTGATGCGGTCAAAGGCCTTCTCCGCGTCGAGGCTTAGTATCAGGGCCTGGGATTGTTTGAGGTGCACGTGGTCTATTATATCAATAATTTTGCGGGTGTTGTCAGAGGCCTGTCTTCCTGACACAAATCCCACCTGGTCTATATGAATTAGTCTTGGGAGAATAGGATTCAGCCTGTTTGCGAGGATTTTGCTGAAAAGCTTGAGGTCGGAGTTTAGCAGGGATATTGGGCGGTAGCTGCCTCATTGAAGTGGGTCTCTGCCCTCTTTATGTATAATAGCCAGATTGGCTGCTGACATAGTGTCTGGGATCTGTTGATCCTGCATGAAGGAATTGTACATTTCTAGGAGGTGAGGGGACAGGGGGCCTACAATTTTTTTATAATAACCGTTGGTAAATCCATCCGGTCCAGGTGTTTTAGCTATTTTAAGTGAGGATATTGCTTTTTTTAGTTCCTCTTGAGTTATTTTCTTATTTAAGAACTTGAGTTCTTCTTGTGTGAGGGTTGGAAGGTTGCATTTGGTTAGGTAGTCGGAGGTATTTTTGGCGTTATCCTTTGGGTGGCCAGTGGGGGGAAGGTTGTAGAGATCCGTGTAGAACTCTGCAAACTCACTTGCGATATCTTTCTCATTATAAGAGATTAGACCGCTTTTAGTCCTGATCTTTGTGATCTGGGTCTTTGCTTTCATGCCTCTTAATTTGGAGGCCAGAAGTTTGTCCGCTTTGTTGCCCCTATCGTAGAACCGCTGTTTGGTCCATTTCAGGGCTCTCTCTACCTCGTCAAGTTGAAGCAATTTTAGGTCGGATCTCGCTTTCTCGAGTGCTCTGTGCACCTTTTTCGATAGGGATAGCTTGTGTGAGCGCTCTAACGCAAGAATTTTATCAGTAAGTTCGTTCTGGGCTTTCTGTTTAAGTTTTTTCTTGTAGGAGGCTATTGATATGAGTTCCCCTCTGATGGTGGCTTTGTGGGCCTCCCATAGAGTTGCTGCCGAAGGTACTGAGCCTTTGTTTATTTGGAAAAAGGTGAGCAGTTTTTGCTTAATTGTTTTGACTACTTGTGGGTCGTTGAGAAGCAAGTCGTTAAGTTTCCAATTATATGTTAATGACTTGACGAAAGGCAGAGAGAGGGTGAGTGCGATAGGGGCATGGTCGGACCACGTTATTGGGCCTATTTCGGAGTGGGAGGATGCCTGGAGAACATTATTGGTGCCTAGAAAATAGTCGATCCTCGAGTAAGACTGATGGGGGGTTGAGTAGAAGGAGTAGTCCCGCTGACCCGCGTGCTGGGCCCGCCAAATGTCTGTCAGAGAGTACTCTTTGAGGATATCTTGGAATTTTTGGGCTTTTGTCTGTAGTTGGGTGGAGTATGGGGCAGTAGTTTGGCCTGATATGTCATGGTCTGGATTAAGTACCATATTTACGTCTCCGACAAGGAGAAGGGAGGAGAGCGTCGATTGGTCGAGAGTGCTAAGGAGGTTCTGTAGGAATTGAGTTTGGTTGGCGTTTGGGGCATAAATATTAAGGATAGCTATGGGGGAGCCTGAGAGCGTGCCTTGGAGTAATATATATCGTCCCTCGGGATCTTTGGTTATCAGCGTCGGGGCAAATGGTATATTGTTTTTAATCAGGATGGCCACCCCTCTTTTCTTGCTGGGGGAGGAAGCAAAAAACGCTTGGGGGTACGTGTGGTTAAATGTGTTTGGTGGGTCTGTATTGTTATAATGGGTTTCTTGAATGCAAATTATATCACCTTTAGTCTTTTTAAATTCTTGGAGGGCTAATTTGCATTTGCGGACCGAGTTAAGGCCTTTGACGTTCAAGGAAATAATTTTGATCGACGCCATTAGTGGGGGGGGGGGTCTCGGGGATAAGCCCCTGTCCCTGAGTTATTCCCATGTCAGGGTTGATTTGAGCGTCGGGGTGCATGTGCGGGGGGAAGTTTCTGGTTTTCCCGCGGGGGATGCTGGGGGAGGGCCGACGGGGGGAGGATGGGGTGGGGGGGAAGAGAGGGAGGGGGGGGAAGACACAAGAGGACAAGAAAGAGAGTGGGCTATCCTGGAGCCCGAAAAAGGTTCCTCTTGACATTCTAGTGTCAAGGGGTTGGGGTGCAACAAGACCCCTAGGAGAACTTTCGGGGCGTCACTCGCGGACCGCAGCCAGTAAGAAGGGTCCGGCGCCCCCATCCTATTACTAGTAGGGGGGGGGGGGAGGGTCCAAAGTAAGGAGGGAGAACTCTGGTTTACGGAGGCCTTACTCTCCTACGTTAGGGGGGGGTCTGGTGTTTATAGTTGGCACTGGTAGGGCAGCGCTACTCTTTAGTGGGGGTATGTCCTTAGGTTGATTCCCACATTAACCTTGTGATTGTACATTGATATGCAGTAAGCAAAGGTGGATATACATGCAATATTTCGGTCCTGAGGGGGGGGGGGTAGGGGAGAGAGAGGGGGGGTGGGAGGGGGGGGGTAGGGAGGGGAGGTGTGGTGAGGGGGAGGAGGGAGGAGGGGGGGGTGGGAGCATATAGGATACACATGGTTGGCAGCTGGTTTAAACATTGCTCTCGGGGGGAGTTCCATTCCCAGGCCGAGGTCACTCTTATACATTGCTGTTTGACTATACATTTATACATTGATATGTAGCATTACTGGTTGGTTTGATATAAGACATTTCTCCTCTAGGGAAAGGGGGGGAGGGGGGGAGGGGGGAGGGAGGGGAGGGGAGGGAGGGGGGGGGGGAGGAGGAGAGGGGGGGGAAGGGGGGGGTCTGGTGTTTATAGTTTGCACTGGTAAGGCAGCGTTACTCTTTGGTGGGGGTATGTCCTCAGGTTGATTCCCACATCAACCCCGTGATTGTACACTGATATGCAGCAAGCCAAGGTGGACACACATACAGCACTTCGGTTTTGAGGGGGGGGGAGGGGAGAGAGAGGGGGGGGGGGAGAGGGGGGGTGGAGAGGGGGGGGTAGGGAGGGGAGGTGTGGCGAGAGGGGGAGGAGGGAGGAGGGGGGGATGGGAGGGAGGAGGGGGGGATGGGAGGGGGGGTGGGGAGGTGGGAGCATATAGGATACACATAGTTGGCAGCTGGTTTAAACATTACTCTCGGGGGGAGTTCCATTCCCAGGCCGAGGTCACTCTTATACCTTGCTGTTTGGCTATGCATTTATACATTGATATGTAGCATTACCGGTTGGTTTGACATAAGACATTTCTCCTCTAGGGGGGGGGGGGGGGAGGGAGGGGGGCAGGTGGGGGGGGAGGGGGGGAGGGAGCATACATTATTCGTGACCTTGACATTTTATTTAAACATTGCTCTCGGGGGGAATCTCATTCCTAGGCCTAGGGGTCCCTTGCATTATGTCTTTTTCATCTAGTCAGTCAGTTGTTGGTCATACATTGGTATATAACTATACAGACTGGAAAAACATAGTACCGATGGTTAAGCATAGTACAGGTCTTCTCTTGTGGGGAGGGGGGGTAGGTGGGGGGGGAGGGGGGGTAGGTGGGGGGGGGAGGGGGGTAGGTGGGGGGGGGAGGGCTGAAAGTTATCCGTGGGGGGGGGGGGCGGGAGGAACACTTGGGGGGTTATCTAACATAGTAATTTATCTGATTAGTGAGGGGGGGTGGGGGGGGGCATATTGTATATAGCCTTTTCTAGCATTTGGGAATTATCACTGAGGTGGGGTTAGTTTCGTGCCGGGATGTTGTTTGGAGGTGTATGGTTGAATCTTGAGGCTTATATGATGTGGCAATTGCTGTAATGTAAGCTGTTGTGTCTGGTGCTACTCCGGTTCTGTTCAGGGGGGGGGGGTGGGGGGAAGTATACGGGGCGGAGAGGTGTGAAGGGGGGGGCAAGGGGAGACAAGGGGGTTCGGGGGGGGACCATACAATTACGGGTTCAGTTGGGAGCCTTATAATTCTGGGGGGGGAGTTTCAGTAGAGGTGTTCAATTGGGTCTGGATCTTGTACACATATATCCTTGTTTTGGCGGTAAGAGGGGAGAGGGGGGGGGAACTCGGGGGGACATGGAAAACCAGAGAGGTAGGATATCTTATATACCTTTGGGGAATATCGGGGTACATCATAAGGGGAGAGAGAGAGGGGGGGGGAAGTTTCTGTTTATACAACCTGCCCCCTGTGGAAGAGGGGGGGGGGGGAAAGGGTGGCTCCGGGAACGGATCCTGGGTTGCAGTGTCCATAGCAGGAGTCTCTGGCTCTGTTATCTTGGCGTGCGGGCACATTGAGTCAGGAATCCAGGGCACTTCATGCTCGTCAGGAGCACCGACCAGGTGTGCCTGTGTAGGTATGCAGCAGCCGACCCGCGTCTCCGGAGCCCGGATCTTCGTTGGTGCAGCTCTGGAGCACGTAAGTGACACAAGAGGACCGCGCCCGGGGAGGAGCAGCGCGGATGCCGTTTCCTCCCATTGCAGTCCGAGACACCACGGGTGGGGCCTCCATTCCCCTCGGTCTCGGGGAGAGACAGAAAAGGTGAGTGGACGTTTTACTCGTGGGGGGGCGGGAGGTAGGAGAGGGCTTTGGTTAGATAGTGGCGGGGGGGGGGAGGGGGGAGGGAAGAGAGGAGGGGGAGAGTGGAGGGGGGGGGGGACTGGGGGGAGGGGGCGGGGAGGGGGAGATAGTTCATGGGGTGGGAGTTGGGGGGCCTCTCGGGGCCAGAGGGGTGCTTTGTGCACTGAGGGTTCTTGCGTTGGGTGCTTGCTGTTATCTTCAGGGCCTCTGGGTCCGCGTGGGATGACTGTGGGGGCCTCTTGTGTTTTTCTTGGGCCTCGTAGTTGTCTGGATCATCCGGATTCACCGTTGGCGCTGGCTCGTCAGTCTCTACGATGTTCGGGGGGCTTCTTGTAGGGGCGTCTCTGACGTCTCCTCGGTATTGGGGCGGCTGCTCTTCTGTGGTGGGAGAGGGATCCCTAGCGCTTTCAAGAAGTTTTTAGCACCTTCAGGGGTTGTCACTGTATGGTGGCGGCCATTACGGAGCACCATTAATTTGAAGGTTAACCCCCAGCGATATTTTACCCCCTGGTCTCTGAGGTAGGAGGTAAGTGGGCGCAGCGCATTTCTTTTATTCATTGTTATCTGGGAAAGGTCGTTGTAGAGTTGGATTTGTGCCCCGTCCATGGTCACAGTCCTCATTTCTCTGGCCGCCGCCATGATGCGGTCTTTAGCAGAGTATGCGTGCATTCTCAGCACCACATCTCTGTGTCTATTTGGGTCCGATGATTTCGGGGCCAGGGCTCTGTGGGCACGGTCCGTGTGCAGGTCATGGTCTGATAGATCAGGGACGAGCTGCAGAAAGAGTCTGCGGAGGAATGGTTGGAGTTCTTCGTGGGAGATAGTTTCTGGGATGTTTTTGAGGCGGATGTTTTGCCTTCGCTCCCTGTTCTCCATGTCCTCTAACGTGTCCTGTATATGCTGAATCGCCTCTCCACATCTCAGTACTTCCTCGCGTGTCTCAGCCTGTTCATTTGAGGCTACCTCCATCTTAACCTCCAGGTCTTCCCTCCGCTCCGTCAGTGCTTCTACTTCTGCCCGGATGGTTTGGAGGGCCTTTTCCGTGTCCTCCTGAACTCCCCTCCTCATTTTAATAATTAGGGCATCAAAAAAGTCTTTATTTAGGACGGGGGGATCTGAGTCAGTCGGGCTCTGTCGGCCGCTGCGCACCTCGTGCTCCGGTTCTTCTCCGGCGCCATCTTGCTCCTCGGAGCTGATCTCAGCTAGGCGTTGCGCCGGAGCGAAGAACTTGGTGACGGGGCATTGACTCTTCCTCTGCGGCTTCCCTGCCATCTCTTCAGAGTGAGT
This sequence comes from Ascaphus truei, assembly GCF_040206685.1. NCBI lineage: Eukaryota > Metazoa > Chordata > Amphibia > Anura > Ascaphidae > Ascaphus > Ascaphus truei. The sequence goes on from NC_134494.1 coordinate 34,385,458, forward strand.
ACTCGGGGTGGGATCGATTTTCGGGGGGTTTGGGGTGGGGAATGAGCTTATTCTATTATTTATCTTGGTGAGGGCGCCGGGAGCTCTTCCACTAGCAGACCATCGGCTGTGACGTCACCGGAAGTCCCCCGGGATATAAACTTTAAGTGACTTAGCGTGCATGATATTAACCTCATCTAATATCACGTTTTGCAGTACCGCATATCTTAAAGACTAATAATGTACCATCAAGTCATGTTTTTTCTCGGAAAGAGAATTGTGTGAACTATAATGTGCTAGTGATAATGGGATGCAAGAGAGGCACCTCCCCTAACCACACTTATTTACTCAAGTGCATTAAGGTTAATGCAGGAACTTAACATTATATGAGTTAAGTCATATAGAAAGAGGGAGGGTTTTAAGGATGTGACATACCTCCCTTGTACTGTAGATGGCGTAACATCATTAAAAAAAAAAAAGACCCTAAAACGTGACGCACCGGCCCTATATAAGGCCTGTTCCATCTCATTTTAGCTGAAGATGTCGATGAGTCAACATCCGTTTTTGATTTACCGTTGGGTTTGGATTGAAAGAAACAAAGATTAAAGAAAAGAAGAAAAGAATGACAGAAGAAGATAGAAGAAGGTGAAAGAAAATGAAAGAAAGAAGATTTTTGTACCTGATGCAAGGAGGATGGAGTCGGATTGCAGCTTTCTGAAACACCGGAATTTGGAGGGTGAAGACCTCCGGTGCTGGTATTAATGTGTATCAGCTCCGGAGACCCCCGGCATCAATCAGATGCAGGAAAAATGATTTTTTTCTAAGTCCCTCTCTTAACACCGCCGCCTCAGAAGCTTCTCACCAGCTTCACGACATCTTTTCCTGGCAAGAGGATTTTGGGAGGAAATCGCTATTCTAGAGCTGCAATAACCTAATCGAGGCTACTAGAATTGCACAAATTTCAAAACTAAGGGGCTTATCGCGGCTCACTTGGCGATGTGTTTTTGACGAGAGCCAAAAATGCATTCGCCGCCCATTTATCGAGGCTTTCTGAATCACTGTTGGCATTGTTGCCCGATAACAGCTAAAAATGGCCGATAAGTGGGTTATGAAGGCTACTAGAATAGGCCCCTTTGTTTTAAAACCAAAACAGCAATCTGCGTGCCCACCCTTACTGTTTTTGCTAATTTCATGTTGTAATAGAATTTCAGAATAAAAATACATGACAGATATATAATATATATATATATACACAGCATAGTTCATATTCTGTAGATACATTATTAAATGACTTTGAAAGTTGACGTTGAACGTTGAAGTGTTTGCTGTGCTACATATAGATATTATTGTGGCCATGTATGAATGCATCAGAGATACATTGTTATATTATATTCTTCTTTAATAGCTATCTGACACCGGTGCTGGGTTTCAATCTTGTCAGATATCGCTCCCCCTTGTTTTATCGTGCTCTGCTGATGATTGAGCCCAGTAGATTTGTGTTTTATCTTTGTTAATCCAACCAGAGATTAGGCGCTCGTAAACGGTTTACACTCAGTGACCTGTCTGCCTATCTGTTGTTATTAATTTTAATAGAAGATTGCATTGTGATAAGCGCACGCTTGCAGTGCACTGTTACACAACTAGTCGCATCAAGTTCTTTTTGCCGGTCCGATCACATTACACTGATATTTAATTAATTAATGCTTACTGGTAACCTACAACAAGGTTTCCAAAGGTCTTTGCCATGAAACCATATTTCCAAGTATAAATAGTATCCGTGTGCCCCTACTATGGATGATAATTCAATTAGGTTAGCCAGCTTTATTTCCTTAGACAAAATTGGAGAGGACCAAGCTGCAGTTTTGATTTGTGTTTATATTCACCTCACTGGATGGTTATTTCAAGTCTATTCTTGAAACAGCACCCCCCTACTCATATTGTACCCCCATTATTTTATAGAAGGGGAACCAGAGGATGACCCAAAGCTGATCAATGCTTAAGCCTTGGAGACCGTGGGATTCTTGAGATATTAGCAGTGAAGTTACCAAGATTAAATCTCCCTCCAGGGGAAACAAAATGGCTGCCAAACTTGGAGGGACCCTCGAGCTGAAAATAGAGCGGTTCAGATCTGGAGGACCCGCCGGTTCAAACCCTGTACAAAAAAAAAGGGGGGGGGAATGTTAGTGTGGAGGGTTTGTTGCTTTATAGATCATTTAATTCATGTTTCATCCCTTATTGCACTGTTTTGGATTTATTATACTGTAAATAGCTGTGAGACCTAGTGACATAAAATCTTATAAATCCCTTGTCAACAGCACAGCAGTCATTTAATGTTTAGTGTGGTGAAATGAAATTAGATTTCTACAAACAGTGGAATAATGAAAAAAAAACAAAAAAAAAAACCTGTATTAACAAATTCTCTGTCCCCAAAGAGTATTAAAGTAAATTACATGTAGATATTTTTCCTTGAGTTAAAATAAGATGCTATACTCACTATCACGTATTCTAATCACAGTGTGTCCGTGTTCCACTGTTCTTTTTATAAACAAGGTGCATCATTTGTTTAATACTGTTTATACTTTTGTATACTTAAACATACACGATCAAAGGCCTCACCTAAAAGTTCAAGGTTATATAGAAGGAAACTTCTAAATGTAACATGTTATTTAAAAAACAATATGTCTTTACGAATACAATATAATGGATGGAAGTATGTGTGCGCGAGTCATTTGCTTCGCAATCAGAAATACAATGCAGTGAGTTACACGTCTTACTGTCCTCGGCGTTCCCAACGAACAAGCAAAAGTCCTTGGCGTCCGGGACAGTGCCTGTAGTGATGGAACTGCGGGGAGGGAGGGGGTTCATGTCCGTGAATCAGAACCCCAACAGCGTTAATGCTTTGGGATAGGAAGTCTTGCTACAGTACATCTGTATGCAAACTTTTTTTATGTAATGAGAAATCAACCATTGCTGTTTAAAACATCTCTAAACTAACGTACATATGACTATAATGATGCAATTCCAACAATAATGATTTTTCAGCTAAAAGCACCATATAGGGGCAAATCCCAACTACTCTTCTACCCTCAATTTCCACCAAACAACCTCAAAATCTATTTGTACAGTATGCAGGGGGAATCTGTGGTGCGATTTTCGCTCCCAGAATCCTCGGCTCGTTGCCATGGTAACGCGTCCTGGAGCCGGCTGAACCTCGGTAAGTAGAGGTTGCAGAGGCCTCGCGCGGTCACCCGGCATTTAATTAAAATGCTAGGGGGGAAAGCGCAGGACATCTGCAACTGCCCCCCCCCCCCCCCAAAAAAAATCACGCACTCCCCAGTTTGCGCACGGCTGAATACACCACCGTAATTTGATCTATTTCTATGAAATTACTTTACAAGCAACAGCGGCAGATTTCCAGATCGGCCGCTCCCCCCGGCACTTACAGTCCTGCCACACTCCGTCTTCTTCGATATCGCAGCGTCACATGACCGTCACCAACGTGACGTCACACGGCGTCTCGTTTCCATGGCAACGCAACATCATTGCCATGGCAATGAGACACCGTGTGACGTCGCAGTGTCATTTAACCCTGCAGAAAGAAGGCAAAGGCCGCAGGAAGGCAGAGGTGGCAGCAGTTGAGGAACTTCCGTCAGGCACGATAGGCCAGAGAGCGCAGCCTCTGTGTATAGGGGCAGAAATTTGTGCCCCCCCAAATGTTGCCGCCCCGGGCCTAATGGGCAATTCGCCACTGATGAGCAGGAATAAAACACATTTCACTAATTTCTGTTTATCTGCTAATCATGGCGTTTTTATGCTACTGTATATGTATATTTTGAATGCAATATTTATAATTGGTTTATGCACTATATGCATTTATGGTCTCGTTTATGACCTAAATACTATGAAATAAACTGTGTAATGAACACACAAAACCAATAAATAACATTTAGTGAGCACATTATTCCTGCTGTAAATCAGTTTGTTTTTGTACAAATAATATATTTCAGAGAAGAGAATGTCCCAGGTTTTTAAGGTATTACCACCGTCTTATAAATAAACACTAACTTTTTGTTTATATTTCACGTAGACAAGAACTTGATAAAATGAACAGTTTATACCTTTATATAAACTGCATGTTAACCGTATAAACTGGCGGTGTTCAGTCTTTACACAGTTTAGAAGAATTTTCTATAAAATGATCTGCTTTTAGCTGTGTGACTCAGCAGGTGTGCACAGAACAGGAATTTCACTGTTCGTTTTCCTAACTAAGCAGACAGAGAAAAGATCGTGGAATTTTTTTTATGAGTACCCATAGCTTTTAATTATATGCAGTGAGAAATATGTAACTTAGTATATATACAGTAACAGCACCCATGTTACTGGGAGTCTTATTTAATAAAGATATAATAATTTCCGTTAAAGCAGCGTTTAAAAAAAAAAAAAAAATCCCTTTAATATGTGCATCAATACAATCTGCACACTGACAAGTAATTGGCTAAGTTGCCGATCGATCTGTTCTCATGTGATTGAACGGCGAAGATTCGGATCAGGGGTTCACTAAATGATTGTCAGTGCAGCAGATGAGGACCCAAGATGCAAAGTTCTGTGGGGAAGATCATGTGACCAGGCAGTCACTATATACCAATGGTGCACTGCTAGAGAGAAGGCATGGCTAAAAAAAGGGGGTGTGCCAGAGCCTGTTTCAGAAGAGAAAGGGGATGTGACTTTGTAAATGGTTGCTATAGGAACAAAAAAAAATGCTTGTTACATTATAATACATTAAAAATATCTTTAGGTAGGTAGGGAATAATGGGGGGGTGATAGAAAGGAAGAAAAAGAAAAAGAGAATGAGTGGGCGATATGTACGCCCCGTCATGGGTACCCCCATCACTCTAAGGATGGGGGGGTGTAGGGCATAGTGCCCCTTGAGAACCTCTCGGGACGCTCCGTCCATGGACACATCCGGATACACCCCGGAACCCCTGTGATTAGTCATGTGGTCATCTGGACTTAGTTAAAAGGCAAATACATTAACAAGAAAATGGACCTAGTTAAAAGGCAAATACATTAACAAGAAAATGTATAACAAGTTAACTGCATCTTCTTGGAGCTCCGCATGTCAGCAGGCCAGGCAAGTGCTCCTCTTATGTGTACTGCGGATGAGATGAGTGGGGGGGATTCCCTACTCCTCCTCTGCTGGGGCCCTCTGTGTGGCGATCCTTTGTGATGCTCGCTGTGGTCTCGACTGCTGGTGTTGGCGTTCTGTATCCTCCGCATCTCCAGCGTCATCCTCTTCTCCAGCTTGCGTCAGACCCAGGCCTCGTAGGAACCGCGTGCAGTACTCAGGATAGGAGAGCGTATGGAATTTGCCTCCCTTATTTACCACAATTTTAAAGGGAAAACCCCAGCGATATTTTACGTTGTTGTCTTTTAGTTTTTGAGTCAAAGGCTTTAGCTCTCTCCGTCTGTCAATGGTTTTTTTTGAGAGGTCACTGTATATTTCAAGTTTAGTATTCTGAAACTGCACTGTGCCCCTCTCCCTGCTGGCCTTCAGGATCGCCTCCTTTGTCAGGTAGTGGTGCAATTTAACTATGACATCTCTTGTTCTTCTGGGATCTGCAGACCTTGGCCCCAAAGCTCTGTGGGCACGGTCCATCTCCATCTTGTCGAGAGTGAGGCCTGGGACCAAATCCTTAAACAGATCTAGCAGCCCACACTAAACAGAGACAAAACCGAGCTGAGCCGAAAGGAAAGACAAGACATTGAGATTACACAAAGCAACTACGCTGATCACAAGAGGAGCTCTGAAGGCAAGTCCCCCCTCCATCGTGGGAAAATGGAGGGAAAGGTAAGACGCAATACACATGCTAAAACCATAAATGGCTCTTAAAACGACACTTAAATTAATATCCTTAAATGTTAGAGGGTTAAATTCAAACATCAAAAGAAAACTTGCCCTCCAAGAGTTCAAAAAAACAAAAGGCGACATACTGTTTTTACAGGAAACGCATTTCAATACTACGACCCCCCCCAAACACTTTCCAGAGAGTTTACCCACAGGCGTACTATGCGTCATGCCCCACAAAAAAAAGAGGGGTAGCAGTCTTATTTAAGCATACGGTCAAATTCTTGTTAAAACAAGAGAATGCTGACCCAGAAGGGAGATACATTATTCTCCAAGGTACACTGTCGGGAGTGGATGTTACTCTTGTTAACATTTATGCCCCAAACGAAGGCCAACCCAAATTCTTAAGAGATCTATGTGACCTTATCAACCCCCAAACTCGAACTACATTGTTATTAGCAGGAGATTTAAATATGATAGCAATGCCGGAACTAGATAGAACAAATCCCTCAGGGACTCCACATCCCCGTGTCACGGAAAAGAATGCCAGAGAATTTAGACAGATAATGAAGGAGTTCTCCCTGACAGACATTTGGAGGGCCCAGCACCAGGGGCAGAGGGACTACTCCTATTTCTCCCCCCCCACACCAAACCTACTCAAGGATTGATTATTTTCTGGGTACTAAAGACATCTTCCAGGCAACCTCCCAGTCAGACATAGGATCAATATCTTGGTCGGATCACGCCCCGGTCTCGCTGACACTCTCCCTCCCCTTCTATAGAGCTAACCAATATAATTGGAAACTGAATGATTCTCTGTTAAACCAAGTAGATGTAGAAATAGAGATTAAACAAAAACTCAGAGAATATTTTATGCTGAATAAGGGCTCTGTAGAGTCACCAGCAATGTTATGGGAAGCCCATAAGGCGACAATCAGAGGGAATATCATCTCCATAGCATCACATAAGAAAAAAATAAAGCAAAAACTCTATAATGAGCTAGTGGAAAAAGTCCAACTTTTGGAGCAGAAACAAAACTAATCCCTCGAAAAATCTATTCAAATTGCTAGATAAAACTAGATCTGAACTTAAGCAGACCCAAATGGATGAAGTGGAGAGGGCGTTACGGTGGACCAAACAAAAATATTATGATAAAGGTAATAAAGCCGACCGATTACTCGCTTCCAAATTGCGCGGTATGAGAGCTAAATCCCAAATAACAGCTATTTTGACAAAATCAGGTACGAAGACACATTGTGAGACGCAAATAGCGAACGAATTTTCGGACTATTATAACAAACTATATAACCTAAATTTTCCCAAAAATAAATCATCAGATGCAGAGGCTATCTATACATACTTGGAGGCGTGTAAACTTCCGACACTTTCGGAAAGTAACCTCTCAGACCTAAATAAAGAAATCTCTCTAGAAGAATTGATAGATGCAATTGCCCAATTAAAATCCAACAAAACGCCAGGCCCAGATGGATTCTCCAATCAATACTACAAAAAATTTAAGGCGGTCCTGGCCCCGTATCTACTCGATATGTTTAATGCGTTTCTGGAAGGAACAGTCATCCCACCATCTATGTCTAAAGCTAATTTAGCAATCATACCAAAGGAGGGGAGAGACCCACTACAGTGTGGTAACTATCGTCCCATAGCCCTCCTTAATTCGGATCTAAAACTGTTCAGCAAAATTCTGGCAAATAGATTGACCCCCATACTCCCAAGCCTGATACATATAGATCAAGTCGGGTTTATTTCCGGCAGACAGGCCTCAGACAATACTAGAAAAATTATAGATATAATCGACCATGTACATCTCTCATCCACAAAGGCCATCCTGTTGAGCTTGGATGCGGAAAAAGCATTCGACAGGATTAGGTGGGACTTCCTAGACCAAACCCTACTTAAATATGGATTTCAGGGCCCATATCTAGAAGGTGTAAGAGCCCTATACAGATCTCCCACGGCTATAGTGAAACTCCCAGGAGGAGACTCAAACCCTATAAACATAAAGAATGGTACTCGACAGGGATGTCCCTTGTCTCCGCTTCTGTTTGCTCTCTCTATTGAACCCTTGGCAGCAACAATTAGAGACGAAAAAAACATAAATGGAATTGTAATAGGAGAGACAAACTACAAAATATCCCTATTTGCCGACGACATTATCCTAACTCTCGCCAACCCCTTGATTTCACTCCCGAATTTACATTCACAACTAGATAAATTTAGCAAAATATCGGGATATAAAATCAACATGGATAAGTCGGAAGCATTGAACCTAACCCTATCGGATTCTGAAATCAAATTATTACACGCAAATTTTAAATATAAGTGGAACTCCACAAAGATCAAATACTTAGGAATCCAAATAACAAGGGAGTATAATACACTATACAAACATAACTATCCACCATTATTTGAGAGGCTAAAAAATGACCTCCAGAGCTGGAACGAATACCAGATATCTTGGTTAGGAAGAATAGCCACGATCAAAATGAATATCCTACCAAGACTCCTGTATTATTTCCAGACTCTTCCTATAGATATTCCAATGCCGGAGCTTAAAAACATACAAAACAAAATTTTCCAATTTATCTGGCAAAATAAAAGACCCAGGGTAGCTAGATCTATTATGCTAGCACCAAAAGATTGCGGAGGCTTGGCAGTCCCGGATATCATTAAATACTATTTGGCGGCCCAACTCAAACAAGCAATAATTTGGAACAATGATCCAGCCACCAGTTGCTGGGTGGGACTTGAGTCTACTTATACAAGACATCTCTCTCTCCCGGCTGCTATGTGGACCGAGAGGGGAGGAGAGACCTTCTTGGAAACATTAAAACTGGGAGCAATGAAATGTACATGGCGGATATGGTCTAGAAATAAAAATAAATATGGTCTGACAGCCAGTCCAACACTACTAACCCCTATATTCTATAACCCTGAATTCTCCCCAGGCTGGCTTCCACAGAGACTCAATAAATTTAAGACGTTAAAGTTGATGGTAGCTGACGACTTTGTAGATAACGGTATAATTCTACCACTCCAAGCGCTGGAGAAGAAACACAAAATCATAAATATACCAGTGTTTGGTTACCTCCAAATTAAGCATTACCTGCAATCAGTCTCCAAAGATTCGGCATTCAAAGATTTAACAAATTTTGAAAGACTGTGTAGGAAAGGATATTACTGTAAAGGACTGATTTCGGAGATATATCTGGGTCTGGCGCGATTAGCGGGTTGTTCCCAACATAGCTATATGATCAAATGGGCAGAAGATTTGAATACAGAGATCGATAGAGAAGACTGGGAGGACATTTGGGAGGTAGCTGCAAAAACGTCAATCTGTACCACTATCAAAGAGAATATTTATAAAATTCTATTTCATTGGTACCTAACCCAGAGTAGGCTGGCTAAGATCTTCCCCGGGTTCCCGGATTTGTGCTGGAGGGGATGCGGGCAAAAAGGAGATATGGTTCATATTTGGTGGAGTTGCCCAAAAATTCAGGTATTCTGGGTCATGATACAAAGATTGATCAGAGAGTACTTGGGGGTGGAGGTTGAGGTGGAACCGCTGACCATGGTGCTGGCCAAACCAATAGATGAATTAGGAACGGCAGAAAGTAAGATGATCACTCATGTACTGACAGCTGCCCGCTGTGTTATTGCGGCTGCCTGGAAAAAGGTGAATGCGCCTTCTAGGCAGACTGTCTTACGGAGACTAAGGGAAATAAAGATGATGGAGCTCCTCACAGCACAGTTGAACCAGAAAACTGACAAATTTCACAAAATTTGGGAAATATGGCCAGGAAACTAGGGAAATATATATAAATATATATCATTTATATAAATAAATACAGAAATACCAGACAAATGGGCTCGTCCTACCCCCCCCCCCCCCTTCCACCCCTCCCACCCCTCCCACCCTTCTTTTTCTTCTTTTCTACGTTCTTCTCTATCCTTTGTTAAGCTCATGAGAGACGCGTGTTATACCAGTATCAATTATTTTATTTCAGATGACGAACTGTTAATGCTCTTTGTTGTATGGACAATATATTTGTTATGTCTCTCTAAAACAATAAAAATAAATTGAAACAAAAAAAAAAATATCTTTAACATTTTTTATTATTTTTTAAATGCTACATGTATTTTCTCATAGTATAGAACTGATTTCTAAAAAATAAAAATAAAAACACATCTAGGGTATTGCTTGAACTGCAGCTTTAAGCTACTTCTCAGTGTTGGAGAACAGATCAGCTCCATTCTAATGAATGAGACTAGGGTTTTCTCTAACACAGGGAAGCTGCTTCACAGCACACTGAATAAGTATGTAAAAAAGATGAAGCCTATTAGGGTCTTGCACTGTAAAGTACTCAGACACAAGTTTAGTGAAAGCCTGATTGCAGATTGTTTCTATATCAGAAGTCTAATTATTCTAATGAAACATTTTCATGTTTTTTTGTTAAACATTGTTTAATTCCGTTGCTGCTAGACAGGCCTGTAATAACCTCCTGTACATAAGTGCAACTAAGTGCAACTACGTGTAACACTCTTTTCCTAATGAATAAGTGGATGTTTCAGTCCCAGGTTCAGATGCTTCCAGGGTTATTTTAACCTCTGGTGCGTTAAATTGGGATAATATGTGCTATTCTGCGTTATCACTGCCATACAACCCTAACTAAACACTGTGCTATTCTGCGTTATCACTGCCATACAACCCTAAGGAAACTCTGTGCTATTCTGCGCTATCACTGCCATACAATCCTAACTAAACACTGTGCTATTCTGCGTTATCACTGCCATACAACCGTAAGGAAACTCTGTGCTATTCTGCGTTATCACTGCCATACATCCCTAAGGAAACTCTGTGCTATTCTGCGTTATCACTGCCATACAACCGTAAGGAAACTCTGTGCTATTCTGCGCCATCACTGCCATACAACCCTAAGGAAACTCTGTGCTATTCTGCGCTATCACTGCCATACAACCGTAAGGAAACTCTGTGCTATTCTGCGTTATCACTGCCATACAACCCCAAGGAAACTCTGTGCTATTCTGCGCTATCACTGCCATACAACACTAAGGAAACTCTATGCTATTCTGCGCTATCACTGCCATACAACCCTAAGGAAACTCTGTGCTATTCTGCGCTTTCACTGCCATACAACACTAAGGAAACTCTATGCTATTCTGCGCTATCACTGCCATACAACCCTAAGGAAACTCTGTGCTATTCTGCGCTATCACTGCCATACAATCCTAAGGAAACACTGTGCTATTCTGCGTTATCACTGCCATACAACCCCAAGGAAACTCTGTGCTATGCTGCGCTATCACTGCCATACAACCCTAAGGAAACACTGTGCTATTCTGCGTTATCACTGCCATACAACCCCAAGGAAACTTTGTGCTATTCTGCGCTATCACTGCCATACAATCCTAAGGAAACACTGTGCTATTCTGCGCTATCACTGCCATACAACCGTAAGGAAACTCTGTGCTATTCTGCGCTTTCACTGCCATACAACACTAAGGAAACTCTATGCTATTCTGCGCTATCACTGCCATACAACCCCAAGGAAACTCTGTGCTATTCTGCGCTATCACTGCCATACAACCCTAAGGAAACTCTGTGCTATTCTGTGCTATCACTGCCATACAACCCTAAGGAAACTCTGTGCTATTCTGCGCTTTCACTGCCATACAATTCTAAGGAAACTCTGTGCTATTCTGCGCTATCACTGCCATACAACCATAAGGAAACTCTGTGCTATTCTGCGCTATCACTGCCATACAACCCTAAGGAAACTCTGTGCTATTCTGCGCTATCACTGCCATACAACCCCAAGGAAACTCTATGCTATTCTGCGCTATCACTGCCATACAACCCCAAGGAAACTCTGTGCTATTCTGCGCTATCACTGCCATACATCCCTAAGGAAACACTCTGCTATTCTGCGTTATCACTGCCATACAATCCTAAGGAAACACTGTGCTATTCTGCGCTATCACTGCCATACAACCCTAAGGAAACTCTGTGCTATTCTGCGCTTTCACTGCCATACAACACTAAGGAAACTCTATGCTATTCTGCGCTATCACTGCCATACAACCCCAAGGAAACTCTGTGCTATTCTGCGCTATCACTGCCATAAAACCCTAAGGAAACTCTGTGCTATTCTGTGCTATCACTGCCATACAACCCTAAGGAAACTCTGTGCTATTCTGCGCTTTCACTGCCATACAATTCTAAGGAAACTCTGTGCTATTCTGCGCTATCACTGCCATACAACACTAAGGAAACTCTATGCTATTCTGCGCTATCACTGCCATACAACCCCAAGGAAACTCTGTGCTATTCTGCGCTATCACTGCCATACAACCCTAAGGAAACTCTGTGCTATTCTGCGCTATCACTGCCATACAACCCCAAGGAAACTCTGTGCTATTCTGCGCTATCACTGCCATACAACCCTAAGGAAACTCTGTGCTATTCTGCGCTATCACTGCCATACAACCCTAAGGAAACTCTGTGCTATTCTGCGCTATCACTGCCATACAACCCTAAGGAAACTCTGTGCTATTCTGCGCTATCACTGACATACAACCATAAGGAAACTATGTGCTATTCTGAGCTATCACTGCCATACAACCGTAAGGAAACTCTGTGCTATTCTGCGCTATCACTGCCATACAACCCTAAGGAAACTCTGTGCTATTCTGCGCTATCACTGCCATACAACCCTAAGGAAACTCTGTGCTATTCTGCGCTATCACTGCCATACAACCCTAAGGAAACTCTGTGCTATTCTGCGCTATCACTGCCATACAACCCTAAGGAAACTCTGTGCTATTCTGCGCTATCACTGCCATACAACCCTAAGGAAACTCTGTGCTATTCTGCGCTATCACTGACATACAACCATAAGGAAACTCTGTGCTATTCTGCGCCATCACTGCCATACAACCCTAAGGAAACTCTGTGCTATTCTGCGCTATCACTGCCATACAATTCTAAGGAAACTCTGTGCTATTCTGCGCTATCACTGCCATACAACCCCAAGGAAACTCTATGCTATTCTGCGCTATCACTGCCATACATCCCTAAGGAAACACTCTGCTATTCTGCGCTATCACTGCCATACAACCATAAGGAAACTCTGTGCTATTCTGCGCTATCACTGCCATACAACCATAAGGAAACTATGTGCTATTCTGAGCTATCACTGCCATACAACCATAAGGAAACTCTGTGGTATTCTGCGCTATCACTGCCATACAACCATAAGGAAGCTCTGTGCTATTCTGAGCTATCACTGCCATACAACCCTAAGGAAACTATGTGCTATTCTGCGCTATCACTGCCATACAACCATAAGGAAACTCTGTGCTATTCTGAGCTATCACTGCCATACATCCCTAAGGAAACTATGTGCTATTCTGAGCTATCACTGCCATACAACCCTAAGGAAACTCTGTGCTATTCTGCGCTATCACTGCCATACAACCCTAAGGAAACTATGTGCTATTCTGAGCTATCACTGCCATACAACCATAAGGAAACTCTGTGCTATTCTGAGCTATCACTGCCATACATCCCTAAGGAAACTATGGGCCTCATGCAGTAAGCGTTGATAAGGGAAATATGGCCATGTTATAGCCAAAATTGGGTTTGAGATTCAGTAAGCGCCGATAAGTGCTTCATATCGCCAGGTTTCGGAGCCGATTATTTGGTTATGGCCAGTCGCCTGCCGATAAGCCTGTTTTCGACACTGATCGCCACTTTTTTAAATCGGCTGGATTCAACAAAAAAAAACAGCTTATCGGGGCTGATCGGCACTACGAAATTGAGATGTTATGGCCGATTTCTCCCGCCAACTAAAGTTGGCAGTTTGGACGGGAGAACGATCGCTAAGGCTGCCGGAACGGCACTTAGAAAAAAAACATCTTCTGTACATCAATGGAAGTCAATGGAGCGGGGACGTATAACAGTATAGTACTGTTTACGTTTCATTGCTCACAATACAAGGGGGATTTGCATTACAGTGTGGGGGCATTCCCTGCATTGTGTCACAGCTGACGTGTCTTATTTGCATAACATTCGACTTTTACATGTTTGCAGCATTTGCGGGTCACATTACTCATCATGTGATGATGTGGCAAGGGAAAATACTATACTCAACTCTTAAAGGAGAACCTCACATCATAGCACACATTTTACTGCATTGATCGACAATTGTTTACATGATGTTACACATGTCACACATGTCACACATACACCGTATATTCATGTTCCTTTACATTACACAATGCTTGTAATGTGTCACGCATCTTTAAACCTTCATGTACATCTAAATTCTCATGTTTACATCTACGTTTGGTCCTCCCTATTTTCATGACGTCACTTATTGGACGCGCAATCACATTGCATATTTACATTATAACCGTTGCATTACAAGCACTTCAACCTAACTTATACGCACATGTACAGTAATTCATCATTGGGACACCTTGTAAACTCATTTTATACCAACTATCCTCATTACACAAATGCATGCATATGCACACGACTATTCATTGTTGGCAACATGTCACAATAACATGGATAATTACACATGTTACACAAAACTTTTCCCACATCAATCTCAGCCTTTTTGTCTCATTACATGACTGACTCTTGCGTTCACAAGTTTTACATGCATTGCACATGCAACTATTTATTTGCAAGCAATGTTTCTACAAAGCATCACGTCACATCATTGCCAAATATCATCATTCCCTGCAGAATACACACAACAAATACTTAGAACAACAAGTGCACACAGCTTGCCACAGAAGTACTTTATTATGTTAATGTAACACCTTGCATTTTACTATGTCACCTGACATCATCACATACCTATTTAAAGGACGCACATTACCTGCTCATTCACAGCTACTCATTTCAAAATGTTGCGAATGTTTAGGAGACGGAGGAACATTCTTTTCTATGACATGCTTGATGATGAAGACAATCATATAGGGCAAGGGAGGGACACACCGAGGGACAGTGACAGTGACGCGGATACGACAGGGACAGGGAGAGGGACAGGCCGAGGGACAGGTAGAGGGACAGGAGATCAGAGGAGAAGACAGAGGAGACAACTTGTGCCTCGTCCGCGTCTGTACAGGGAGAGAACCCTGTTAGATGGGATGAGTGAGGAGGAGATTGTAAGTCGCTATCGTTTGAGTTCAGCAGCAATCTTAGCTCTTTATGAGGAGATAAGGGGGGATTTAGATTTTTTCACAGCCAGAGGTCGTGCAGTCCCTGGGCTTGTTAAAATGCTGTGCTCATTACATTATCTTGCTTCCGCGTCATACCAGACAACTGTGGGCATAGTGGGCGGGGTCTCGCAATCTACATTCTCGCGGGCCTTGACCCAGTTTCTCTATGCACTCAATAGACGCGCTAGGAATTATATTCATTTTCCTACAGAGGCGACAGAGTGGCTGGAAGTCAGGACTGGCTTTTATAATATAGCAGGGATACCATGTGTGCTGGGTGCAATCGATTGCACACATGTTGCTTTGATTGCACCTAGTCAGAGTGAGCATGTGTACCGCAATCGGAAGCACTACCATTCACTCAATGTACAGGTGGTATGTGATGCCACGATGAGGATAATGCATGTGGTACCCAAGTTCCCTGGTTCCAGTCACGATTCCTCTATCCTGAGGAACTCTTCAGTCTTCCATGCGTTCGAAGAGGGACATTTTGAACCTGGTTGGCTGCTGGGTGAGTACATATTTACATGTTCTAACACAAAACACATGTTGATTTAGGAATGTTGGCATTGTACAATTTGATCACTAATGTCAGCTTATGTGTGCTCCATTCATTATAGGTGACTCAGGATACGGAATTAGGCCGTGGCTCTTGACTCCGGTGCTAAACCCTCAAACTGAAGCAGAGGACAGGTACAATGCAGCCCATATATCTACAAGATCTGTTATAGAGAGGACATTTGGCCTACTCAAGACCAGGTTTAGGTGTCTGGACAGAACTGGTGGGGCTCTTCTATACAAGCCTCAAAAAGTGTCTGATATTATCCTTGCCTGTTGCATTTTGCACAATGTTGCACTCAGGCACAATGTACAGTCAGACCTAGCTGAGGCTTTGGTAGACGAGCATCCCACCCATGTAGCTGCTGAAAATGAACAAACAGCCAGTGGTGGCCAGACACGACAGAATCTCATCAATTCATTTTTTTCTTGTAAGTACAAACTCATATGTTCCTAGTACTACTTTTATAGTTTAATTATGTTATATTAACAATAATGTTTCTTTATATAACCTTCTGTTAGGACACAGATGAATATGGGTTGCACACCTTTCTTTTCTCTGCTGTGTGCACAAAGGGATGTGGCACCGGTATGTTATTGTTGCACAGGTTATATAATCCTCTTCAATTGTACTTTAGTTGTGTGTATGTGAATACAACTTGGGTAACAAAGCAATAATATTTTAGCATTGTGTTATTCCTTATGCTAAGACAAAACACATATTATGCCCATAATCATTCATGCTTCTAGTATGCTTACATACAATGTTATTGGTGCAGTGTAACATGTACATCCATATGATGTGTACACCAGGCTGATTTACATTTTGAATGTCATGAAATATACATGGTGTTGTACATTTAACACCAAATACACACTTTGCTGTGTTGTTTACGGTACTGAAGATGGCATGTCAATGTTTGCAATTTATATATTGTTCCTTTGCATTATAGGTATATCTCCAGTATGACTGATCATGGTATGTATATTTGCTGACATCTCTCATAAGATGTGGCTACCTCAATCTTCCTATAATTATTGGAACTAAAAACCCAACATATTGGTTTAAACACAAATGTTACATATATGTACTTTCTGTATCATGTATATGCATTTAGCTACTCTTGAGCTTTCATGTGCATTGTATTACAAAATGATTACTCACATTTCATCACATTTTATGTATGTTTCCTTATAATTTCCATTAATGTAATATAGAGGTGGTTGGAGAAAAGGGGATAACTGTACTTATTTGTTTACTTACGGGAGCACATTCATCACTAGCATAGACACACTTTTTAAGACAACTGTTTGTGTCTCTATCAATTGGTGTAGGATCCATGTATAACACCGACAAATGATAACACCAGCTTTATTATGGTAGCTTATATCATCATATTGACTATACTATGTATTTCTAAACGATTAATAAACACAGTAAACTATAGTTAGTTAGGTTAATGAAATATACACAGAAACGTACTTCATAACATGATGGTGATGTCATATTCAGAACATCATGCATTGGAGGGGACCATAACATCTGGCCACTAACATTATTTGCTACAGTCCCAAACCATTTTATCTACATACCCATGTAACAAGAGATTTTAAAAATAAATGGCTACTTGGTTGTAAGTGTCCTTTACATTGGGAGAAGGAGTGGCTCAGTGAGTAAAGACACACACTGGCACTGATAGTTTGAAGCAGGGGAGTCTGGTTCAATTCCCGGTGTGGGCTCCTTGTGACCTTGGCCAAGTCACTTTATCTCCCTGTGCCTCATGCGGAAAAAAAACATTTGTACGTTCCACGGGCCAGGGACCTCAGGCTGAAACATGTGTCTGTAAATCGCTGCGTACAACTAGCAGCCCTATACATGAACATGCTCATATTATTATTATTATTGTTACATAGTTTCGACAGTCATACGTTCCATTACATATTAGAATACACAAATGTGTTAGCAGAGTGGGAATGGTTGTTATATATAAAACACACCATGTCATAAAATGTTAGTAGTCATTAAAGAACACTCAATAAAAATTCATGAGGCACTCTTTTGCAACATCATTATGTTAATTAAGTGCTTATGCAATATAGGCATAAGGGTATCACATTTTTAATTGTTTGTTAATAAGCGCTGCAAGCAATATAAAATTAGTTCCATATGTAGTATAGTAGTCGGTGGCTCCTCCTCACAATCATCTCATATAAAGGTAGACTCTTCTGAAATCATACATTGATCCGATTGTATCTTCCCCGACATCTCTGAAATACAGCAAACACATGATGGTCAAAGATGGCACCTTACTAGATATGCATCCGTGACAACGCGTTACGCAGCTCTATATGATTGTGTAGATACACACGTCAGTCACTTATATGTTAGAAGTAAAACTGTTCATCAGTATGTAATGTTTCTTTAAATTTGTAGCAGGCATAACTATGTATAAGAAGTGAACGTTGCCTGTATACTGAAAGATGTGCGCGCACATCTTTGTGTGCGCACGCACTTCACGCTTGGCTCCACTAACTGTTAGCGCATGCGCAAAACAAAGCGTACGTTGTGCGTTCAATACATGTTGAAAATACCAGTAAACATAACATCTTTATTTCAAATACAATGAAGACGAAACTACATTCGTTCTAAACGAGTACATCTGTATTCTTTTTAAACAGACGTGTTTGAACAGAAAGCACGGCCGATAACACAATGCGCAAATGCAATACGTGTGACGTCATGTTAAGCCAGCGTGAAACGCACGCTAACACTCCTCCCACTCAATTAACATTCGGCTAACGCCCAGGGTACGCCTACAAACACTGAGCCGCACGCATCACACACTGCAGTTACCGTTACTATAACAAAACATGACAGCCAATAGGCTTTGAGGCGCGCACGTCGCTTGGGGGCGGGGCTTACATCAGTAATCCTTTTTAAGGACGCCTTGGCCCATGACAAGGGTCCCACGTCATACGTGGTGGACCCGGTTTTCAATGTTGTAGATGTTGCATGATAACAAAACAGGTATGTGTTAGAGTAATGGTAAAATGTTGCTAATATGTTTAAAGGGATAGGAAAGTACGTATATTTATTCCGTCAGCAATGTGTACTACTCTTTCAGGTCCTACTATATTGTATTAGGAAACAATTTGTTTGTGATCGCTACATGTTATGCAGTCTGCAATGTTACGCTGTATCCACGCATTGAAAGTGAAAATGGTGGTTACAAAAAAAAAAAAAATTTAAACGCAGAGTCAACGCATAACGATTGTTATATTTACCATTCTTCTAGAATTAACTCTTCGCCTGGCTGCAACTGGTCGCTCCAGAAATGCAAGCCATTTTCATCCACGCTTAACCCAACCGCTGAATCCAGTATGGCACATATCTCCTCCAGGATGCGCTCATAGGAATCGCCACTGCTTTCTTCAAATAATTGGTCGGGAGGTAGGTTCATTTCTTCCGGTTCCCATTCCAATGCAATTTCAGCTGAAAGGCTTGGTACATAATCATAGTACTTTTGTTCTTGTACAATGTGGGTTTCAGGAATGGAGGCTGCAGATATTGCAGCACGTATCGATTCAAACGGATCAGTAGTAGCGGATACATTGCTATTGCCATTAGGAATAAATATGCCTTTCACGACAATATAAGTGCCGTCTTTCAGGATAAATTGTTTTTCCGGGGCAATCTTCCAGAAACCATAGGTGTGTTGTAGCTTATCCTGGTCACGTTCAAAAAAGTCATTACTTGATAAAGTGAATCTTATTGAGGAATTAAAATTCCGTGCATGCTTACGGTCTTGGTAATAAGGATATTTTGCTCGAATGAAATCATCGATTTGGCGTGTGCTTGCTTTCTGTCCGCGACTGTTCAAGATGGCTTCACAGATCATGTACTTATACCCTAAAAGGGGATTAATATTGTTAACGAATTCATCAGCCATGTCTGAGTAGCACAAAAGCTGTGTGCAGGTCTGTGTTATTTGCTCATCAAAATGAATGTGCTGAATGGCTAACAAACTCCTGTTTTTCCTTGTCAAGGTCAACAAAAGTAACTACTTTGACTCCTTATTTCAAACGCCAATTGGATTTGGTTGTCTAATTGGGTTAACAGTTGTGGTTCGTGATATGGGACTGTGGGAGAAACATTTCTCCTTCTTTTATCTCGTTTGTGAAAAACATCCCTAGACTGTGAATGCGTTCACATAGTGTTTTTTTGAAAACTAACAAAGGCCAGTGTGTGAAAATATTTCTTAGCCAGGCATATCAGTAAAAACACACCTGCAAAAAGAAATGTTTTTTCCCCGCTTACATTTCTGTGTGTATGTGAAAGTCTGGTTAACTCCCTGTCTGCATGAGTTTAAATACGTGTGTATATATATATATATATATATATATATATATATATATATAAATATATCTCTTATAAAAATATATATATATTTATATATAATATTTTTTTTTTTTTTATATTGCAGGAGTACACACAACATTGATGGCATTAAGTATACCTTGTATGAAACCTATTTAAATGGTGAGAAACATGATTGAATTAAGTAATAAACATTTGTTTAAGCACAATACTGTTAGAGTCTCATACTTAGGATATTTCTCAAACATTAGGCCTGTATTATTAAAATAGTGTGCTTTCACAAGGAAGCATGAAGTGTATTACTTTGTGTATACCAGTTTATATAGTACTATATATATATATATATATATATATATATATATATATATATATATATATATATATATATATATATATATATATATATATATATATATATATATATATATATATACACACACACATATATATACATATATATACACATATATATATACACATATATACATATATATATATACACATATATATATACACATATATATATATATATATACACATATATATATACACATATATACATATATATATATACACATATATACATATATATATATACACATATATACATATATATATATATACTCACACTCACACTCACACTCAGTGTGTGTGTGTGTATATATATTATTATACATTCTGAGATGTTATAGAAACGAACACACAACTGATTAAAGGACAAAATTACAATGGCCAAGCAAGGCAAAGGTAAGTAATAATTTACACATAATCCTGCTGTACACGTACAAGAAAGATGTTTGCACTTACTTAGGTGTTTTAATAATTGCATGTGACTAATATGCATATGCAATTCTTACATCAATTAACACACCCAAATGCAATGTTTTGATGCAAAGTCAATGGCAGCTTCTCTAAACTTAGCAACTGGCTCCTGGTGGACCATTACTGAACAGACGATTACAACATAAATATTTATAACACAATTAATTATGAGTGTTAACATTTCCAAACCTTCACGTGTACAAGAACATAGTTGAAAGTTTGGAAACAACACAGTCTTCAGCATACATACAATAGTAATTAGATAATCTGAAGTCAACAAAACAAGGCCAAAGACATATTTTCTGAATTATAACATTTATTTTTTTTGTTCCTTTTGCGAGCGAGTAACAGGCCTGCTTGTTGTCTCTTGAATTTTCCTTTTTCTTTTGCCACCAACTTTAGGCACAACAGAGCCACTTTGAGTGGCCTCTGGCACTTCACGGGCAGGGCTTGTGGCCAGTGACAGTTCACCTACAGGGCTTGTGGGCAGTGATTCACCTACAGGGCTTGTGGCCAGTGACTCACCTACAGGGCTTGTGGGCAGTGATTCACCTACAGGGCTTGTGGCCAGTGACTCACCTACAGGGCTTGTGGGCAGTGATTCACCTACAGGGCTTGTGGCCAGTGACTCACCTACAGGGCTTGTGGGCAGTGATTCACCTACAGGGCTTTTGGGCAGCGATTCACCTACAGGGCTTTTGGGCAGCGACTCACCTACAGGGCTTTTGGGTAGTGACTGTTCACGGACAGGGCTTGTGCCCAGTGACACATGTGAGCAAGTTGGTAGACACTGCACAAGTGATGGTTGGTCTGTTTCATGTGTGTCTTGTTTTGTTTTTGTCGCCTCCTTTGTAGGTGTCTGCTGCTGAATTTGTAGAGATGGCAGCGGTAGGATGTCATCAGGAACCTGCACAGCAATGTCTGCTACTTGACCGGTAACATTTGGGCCTGGTGAATGAATCTCAGATGATTGTGGTGAAAACTGACCTGCATGAACAGATCCTGGCTGGGAGGTGTTGAATTGTGGTACATTAGTCATTCTCCAGTAATTAGCTTGTGTTTGCTGAACAACTAATGCTTCAAATGAGGTGTTGATTTTTTGCAACTGTTTAGGCACTTCAATGAAGACTCTGTGGAGATGTGCCAATTGTGATACTGTTTCTTCCTGCAGTCCAATCATCCTTTCCAGCACTGTCATCATGTCTGAATGGCGACGATTTTCTGCGTCCACTATTTTTCCCTCTGAAGCTACAATTGCATCGTATGTGGAAGTTGATGGACGATTTGGCGGTACAACAGTTTCTATTGGCACCTCTTCATGGTCACATGATTGTATTTCAGTCTCTTCTGTGGCGTCATCCTCATCATACTCATCATCCTCATCACCATGATGTTCTAAAAAGAAATGTACACATTATTAAATGGCATGTTAATGTATGCTGTGTTACTATGTAATTGTACTGTGTCCTAAGTAACACCTAACATGTTAGCATACGTTTTATAACCTCATTAAAAACTACCTTGACTTACGAATAATGTTTGGACTCAGTATGAAATATGAATGAATGAAAAGTTGCTCTAAACTCAGAAGTCCTACATGATAATTAACATCACTAACACAATACATGTTGCCTTACACTTAATTTTCACTGACACTAAGTAATCCTATTTAAAGAAGATGTGCAAAACAAATAATGCACATGACAACATAACATATAGAAGAGCACATATTATATGGCCAGCAAATGATACACTCACCTTCTAGTAGTGTTGAGCTGGCTGACCCAGGTGAAGACACTTGTTCCATCTCAGGTGACACATGTCCTCCAGGGGCAACTATATATAACAATAACATAAGTTTTACATTTACATGTGTAAATATTGAACAAACACTTATTGTATGTTCTGTATTTATGATTAACTAACAACATCAGTTCCTTAACCGAAAATGTGTGTGTGAAAGTGAACATAAATAGTTGTAATAACAATGTACATGCCTGTGTACTTAGAAGTTTTGAGTTCCCTAACATACAACATACTATGTTTCTGCAGTAATGCGTGAGGATAAATAGATTAAATGAGTACATAAAAATCATATGTTGTGTAGTGATATCAGTATCATAATGTACATAACTATCATGAGATGACCATTCACAATGGTTATCATGAAGGTGGTCATATTGCAAAAAGTGTTATTTTTGGTAGAGGATATGTGTGGTACATTAATCGAAGATGTGGCACACCTGAATGTGGCTGTGACTCAACAAGACAACACATGCAGTGTGTGATAATGTGTCTTTCATAGTAGTTCAACTATAGATATGAGTGAACTAATGTGTGACGTACGCTTTGATAAGTAATGAGTTGTTGGGGCATTTAGTAGCTAGAGTTAAGCTTTCCAATGAGTGTGATTAACTTCAGTTGTGCTATTCAGGTTGTAAGAAAGGTATTCCCTTCCCCAAAAAGCCTAATCAGCCACACCTTTCAATGACTTGAAACAGGTGCAAATGGTGTGAACTAAGTTGACCGTGAAATGAGGCTGTAATTAGTGTGTGTGCTGAACCCCACCCCCTCTGTTGAAGTGTATGCTGTGATGAGATATTAATTGCAGCTGCTTTAACACAATGGTAGATGAGCTAAGTAGTCATCTGCAGTGTTTAAGTTATGAAAACAATGACATAACATATGCTACGTGTGCCTCATTATGCTGTCTGTATATGACATAAAGCAAAAATGGACCTTTTCATAAGCAACTATAGATGTGTTAGTGCCAGTGATGTTTGTAGGCCGTTACATGCAATTTCTTTGATGCATGCTTAAAATAGGCAGTAATGTCATGTTTGTCGGAGTAAAATCAATAAAATACACAATAACATGATACATATTTCTGTTCTGTACCTGTAGCTACTAATAATTTCTCATGAACATGTGTTACACGTGTACTACCCTGTTGTTCCCCATCTTCGCCCACCATCAATTGCTTCCACTGCAGCTATGCATTTTGGGAATTCACATGTAAATGAGCACGCAATGGCACGTGCTATATTAGTTACTGCTTTTAGTAGGACTACTACATATATGTCTATTTTGAGATATATATATACAGAATCAGACATATACATATATAGATGCAGGTATGCTTATATTGTGAAGACAGTATAAAAAGCAGTGTAACTATGCAAAATAACTGTAAGCAACGACACGCCTAGTACAGTAATATTTATCACCTGCTGGAAATTGTGACGGATAAATTCCAATGTCACGGTCACCAGCCAAGCCTTCCACGACGACGGTAAGTAATTTTGGCCGAAGCAGCTCCTCCAATGGAGTCAATATGAGACGTTGTGGTGTGGGCCCACCTCCAGTGCCAGTAGCATGCACGCGTTGGTGTTGTATTTTCTTTTTCAATTTGGACCTAATATCATCAAATCTTTTCCGACAATGATACTTGTCCCTGACACTATTCCCACAGGCATTGACACCAATGACTATTGTGTCCCACATTTCTTTTTTGCTTGCTGCACTTGTCCGCCCTTGAAAAACATATAAAAGATATGAGGTAAATGAATAATAATATAAGCACCAGTTTCCTACACTGCTAGCTGTTCCAAGTGATATCAAACATGCTGTTTTATGTGTAATATGTGCAGCACATGAGCATTCACTACTAAACCTATACATGTAAGCAAGGTTGCATTCATATTGTATGCAGTTCTGGCAAATTGACCGCCTGTGTTTATTTGTCCTTGTAAGGCATGATAAAAAGCTGTGTTTCCACACTAATGAACATAGAAAGATATTGTGTACCCATATTTGCATATGAACAAAACTCAGATGACCTAGGATCACATGTATTTGAATAATAAATGTAAAGTTACACTTACCTACTAAATGTCCATATATACTGTCATAGTGCTCCAGAATGCCAGTGACAAGAGCCCTATTTTCCTGGTCATTGAAGCGAGGATTACGTGGCTTCTCCACACGTTTTTTCCGAGCAGGTTTAGGGTCAGAGCTTGGCTGGTGCTGACTGGACTCTCCTTCTTCCAATGGAAGAGCCTCCAAAAGCTGGCCACCAGCAAGCACGCCACCACCAGACACCCCATCAGCAACTGCGCCACCAGCAGCACTCCCAGCACCAGCACTCCCACTCCTAGCACCAGCACTCACACTCCTAGCACCAGCACTCACACTCCTAGCACCAGCACTCACACTCCTAGCACCAGCACTCCCAGCACCAGCACTCCCACTCACAGCAACAGCACTCCCACTCCCAACAACAGCACTCCCACTCCCAGCAACACCACTCGCAGCACCAGCACTCCCACTCCCAACAACAGCACTCCCACTCCCAGCAACACCACTCGGTGCACCAGCAACATCACTCCCCTGAACAGAACGTTCACTCCGACGCGTACTCGCACGAGTAGCACTCCCACTCCCACCAGCATCACTCTTCCCACGCTTTGCGGGCATACTTCCAGCACTCACAAAAAACAGACAAGAAATGTACAGGCAATCACACGACCCACTTCCACATATAAAACAAGACAAAGATGTAAACAAAACAACAAAGGACAAAGCTCACCCAATACACAACAAGTCTCTCAGTCAATATGCAAATGTTCAATCGTCCAGCTCTGTGCGTCTCTCTCTCTCTCTCACTCCCAACAACACAGAGAATGATTAGCAGTACACGTTGCCTTTAAATATGGCGCGCAATCAAAAACATGCTTGTTTCGCCTGATTCAGCAAGATTTGTGATTGTGCAACCTAACAGCACCCCGCCACGCACGCCGATACACCTGTGTGTGATCGGCTCATCATCGTGAGAGTGGGCGGATTTGTTTTCGGGTTGATTTTGAATGTATTCGGCACTTACTGCATACGGAGAGGGAAAAACGCCAATAACATGACTAATCGATAAGCTTGCCGATTTCACATAATCGTCGCTTACTGCATGAGGCCCTATGTGCTATTCTGAGCTATCACTGCCATACAACCCTAAGGAAACTCTGTGCTATTCTGCGTTATCACTGCCATACAATTCTAAGGAAACTCTGTGCTATTCTGCGCTATCACTGCCATACAATTCTAAGGAAACTCTGTGCTATTCTGAGCTATCACTGCCATACAACCGTAAGGAAACTCTGTGCTATTCTGCGCTATCACTGCCATACAATTCTAAGGAAACTCGGTGCTATTCTGCGCTATCACTGCCATACAATTCTAAGGAAACTCTGTGCTATTCTGCGCTATCACTGCCATACAATCGTAAGGAAACTCTGTGCTATTCTGCGTTATCACTGCCATACAATCGTAAGGAAACTCTGTGCTATTCTGCGCCATCACTGCCATACAACCCTAAGGAAACTCTGTGCTATTCTGCGCCATCACTGCCATACAATCTTAAGGAAGCTCTTTGCTATTCTGCGTTATCACTGCCATACAACCCTAAGGAAACTCTGTGCTATTCTGCGCTATCACTTCCATACAACCCTAAGGAAACTCTGTGCTATTCTGCGCTATCACTGCCATACAATCGTAAGGAAACTCTGTGCTATTCTGCGCTATTACTGCCATACAACCCTAAGGAAACTCTGTGCTATTCTGCACTATCACTGCCATCCAATCCTAAGGAAACTCTGTGCTATTCTGCGCTATCACTGCCATACAATCCTAAGGAAACTCTGTGCTATTCTGCGCTATCACTGCCATACAATCCTAAGGAAACTGTGTGCTATTCTGCGCTATCACTGCCATACAACCCTAAGGAAACTCTGTGCTATTCTGCGCTATCACTGCCATACAACCCTAAGGAAACTGTGTGCTATTCTGCGCTATCACTGCCATACAACCGTAAGGAAACTCTGTGCTATTCTGCGCTATCACTGCCATACAATCCTAAGGAAACTGTGTGCTATTCTGCGCTATCACTGCCATACAACCCTAAGGAAACTCTGTGCTATTCTGCGCTATCACTGCCATACAACCCTAAGGAAACTCTGTGCTATTCTGCGCCATCACTGCCATACAACCCTAAGGAAACTCTGTGCTATTCTGCACTATCACTGCCATACGACCCTAAGGAAACTCTGTGCTATTCTGCGCTATCACTGCCATACAACCCTAAGGAAACTCTGTGCTATTCTGCGCTATCACTGCCATACAACCCTAAGGAAACTCTGTGCTATTCTGCGCTATCACTGCCATACAATCTTACGGAAACTCTGTGCTATTCTGCGTTTTCTGTAAGTAAGATAAAGTGTGCTACATCTGTAGCTGTACAAATAATCCTGACTTGATGAGATAGTCAATCACTGATCATTATTGGCTACCTGATTGGTTCTGTCTGTTGAATAGGAGGCAAAGGTCTGAGGCATCTTTTTGTGGATCTGGGCCTCAGTGTTGCTTTGGAAATAAATTGTATGCCGCTCTGGCAGGGACAGGGTTAAATGCCATCCTTGCTGAATATTTAGAGCACTACATATAAGGAAAAGGAGAGAGAAACACGAGTAAGTCTGTGAACCAAGTCCAGACTACAGTCATTCATGCATTTGAAGACGTTGAACATTCTTTTTTCTTGACACAATGACCATTGCGAAATGAAACTTGGATCTGCGTTTACTGCACGTCATACAGAACGTCTGCAATCAGACTATGATAAATATAGAAGCAAGATGTTCATTAATTCCTTTAGTGCTAAGAGGGCTAACTAACCAATGAATAACAGGTCTCTACAACATTGAAGGAGTTAAAATATAGAAGTCGCTATATGAATCTACTTTTTTATTTAAACATGTTTAAAAAGCAGATTATGTTCAAGTGGGCTCCCATTATGTTCTCCCATAACTTCCTGTCCATGCTGCATTGCATGATGTGACTCAGCGTGGTTATCAGCTGTCGGGATCTTAGGGTGTCTTAACATCTTTATACAAGCTGACACCATTGTCACATCTTCAGCGCTCACTGATAATCCATACTATTAATTGCATGTATTAGAGCAGCGGTGCGCAAAGTGGGGGGCGGGAGAATTTCCAGGGGAGGCGCGGCGGCTACAGAGGTCCCACGCTCTCCCCCAAGGAACTTAAATTAAGTGCTGGGGGGGACCGCGTGAGGCCTCTGCCGCTCCTCTTACCTGATCTTCGGCGATGCGTCACCATGGTATCCGGCGGCGAATGGCGCCGCGGGGTCACGTGACATCACGTTACCATGGTAACGTGACGTCACATAACACGGTGACGCCATTTGATGCCGGAACCGAGGAGGAGAGGAGGCAGGAGGTAAGGAGGCGGAGGAATGGGGGAGGCGCAAGTTAAAAACTTTGCGCACCCCTGTATTAGAGAATCACACAATGTTAAGTCCTTAATGCTTTACAGGCTAATAAGTTGAAGTGTGAAATCATACTTAGTATTGTTTTAAACTTCTTCTTGTTCATGGGGAGCTGGCACCATAAGAGTGTCCTATGGCTGCACCAAAGGCTGTCCGTCTTTGGAGCAACACAGATGTACACTGATGGGGTTCAGATTAAATGCAGCTGCGAATACAAAGTTCTTTGTGTCCTCTTGGCTCATTAACATTCCAGTGGGTGGGGTTGACGTTCCACAAAATACAAGCAAATGTTAACCCTTAGCAGGCTGGTACTGTGCAGAGGGGAGCAGCCCTTGGGGAGCCCCATCAGGCATGCGCCTTTGGGGCGACACAGATGTACAATGAAGGAGTTCAGATTGAATGCACCTGCAAAAAATGGAAATTTGATCAAAATGTGACAACTAATAATAATGTTATATATACACACATATTTATTTACATATACACATATACACATTCAACTTTGACTATACGTGCCATCAGGCCTGGATTATCCACTGGGACACTGGGTACAGTGCCCAGGGCATACGTAGCTACCAGGGACTGACAAAAAAGTTTTAGGGCCCCAAAAAAATTTCAGATGACTAAGAAAATGTGAAAAGAAAACTGCTAAATTAAACCGCATAATTTGCTTTAATTGAATTACTTTACAAGCCCTTTTTATTATAATAATACATCTACAAATGTTGCAGTGTATGCAGTGTACATGCAGTGTGCATGCATGTAATGTTGAATAATATTGTGAAATACTATGGAAAGTTGAATAATCAAGAATGAATTATAAGCAGTGTAACAGCATCACACAATGTACAATGTAGAGCACTGGATATCTGAATTCAGTTTAATGATATTACCTCTGACTTCAGTAAATGTACATTAAACATAAATTTTGCACCCCATTTTGTTAGCAAAATCACGGATTACATCTTCCAATTTCAATTTTTGCAAAGCTCATTCTCAATGGAGAGTGTGCAGGTGAGGAGAGTGTGCAGGTGAGGAGAGAGTGCAGGTGAAGAGAGTGTGCAGGTGAGGAGAGTGTGCAGGTGAGGAGAGCGTGCAGGTGAAGAGAGTGTGCAGGTGAGGAGAGTGTGCAGGTGAAGAGAGTGTGCAGGTGAAGAGAGTGTGCAGGTGAAGAGAGTGTGCAGGTGAGGAGAGTGTGCAGGTGAAGAGAGTGTGCAGGTGAGGAGAGTGTGCAGGTGAAGAGAGTGTGCAGGTGAGGAGAGTGTGCAGGTGAAGAGAGTGTGCAGGTGAAGAGAGTGTGCAGGTGAAGAGAGTGTGCAGGTGAAGAGAGTGTGCAGGTGAGGAGAGTGTGCAGGTGAAGAGAGTGTGCAGGTGAGGAGAGTGTGCAGGTGAAGAGAGTGTGCAGGTGAAGAGAGTGTGCAGGTGAGGAGAGTGTGCAGGTGAGGAGAGTGTGCAGGTGAAGAGAGTGTGCAGTTGAGGAGAGTGTGCAGGTGGGGAGAGTGTGCAGGTGAGGAGAGCGTGTAGGTGAGGATAGCGTGCAGGTGAGGAGAGCGTGTAGGTGAGGAGAGCGTGCAGGTGAGGAGAGCAGTGCGGGTGAGAAGAGCGTGCAGGTGAGGAGAGTGGTGCAGGTGAGGAGAGTGTGCAGGTGAGAAGAACGGTGCAGATGAAGATACTGTATCCGTTTCTGCCCCTTTATGTGTCTACAGATCTATTTTGGGATTACAAAGACTTTAATGTGGTCCTGGGTGCCATGACCAAGAAGTCAGACTAACCTCCAGTGAGCACTCAGACAATGTTGTTACTAAATATTCTTTGATGTATAGGTCCTTAAAGACACAGGATTTTAAGCAGTTATATGTGAGTCTCTCTCTCACCACTAGCCTAGAGTATATATCTGCAATAACAATATGACACTATTTTGTATTTCTTTCTAACTTCTTTCATTTTCGAATCTCTTTGGGTCCATGCACCTAAAGATGTCTTCGTCCGTACCATGATAATATTATGACCTTCATCCATTCCTATTGACATTGTGAGCTGGGATGTGTTCTGTTGTACAATTGTCACATGAAACGGTTACAGAAGCAGCATATGTTAATATTTGTAACACTACATTTTTCCTTATGTAGTCTAGAAGAGAAGAATCTTGTTAAACGTATGAATGGTATATGCAAACTCAGAATGACAGGTTGCTGTTGGTGTTGGATATTGGATATGTATTATTTAGGTTTTTGCATGAATTCTTTATAATGCTTGACATTTCTGCTAGTCTCAATCCATCATGGAAATAAAAGTAAAGTGCATGCAATTGAACACAAACATAAAGTTTTATTCAGGGCCAATGTAGCCAGTAGAACAAATGCAATTAAGAAATGAGCGGGTAAAGTACAGGTGGAATAATCAGTCTCTAAACTCAGGGGATAGCCCTATAAACAGCATTGAACACACGAGCATACAGACAAGTATTTTCTTTGCAATTTTGTGCAAAATGAGGAAAATAAACATTTACTAGCGCTGAAAAGTAGTTACCCAAATTCATCCTAATAACAATAAACACTAATAGGATAGCAATACTGTATACACAAGTGGTAGCACTTCAGATGCTGTTTATGTATCATTTTGCCATCACCTGTCAAACAAACTGCAATGGGATCACCTCATTAAAAATCAGCCTAATCAGTACATCAACATTAAAAGTTACTGTGTAAACGTTGCTGTCTGTAGACTTTATCTCAGAACCTAGGACAGCTCTGACTTCCTACGGGTTAGATCCACAACACTCCATTAAATCCGGGCTCAAAACGTGACGTTACTTAGAACGAGAGCGGACGTTACGTTCCCTGAGGTTAACATATATCCTCAAAGCTAATTACATGCATTAACAACAGCCTTTCTATATCTCATTAGCATAGGCTTAACGCCGTAGGATAGCGCAAAGTTATTTTCCAATAACGTGGCATTAAGAATACCGTAGTGTTACTCCGATATATACCCTGAAATAGGCACTGAAGGTAAGAAAGAGAGAAGAACGAAATAACACCGGGAAATAATGCTATAATTAAATAACACCGGGAAATAAGGCTATGTTGGTTCAACCCTACCAGTCGGCGTTGTTACACCCATTTACAACCTGTAAACGCCCAATTTCAGGCTGTGACGGAGAGTAATGCCAATTTTAGGAACGACCAAAATAGCTTAACGGTAAGTGCAGGTGATAACCTTAGCGGACTTTAGTGGATATGCAATGGTGCAATAACGCCTCATTTGCATATAATTTGCATGTCATTATCACTAACATCCGTTATAGTTAACACAACGCTCTTTACCGGACAAAACAAGGCTTAACTTACGTTATAGTCCTCTGAAGATACAGTGTTAGATAAAGTTATGTTAAGTTACCGCCACGTAAAGTGACTTCATAACTAACTTTGTGGATCTGAGACTTTATGAGAGATCCAGCACAACTTCATTAGTTATTGTACCTCTTCATAAAAGGTGCATTCCCACTAACAGCCTCAATTGGGATTGCACCAAAGTGCAACACAGCTGCACGCAACAAAATCTCTACTGGTGTTTCATATATTTAATAGCTTTGGAAGATAAGGTCCCAAAGCCTAGCACATACTAAGAGACTTGCAGAACATACAGTGTGCTGTATTCGTGGCTTATATACCAAACTAAGGAAAGTATCTAGCACAATTTTCAGAGTCCCTGTGATCGGAGCTGAGGCTAGGACTAAAGAAGACTTGTTAGCTATTTACCATATGTTCAATATTGCATTACAAAAGCTATCAATTGTCTTCCAGAATATATTTCAATACCTTTTAGCTGCTGAAAAACATATCCTTGTAAAGGCAGAAAAACTTTCCTCACCATCAACATACCATTTTCATTAAATACATAGGTTTTAGTGTGTTTCCCTTACTCTAACTTACTACAGTATAACAGTAAATAGTCATAACAAGCTAAGCACAAAAGCCTCATAAAATCGGCACCAAATAGCTTGGAGTATTTGGAACATCACCCTAACACAGTGTCACATTATATAGGGCTTTGCAGGCATTAGTTTCAGTATACTGTGTATGACCCCTTCATCTGTTATAGTTAAATATGTACAGTAACAGTCATATGGTATCCTCATACTGAATGAGAACTCAATATGGAATTCAATCAAGACGTGGATCTAATGGCTATTACTCTGAAATACACAGGGAGTGGTAATTAAATGTATTGCAGTATAGTCTGATTGCACATGATACATTGAATGCAGTAAGCAGCCGCACTTCAATTACCATCTACAAGTCATTTCTTTAAATGGTGCCATATATTAGATTTTAATGTACCCCTTCGAAGTCAGTTTCAGGGATCTTGAGAAAATAAAGTGGGTATGAAAGAGAAGGAGTGGCTCAGTGAGTAAAGCAGGGGAGCCTGGTTCAATTCCCGGTATCGGCTCCTTGTGACCTTGGGCAAGTCACTTTATCTCCCTGTGCCTCAGGCACCAAAAAAAAACCATAGATCGTAAGCTCCACGGGGCAGGGACCTGTGTCTGCAAAATGTCTCTGTAAAGCGCTACGTATAACTAGCAGCGCTATAGAAGAACATGCTATTATTATTATTATAATTATTATTAACCGGAGGAATCAATTCAGGTGTGCGGCTGCGTGTTGTCCAATTAAGTGCAGAGCCCTGTGTAAACTTTAGTGGATGCTAAGAGAAGGAAGAGCACAGTAAAGGATGACAATGTGTGCATTAGAAGTGTGGGTTTGTTAGGGTTTGTTATTCCTTTTAATGGTTATTGCATTTTTGTATAGATCTAGTTGTGCACAAGTTTTTGAGACCCCCCTAACCTCTGAGTATTCTCACATATTCTGTTAAAACTCAATGACCAGCAATAAACCGAGAAATAGAAATAAGCCGGCACTCCGGAGCCTACAATTTAAGAATAGAACTGTGGAATTATTGGGCTACTATTATTATTATTATTATTATTCAGCTACTAATATTATTTACCTATAATTCATTATATGTGAACATTTGTGCTCTGACGGCCTCCGTAGAGGAGCTTTTTCTTACAGTAGATTTCTGTGTTACTTATTCATATATTATGCTAAATATTCTAGAATAGCTGGCACAGCGGCTTCAGAGGTGCAAAAAAACAAACCTGTTCAAGTAATTTAACTGTGATAAAAGCAATCATTGACCTTCTTTTGTTTCTCTGGAAATATATTGCAAATTGCATATCTTAGGGGCCACCGAATGGGGATTGTTTGCTGCACATTTGTCTTTTAGCCCTATCCTTATCAGAGACACAAATTAGGATAAGGGGAGAGGTGATGGACACTGCCCGTGCAAACTCCTGTTGAAAACGCAGCGACAGAGAAAGGCGGGGTGGAAATTAAACCCCTCCCAAGACTCTGCTCACCACGTTCAAAACAAACTACAAAAATAATTTCAAACTACTTCTACGTGTCAAAGAAAAAAAAAAGACACGGCTTGAATCACCCAGATGTGACCCTATAAATATGTCACTGCTATTAGTACACTGTGGTCCTAGGAGGGACTGCCCCTTTAAACAAAATTAATTTGTCAGTGAGGATTTGAAATGCCTTTAAAGACGTGGGAAACAATGTGAGCGTACAGGGGGTATACAAAACATTTATTTTGAAGGACACCTTTAAACTCTGCTGCAGAAGACGCAGAATTTTCAGACACCATTTAACTATTTCACTGCTGTACAGGTCAGAGTCCGGCAAGCAATGGAAAAGTTTAAGACAGTAGACGGACATTGTCCAAATGTCGTCAATTCATTGTGCTTTGTTTCCAGCCATCTCAGTGGAAAAAGCTACTCCCACAGGGTCAGAGTAGGTAGAATTATATGCACAGGGGCATGGGACATTCTAAGGAGCCCACAACATTTTTGAAATAGCTCCACTAAAAAAAAAAAGTTTCAGCTACTCTTTTATTTCTAAAATAAATCATTTATGAATTAACAAATATTGATTAGGATATTGAGCATTAGCGTTTGATGCTGCTGGTTACTGTGCTCAATCCCTTTGTCGTAGAGAAGGGGTTAAACCAACGCAGGGGAAAGCATCCATACTAGAATGATACAGAGTGACCCTTTGACCAGAACAAATTCACTCATCTCAACTGTTGCTAAATTGTAATGTAATCTGAATGGTTTGTTGGCTCCCTCTAGTGGACATTGTACTGCAGTACAGAACATTATTTACGCTTTCTCCTTTTCCCAATCTCCAGGAATATCAAACATGACATTTTTGCTCAAGACCAAAAATGATGGCAATATGCAGGTTTATCCCAAATGATTAATATAGAGATACAAAGTATCTAAAACACACATGTCATTGTGGCACATGGATCTTGACATCTGTCTATATATCTGCGTTGGCGGCGGACAGCCTTTGACGCAGACGAAGGGCAGATAAAGGGTTAAAGCTTCTCTTTTTCAATGCTGATCACATGGGACCACTGGAAGCTTCCTATTGGCCCGGGTGATGCAAGGAAATTTAAAATCCAGGAAGTACTGACTGTGCCTTTAGTGCAGGGGTGGGCAACTCCAGTCCTCAAGGGCCACCAACAGGTCAGGTTTTCAGGAAACCCTTGCTTCAGCACAATCAGTGTTCAGTCTTCAACTGAACCATGACTGAGCCACCTGTGCTGAACCTGGGATATCCTGAAAACCTGACCTGTTGAGGATTGGAATTGCCCACCCCTGAGTTAGTATCTCAGGGCCTGGGGGTCATCCAAGTTGAAAATAATGAAGGGTTCAGCCCCTGGGGGGATTCCCATCAGGAAGGGGGATTCTTGTGTTTAGCTCATGATCTAATTACACTTATAAAATACACTCTGTACACGTACACAATGTTCCCAGACAAATGTGCTCTTTTCAGCATGCAGCCACCTCTAGGATGGAAACATAGCATCAGATTTCTGATAGTGTGGTCTCATGGTAAAGTAAGAAATCCTACTGACGTTACCACTGACAGGTAGGTAAACTGATGAATAGGGATCATTCAGAGAGGGGCATTTACTACAGTGACAACCCTGTTAGCACATAATACTGGCTACAGCCCATGAATACCCAAGGCCAGCACTGCTGCGTGTCTCCCACTGTGCTGCACTGCATCAGTAAGCTGTAGGAGCTTCGGAGACCGTAAATGGTATTACATTGCCATCAATTGTCACTGCAGCTGCTACAAGTCACAACGACGGCATATTAGGTGCCTCATTGTGTAGACGACATTAGCAATAACAAAAAAAAATACTGTGAAGTGTCTTCTGTTCCAACTCTATTCATTATACATGTTAACTTTGAAACACAGTATATTTGGCTGAAATACGGTAAGATTACTGGGTGCATTGAGTTCGATGTTTTGCCTCCTGTTTCTCTTACTGATCCAGATACCAGATACTGAACATATACAGTAGCTACAGCAGGGTTGCCAACTCCTGTCCACAACGGACAACAATCGGTCAGGTTGTCAGGATATCACTGTTTCAGCGCAGGTGGCTCAATTAGTGGCTCAGTCAGACTGAGCCACCTGCGCTGAAACAGGAATATCCCGAAAACGTGACCTGTTGGTGACCCTTGAGCTACAGTAGTGTAAAGTCCTCCTTTACGCCAACACGTGAACAATTGCAACAGTAGATACACATCCCCTTGACAAAGAGCCCTCTGTGGGTTCGAAGCGTCGGATCTGTGTGATTTTTTGACAATATAGCTTTTTGAAACCGTACCTTCTGAGTGCTGCCTCTGCTTTGCCTTTCGTCTGGATGTAACGTATTATTTACATATCATTAGGAGACGAGCACCAGGCCATTCTGGATTGTCTATTGGGAGTGCTGTCTCTTTTGTTTTTTTGTGTGAATATATATATATATATATATATATATATATATATATATATATATAGTGTGTGGTGTGTGTGTGTGTTTTAGTACATGCAACATTTGATTACCTTTATTGAAAACTAATTACCTAAGCTGCCGATCAATTAGTTCTCTCTTGATCGGTCAACAAAGATCCTGCTTCCCTGAGTTCACTAAATGGCCGCCTTTCCGTTTCAATCAGTCCTTCAGTCAGTGTAACCCAGCAGCTACAATGTATCCTGATATTACTAAGGTAACCGTGTCAATTGTTACAGTTTGCAGCTCAGACTGCTGGGAACATTGGCAACAAATGATGACAAACAGGAAAGTGTCACACTGCTGGGCAAGTGTGTTAAAACCTGCGATAGAAATAAAAGGATGCCCAGTATGGTAAAACGCATTTAACAAAAGGTAGTAAGTATTATCTAATACTACAGAACCGATTTATTTTGAGAGAAAAAACACGTAGGATATTGCATGTACTACTCCTTTAAAACTAACAAAAAGTAGGGGAGCCCCTGCTGCTGCCTCATGTAAGTAATGAATGAACTGTGCTTTGGGTATGCATACAATGGAGAATGAGGATAGAGATAGAACCCAAATATAGCACTCAAGTTCAAGATCTGGATGTATAGTGAATGATTTAAAACAAACTTTATTATATCACAAGAAATAAAACAATGGGTGTTAAAAAACTGACGACCTGAAGGAGTGACCTTCAATACTAGAACCATATAGGTTTTAGGGTCTAGGAGTGTACGTATATTCTGTAAAATACAGATAGCACAATTGGCTGGAAATCCAGATAAGGATCTGTCCAATCTATATTCACTGGCTCTGAGGTAAGTACTAATAACCGCAATCGCCTAAAGCAAACAAGGTATGGCTAGATATTTAATGTGTGCTCAGGAACTGTCAGGTAAGTTTCTGCCGGACACTCACAAGAATTAGAAGGTAAGTGAGGAGTTAAATCTCCAATCAATGATATCGGTAACCTTATTTTAGGGTGCAGTGCTTGGTCTCGTTGACCTGTGGTGCCCTGCTATAGTGTAGAGTGATGGTACAAATCTGACCTCTAGTAACCCCAGTGGTAGTATACATAGATTAGATGCACTATGTGCAGATATTACAGGGGAGAGGACAGTAACACATATAGATATCAGTAGTACCCATAAAGACAGTTTATTAGTCAGGATATAGGAGCTGATACACAGTAAAAATCAGAGGCGATACTCGGTGATAGTGAGCTCTCAGCTGCTTAGTAAATTGTGAACTGTAAATGTTGTGCCCTGAAGGCAGGTATAAATGTGTACAGTGACTAATACCTCCTTGGACCAGGGATGAATAACAACAATAAACAGATGTAAGCAGTCTGAGTGCTAATGGAACTAACTGGCCCTTTAAGCTGCTATCAGGGAGTCCCTGAGTGGTAATAGTACCCACTGCAGCTTGCTGAACAGCCAGGGACCTAATTAGTATATAGTGCCTAAACCATTGGTGGAATAACAGATGCCAGTGTTAGAGTGGACTATAGGAGGCTCAGAGTGTCCATTGGGGCACTATGTGAGCCTGTGTAGCCACACGAGCAGGGAACCGCAGCACCTCGTAGTCAGAGACTGTGACTGCGGTGAAAATCAGACCCCTGCGCGTGCACGTGGAAAACGGAGCTGCCATCCTAAGTGTACCCTGCTGTTAGGCAGGTATTTATAGGTCCTTGCAGGTTGATGACGTCACGAGTGACCCCTGGTGTGCTAGGACATGCGGGAAGCTGCGCTGTCAGCGCAGTGAGTACAACCAGATGTAAGACTGCATGTATTTACACAATAAAGATAAGATTGTCTGAGTAACTGTTGTCTGTGTTATGATTCCTAGTTAGTCAGATCCTACATACTTAAAGTATCAAGCCTTAGTGTGCTTCAGGGGTAAATAGTGGCAGATACAGTAAAAGTGAGTTTACAGTAGATGGTGGTCCAGAGAAACCACAAATAGTCAGATTTACCACTCAATAGTGGATTTAGTCAGGGTCTCTAGATACCCTAATCACAAAAATGGCAAGGTGGCAACCGGTGAGAGTAGGGAGGGAGGGGGGGGGGTGGGTTTTTCTGCATAATGAAGGAGGTGTCATATAAGTACTGACGACTGTGTGGTTACAGAAAAGGGGTAAACAAATAGCCCTCGTTAAGGCCATGAGGTGACATTGTGCCCAACGTATATATCCATTTGGACTCCCGCTGTAAGAGAGCTCTGTCCCAGTCCCCTTTCCTAGGTCCCCTTATTAGGTGATCAATGCCACAGAAAGTGATGGCTTTTTGATCTCCACTGTGGAACAGGTTAACGTGTCTGGATATAGGTTTGTCTGCGTTGTTCCTTATGGTACCGATATGTTCTAGTACTCTCTGTTTCAGACACCTTTTTGTTTTTCCTACATACATCTTTCCACATTTACAGATGCCTTGATATATTACACCCATGCTGAGACAGTTAATAAAACCGCGTATTTGGTATGTTCTAGTGCTGTCCCAGTTCTTGAATTGTTTTGTTGTTCTCATGTGCTGGCATGCCTTACACCTTTGACAGGTGTAGGACCCTGAGGGTTTAGGTGGAAGCCAGGTTCTGGGTGTCTCTTCTTTGAAGTGGCTCTGAACCAATAGATCACGTAGGTTTCTGGCACGTCTACTTGTCATGGACGGGTAGTCCTTAATAACCCCTTTGAGAAGTTCATCCGCTGTTAAGATGTGCCAGTGTTTCTGGAGAATGTTACGAGCTTGAGGCCATTCCCTATTGAACGTGCTTATGAACCTTATCACTTTCTCTTGTGGGTTGACACCTTTATCCATTATAAGTGTTCTTCGGTTGGTGTGTTTGGCTCGTTTATATGCCTTTTTGATACTGCGTTTGCTATAGCCCCTATTTTCAAAACGCAGACTCATGTTAAGGGATTGGGCCTCAAACTCCTGATCCGTGCTGCAGTTACGTCTGAGCCTTAGAAACTGGCCAGTGGGTATGCCGTTGACCTGAGCTTTAGGGTGATGACTGCTAGCCTCTAAGATGTTATTA
Organism: Ascaphus truei; assembly: GCF_040206685.1. Lineage (NCBI taxonomy): Eukaryota > Metazoa > Chordata > Amphibia > Anura > Ascaphidae > Ascaphus > Ascaphus truei. The sequence goes on from NC_134494.1 coordinate 34,424,592, forward strand.
GTGGCAGTGGCTTTCCTGAAGATAGTGGTATGTAGGATGCCCTCAGTGCCTCTAGATATCCTTAGGTCAAGAAAGCACATGGTGTCTCTGTTGTATTCCATAGTCAGATGGAGGTTAAGTTGATTAGTGTTGAGTTTCTGAATAAACTCTTTGAGAGCTACCTCTGGGCCACGCCACAAGACAAGCACATCGTCGATGTAGCGCACCCAGAGGTCAATGTGCTCTGTATATACCTCCATCTCCTCAATGAAAACTACCTGGGATTCCCACCATCCCAGGTAGAGGTTGGCATATGTAGGGGCGCATTTAGTACCCATGGCTGTGCCCCTTAACTGATGGTAAAGTTTTTTATCAAAGAGGAAGTAGTTCCTGGTAAGTACGAATTTGGAGAATGGGAGAAATCAGACAGCGAGGATGACAGAGCTAACATACTCCTTGCAGAGGGCATGGCTAACCAAATAGCGACCACCTCACACACTCCCTCCCAGGTTCCTTTTTTAGAACAAAACAGACTGGCATCGGGCCTAAAAGGAAAAGGAAAACAAGATGAGGGAAAGGTATGGGTGTTGAGAAGTCAGGCCAGGGGACAACAATACCCCAGGAAAAGGGGCAAACCCCCGAGATACTAGGGGATAAGTTACAAGTTGTGAACCTATCAGATATGATCTTGAATGAAAACCATCTTCAACTACTCAGCAAAGGTCTGTCTTATTCACCGACAGCCAGTATGGACCTATTCGAGTGGGTCAAAGATATTAACCTATTCGGGAGGAAATTGAAATTACACAAATTCTTCCGTATGAGAGAAATCAGGATAGCCAATTCCCTTGATATTACACCACTAGACACTCAGGATCTAGAGGTTTATAACAACCTTGAGGCACTATTGGAAGAAAGCAATAGGACACCAGGGGAAGGCCCTTACACTGATCTAAGACCCAACTCTAAGTTCATACCTTTCAGCGAAAATTTCGCTAACATTGAAGTGTTCATCAACTTGGTCACTAGAGACCTTGAACATCTGACCCCAGGCCGACTACCAGACAACCTTACAACCCAAGAAAGGAAAGCATTGAAAGATCTAAGCCTGAACGGTGACATAGTCATTAAGCCTTCAGACAAAGGGGGGAATCTGGTGATCCAACGGAGCACAGACTATAAAAAGGAAAATCTCAGACTCCTATCAGACAAGAGTTGTTACGAAATACTGGGGGAGGACCCAACCACTAACTACAATAAGGAACTAGGCAGTATTCTTCAAAAGGGCATGGAAGACAAAGTCATCAGCCAAAATGAATTTGACTACATCTGGGTGAAATATCCTAAAATAGCTACATTCTACAGCCTGCCTAAACTGCACAAGAACAAGGTCCCCCCGCCAGGGAGACCAATTGTGTCAGGGGTGGGCAACCTGACAGAACGGGCCAGTTCCTATGTGGATAAAATACTGAAACCCTTTGTGCTAACCCTACCATCCTACCTCAAGGACACCAAAGATGCTCTCAAAAGGCTGGACAATATATGCATCAGCAGTGATACCCTACTTGTCAGCTTAGACGTAGAGGGACTGTACACCAGTATAGACCATGAGTATGGACTCAAAGCAGTGTCTCATTTTTTGAAAACCAGAGGTAGGTGGCATACGAAACATAACACCTTCACCTTAGACATCCTCAAATTCGTACTTACCAGGAACTACTTCCTCTTTGATAAAAAACTTTACCATCAGTTAAGGGGCACAGCCATGGGTACTAAATGCGCCCCTACATATGCCAACCTCTACCTGGGATGGTGGGAATCCCAGGTAGTTTTCATTGAGGAGATGGAGGTATATACAGAGCACATTGACCTCTGGGTGCGCTACATCGACGATGTGCTTGTCTTGTGGCGTGGCCCAGAGGTAGCTCTCAAAGAGTTTATTCAGAAACTCAACACTAATCAACTTAACCTCCATCTGACTATGGAATACAACAGAGACACCATGTGCTTTCTTGACCTAAGGATATCTAGAGGCACTGAGGGCATCCTACATACCACTATCTTCAGGAAAGCCACTGCCACTAATAACATCTTAGAGGCTAGCAGTCATCACCCTAAAGCTCAGGTCAACGGCATACCCACTGGCCAGTTTCTAAGGCTCAGACGTAACTGCAGCACGGATCAGGAGTTTGAGGCCCAATCCCTTAACATGAGTCTGCGTTTTGAAAATAGGGGCTATAGCAAACGCAGTATCAAAAAGGCATATAAACGAGCCAAACACACCAACCGAAGAACACTTATAATGGATAAAGGTGTCAACCCACAAGAGAAAGTGATAAGGTTCATAAGCACGTTCAATAGGGAATGGCCTCAAGCTCGTAACATTCTCCAGAAACACTGGCACATCTTAACAGCGGATGAACTTCTCAAAGGGGTTATTAAGGACTACCCGTCCATGACAAGTAGACGTGCCAGAAACCTACGTGATCTATTGGTTCAGAGCCACTTCAAAGAAGAGACACCCAGAACCTGGCTTCCACCTAAACCCTCAGGGTCCTACACCTGTCAAAGGTGTAAGGCATGCCAGCACATGAGAACAACAAAACAATTCCAGAACTGGGACAGCACTAGAACATACCAAATACGCGGTTTTATTAACTGTCTCAGCATGGGTGTAATATATCAAGGCATCTGTAAATGTGGAAAGATGTATGTAGGAAAAACAAAAAGGTGTCTGAAACAGAGAGTACTAGAACATATCGGTACCATAAGGAACAACGCAGACAAACCTATATCCAGACACGTTAACCTGTTCCACAGTGGAGATCAAAAAGCCATCACTTTCTGTGGCATTGATCACCTAATAAGGGGACCTAGGAAAGGGGACTGGGACAGAGCTCTCTTACAGCGGGAGTCCAAATGGATATATACGTTGGGCACAATGTCACCTCATGGCCTTAACGAGGGCTATTTGTTTACCCCTTTTCTGTAACCACACAGTCGTCAGTACTTATATGACACCTCCTTCATTATGCAGAAAAACCCACCCCCCCCCCTCCCTCCCTACTCTCACCGGTTGCCACCTTGCCATTTTTGTGATTAGGGTATCTAGAGACCCTGACTAAATCCACTATTGAGTGGTAAATCTGACTATTTGTGGTTTCTCTGGACCACCATCTACTGTAAACTCACTTTTACTGTATCTGCCACTATTTACCCCTGAAGCACACTAAGGCTTGATACTTTAAGTATGTAGGATCTGACTAACTAGGAATCATAACACAGACAACAGTTACTCAGACAATCTTATCTTTATTGTGTAAATACATGCAGTCTTACATCTGGTTGTACTCACTGCGCTGACAGCGCAGCTTCCCGCATGTCCTAGCACACCAGGGGTCACTCGTGACGTCATCAACCTGCAAGGACCTATAAATACCTGCCTAACAGCAGGGTACACTTAGGATGGCAGCTCCGTTTTCCACGTGCACGCGCAGGGGTCTGATTTTCACCGCAGTCACAGTCTCTGACTGCGAGGTGCTGCGGTTCCCTGCTCGTGTGGCTACACAGGCTCACATAGTGCCCCGATAGACACTCTGAGCCTCCTATAGTCCACTCTAACACTGGCATCTGTTATTCCACCAATGGTTTAGGCACTATATACTAATTAGGTCCCTGGCTGTTCAGCAAGCTGCAGTGGGTACTATTACCACTCAGGGACTCCCTGATAGCAGCTTAAAGGGCCAGTTAGTTCCATTAGCACTCAGACTGCTTACATCTGTTTATTGTTGTTATTCATCCCTGGTCCAAGGAGGTATTAGTCACTGTACACATTTATACCTGCCTTCAGGGCACAACATTTACAGTTCACAATTTACTAAGCAGCTGAGAGCTCACTATCACCGAGTATCGCCTCTGATTTTTACTGTGTATCAGCTCCTATATCCTGACTAATAAACTGTCTTTATGGGTACTACTGATATCTATATGTGTTACTGTCCTCTCCCCTGTAATATCTGCACATAGTGCATCTAATCTATGTATACCACCACTGGGGTTACTAGAGGTCAGATTTGTACCATCACTCTACACTATAGCAGGGCACCACAGGTCAACGAGACCAAGCACTGCACCCTAAAATAAGGTTACCGATATCATTGATTGGAGATTTAACTCCTCACTTACCTTCTAATTCTTGTGTGTGTCCGGCAGCCACTTACCTGACAGTTCCTGAGCACACATTAAATATCTAGCCATACCTTGTTTGCTTTAGGCGATTGCGGTTATTAGTACTTACCTCAGAGCCAGTGAATATAGATTGGACAGATCCTTATCTGGATTTCCAGCCAATTGTGCTATCTGTATTTTACAGAATATACGTACACTCCTAGACCCTAAAACCTATATGGTTCTAGTATTGAAGGTCACTCCTTCAGGTCGTCAGTTTTTTAACACCCATTGTTTTATTTCTTGTGATATAATAAAGTTTGTTTTAAATCATTCACTATACATCCAGATCTTGAACTTGAGTGCTATATTTGGGTTCTATCTCTATCCTCATTCTCCTTTAAAACTAAGTCAGGAAAAGGGTCATTTTGATTCAAACCTTTATTATCTCACCAAACGCATAGCATACCCCATACCTGTGACACATAGCAAAGTGATATTGGCCTATATTTAATACACTGTGAAAAGGGTTTCACCATGCTTGGGAACATTAAAACCTCATTCAAATGAATGAAACTAAAACCACCCAAGATAACGAACGATATCGTCCCAGCGTATTAAATAGAGACATCTGTGGCGAAATTTCTTTCAGATCGTTTCAAGTGCATTGTTAACCGCTAATGAGTCGGGGGTTTCCCCAGTTACTGTAACATTTTCAATAAGCAAATTAAAAAAGGAACAAAACTTGATCGTTTGGCTAATAAAAGAGAAACTGCTTTTGGTTTGGTTTCCATATTCTTTCAATTATTCACAAATACGTAATTAAGTATTGAAAGCGTTTCAAAGCCACAGCTCCCACTGCTGACTAAAAAGATACAAGTTAATTGTAATGTTGTTAAGTGCTACTAACAATAAACCGGCGAGATACAGAAATAGCTCATTCTCCTGCTTTTTTTTTTTATTACTATTAAAGACAGAAAAGCATTGGCATTTTGACTGGTATGATAACAAATGTGAATTGAAATGAATTGGCTCAGGTTCCTGCTTACGGCGGGGTTAAATAGCTGTTTCAAAGAGCATTTAAACCGAAAAAGAATTAAAATGAACTGCAGCTGTTTGTATACGTAGAGTGACAGTGACACTCTCCATTCATCTACTGCACATTGCAGAAGAGAACGCCGGCGCCTTTCTTGTCATAATATAGGCTGTCCTGACATAACAGAACTGTGGAAGATGCTTGTATATGAAGCGCAGGGACTGCGATCACAGGGAACAGACGCGGAAGATGAAGATTGATAATATGACATAAAGACAGCCGTGAGCTGAAATGTATCAAATCCACGTGAACACCTACAAGATGTTCATACTCTAGGTTTTGTTTTAATTAAACACGTTGGAGAGGAGGACGTACAGATCCAGTGTAAACCTGCAGACGTTCTGCGCACAGCCGCTGCCTGGGAGCGCTGTTAGACACGTGTGTCTATGGGGGTTTTCCTCTATCTGACGAAGTGCCTGCTCTGAATGTTTTCCATTAATATCCCCATTGAAGTCCCTTCTGATGACATACAATTACCCGCTAAGAGTTGCAGTGTTTTGATGTGTCCAGATTATCAGCAACAATAGATGGGGCTGTGTGCTGTATTAAGGCCATTTTACCGTGTTGTCTGCCTCGCTGCACCATTTATAGGAGCACAGTTGCATCGAATGTAAGAAGCCAGTCAATGACGTGTTGTACACATGATTAGAAGCAGGCATTGACGTGTTGTACACATGATTAGAAGTAGGCCTTGGCATGTTGTACAGATGATTAGAAGCAGGCATTGATGTGTTGTACACATGATTATAAGCAGGTGTTAACGTGTTGTACAGATGATTAGAAGCAGGTGTTGATGTGCTGTACACATGATTAGAAGCAGGTGTTGACCTGTTGTACAGATTATTAGAAGCAGCCGTTGACGTGTTGTACACATGATTAGAAGCAGGTGTTGACCTGTTGTACAGATTATTAGAAGCAGCCATTGACCTGTTGTACATATGATTAGAAGCAGGCATTGACGTGTTGTACACATGATTAGAAGCAGGCGCTGACATGTTGTACAGATTATAAGAAGCAGGCGTTGACGTGTTGTACACATGATTAGAAGCAGGTGTTGACGTGTTGTACACATGATTAGAAGCAGGTGTTGACATGTTGTACACATGATTAGAAGCAGGCCTTGATGTGTTGTACATATGATTAGAAGCAGGCGTTGACGTGTTGTACACATGATTAGAAGCAGGTGTTGACGTGTTGTACACATGATTAGAAGCAGGCGTTGACGTGTTGTACAAATGATTAGAAGCAGGCGTTGACGTGTTGTACACATGATTAGAAGCAGGCGTTGAGGTGTTGTACAGATTATTAGAAGCTGCCGTTGACGTGTTGTACACATGATTAGAAGCAGGCGCTGACATGTTGTACAGATTATTAGAAGCAGGCCTTGATGTGTTGTACATATGATTAGAAGCAGGCGTTGACGTGTTGTACACATGATTAGAAGCAGGTATTGACGTGTTGTACACATGATTAGAAGCAGGCGTTGACGTGTTGTACACATGATTAGAAGCAGGCGTTGACGTGTTGTACACATGCTTAGAAGCAGGCGTTGATGTGTTGTACAGATGATTAGAAGCAGGCCTTGACATGTTGTACATATGATTAGAAGCAGGCGTAGACGTGTTGTACACATGATAAGAAGCAGGCTTTGACGTGTTGTACACATGATTAGAAGCAGGTGTTGATGTGTTGTACAGATGATTAGAAGCAGGCGTTGACGTGTTGTACATATGATTAGAAGCAGGTGTAGACGTGTTGTACACATGATTAGAAGCAGGCGTTGACGTGTTGTACACATGATTAGAAGCAGGCCTTGATGTGTTGTACAGATAATTAGAAGCAGGCGTTGACGTGTTCTACATATGATTAGAAGCAGGCGTAGACGTGTTGTACAGATGATTAGAAGCAGGCGTTGACATGTTGAACATATGATTAGAAGCAGGCGTTGACGTGTTGTACACATGATTAGAAGCAGGCGTTGATGTGTTGTACAGATGATTAGAAGCAGGCGTTGACATGTTGTACATATGATTAGTAGCAGGCGTTGACGTGTTGTACACATGATTAGAAGCAGGCATTGATGCCAGCTTGGCTTACATTTTTACGCACTCTGAATGCAGAAAAACAGATGCCAGATTGATGCATCTAATCATGTACCTCATCCCAAGTACAAACTCCTCTTTGCAATGTACCTTCTCCCAAGTACAAACTCCTCTTTGCACTGTCCGAACCTCAGACTAAAGCACATGGGACAGAAACGGAAGGAAAGACCCCGATACATCGAGGCCAAGAGATGCAACATAAACATGATACTCTGTATCAATTTTGCTCCACAGTTGACTTAGTACAGGGGTAGTCAACTCCAGTCCTCCAGAGCTACCAACAGGTCACGTTTTCAGGATATTCCTGCTTCAGCACAGGTGTCCGATTCAGTGGCTCAGTCATAATGACTGAGCCACTGATTGACCTGTTAGTGGCCTTTGAGGACTGGAGTTGGCCACTCTTGCCTTAGTACATAGTCATGAAAGCTGCATACTGATTCCTTCCAGAGCCCTCAGGACGGATCAGCTCCCCTATGTGTAAAGATTGTGATGGGATGGGATTCTAAATACAAGGCAACTAATGCCTCAGAAGGTCACATCCATGTATATATGTTTATCTCTTCTGTTTCTGCCTTCAACACAAACAATTGTAGAAGTTGTTTGGGTCATTGCCGGCACTCAGTGATATAAGTTAACAAGCATCCCATCCCATCCTCCCTTTCACCGCTAATAACTCAGAGCAGAGACTTTCCCATGGGAATTTGTGTGTTGCCAGACTTTACATCATACAAGGCCTGCATTTCATTTCATGACCTGCAGCTCATCCTAAATGTGAATATTTGTATGGAGAAGGAAGGGCTGACAATTTCCCCTTTTTTTGTCTGATTGGCAGAACTTGATGGACAACAGGAAAATGCCGTTTATATTGATATATGGGTGAAACAGGAAATACTACTGTACACCAATCCCATTTAGCTAACCTAGTTTTTTTTTAATGTAATGATTTGCGAAGTAGTCGTTATGCCATGTTACAGCAGGTCAACTTAGCAGGTATGAATAAATGGATAACGTAGCACTGTTATTGGCTTCTTTAAAAAGATTTCATTTAGACTTAAAGTCACTGTTACATTTATTCCTATCTTGTGAAAAATGAATACGAATCACTTCGGCAACACTGGATTCAAACCTTTCAGCTACTTTTGTTGATCTGTTTGACTAATCATGGCACCATAATTACTTTGTAAACAAAGGAATACAGCTCAGCTAACAAGTGTGAGGACTCAATAAAGTCTTTTTGTGATAAGATAACTTGCTGGATAAGCTAGGCACCCTGAAGGATTCCCAAAAAGGGGAGTGGAGCAAGCATGTAGCGGCTTTGGTACATGCCTACAATTGCACTAGGCACAAGTCCACCGGCTACACACCATACTTTATGATGTTTGGACGAGAAGCCAGATTGCCAATTGACATTCGCATGGAGGTATCTACCGATGAGGTACCCAATATGGCCCACTATAAATATGTACAAAGACTTCAGGACAGTCTACACCATGCTTATCAGTTAGCAGGAAGAGCTACCGCCAGACTGAACACCAGTAACAAAAGGAGGTACGATCACAAAGTACGGTACAGAGAACTTCAACCGGGAGACGCAGTTCTGTTACACAACTTAGGGATCCCTGGCAAGCACAAATTAGCCGATCGCTGGAGAGAGGGACCCTTCCACGTAGAGTCCCAAATGCCGGGTCTTCCTGTCTATCGCATACGTGACGTGATGGCAGGATCAAGGTCTGGCACCGAAACCATCTGTTACCTATCCCACAACTGGGAGAAGGTGAGCCAGAAACAGTAGTAGATGACAGTGAGCTCGAAGAGTCTACCGGGAATTCAGGGACCACAGAGGAAATAATTCAAGACCCTTTGGAGGGAACATCCAACAGAGATTGGTGGGCACCTCCCGAAGGAGCAACGGGTAATGGGCCTGCGGTTCAAACACCATCTTCAGAGAGTTCATCATGTAATCAATCGTTAGATCCTAACACCTCGAGTTTTGTGCCGCAAAGAGACAATGTTCAAGTACAAATAGACAATGTTCTGTTACAGAGAGACTTTCCCCAAACTGATCCAACCGCTGCCAGAGAGTCTAGGCCTCAAGCCTACGATGATATCTCTCAAAATGAAGAATTTGAGACCGAAACTCGCAAAAGTCAGCGAGTGAGACGCCCTCCCACTAGAGTGGCTTATGATTCATTAGGGGCACCTCACTATGAGTCTCAGCAAAAAGCTAAAGCCAAGCTAGCCTCAGTTATAAATATGTTCACTGAAATGTGCAATCTGATCTAGAGATGATAAGTTAGATCGCATTGGTTGTTGCATTTTTTATTATATAACAATGTTGTGCCATTTTCATTATATAACTTTTGTACATAGTTATATTGATTTGTGTCCCTAGCGAGGACGTTGGGGTTTTCACCAGGGGGAGGATATAGCCAGGTTCCCCTTCCGTTGCGGACCCCCCCTCCTCGTACTCACTGCAGCCGTTCGCGGAGAGGTGTGGGGGCATGTGAGCGAGCAGCGCGCTATCGCAGAGATGCGGCCGGTTGCCGGGGATGCGTGCGGGCCGTTGCTAAGGCCGCAGTCACGTTGCGAAGGTCCCGGCGGCTCGCGGCGCAGTGATAAGCGCGCGAATGCTAGCCTACCAGGGAAGGCTCTTGGAAGGGACTACAAGTCCCATGAGCCTCTGAGCGCCCCACGTGATGCCAGGGAGCCAATAGGGCTAGAGTATCTCCCTGCACAGAGGGATTGATACATTTTCGCAGGCTCTGAGAACGCTAGTCAGTCGGCGCCAGGCGCAGCTAGGGGAAGGAGGTAGGGTGCAGGAGTCAGTGACTCCCTGCACTAGGCCAGCAGCCCTCCCCTAGGCCCCTGATAGCCCTGAGTCATGAGTAGTTGAGTGTTGTAGGGTTAAGGACCATGCCCATTACTACCCAGAGTCAGTTAGGGACACAGCGGACGCTGCGCGTCCATCCTGAGGTTTGGGCTCAGACCTCCGCTACCTCTGCAGAGGCCATCCGGGTGGGATCGCCCCGGACGGTAGTTCCTGTGTTCCTTCGTCATCGGATCCTTTGTGAAGCTCCGTTGCAGGTCCGGGCACTGGAGTGCTCGGCAGGTACCCATCAACAAGTGCACCAACGATCCTACATATTAATATTACGGGACTAGCGGCTGCGCAGTCACACATATCCTCTCCCTTTAAGGGTGCAGGACATATTGTGTGGGGTTATTGTACACGGGGTGGGATCACCCGGTGTAGTTGGGAGCGTCCTGTGAGACGCAGTAGTCAGTGTCTCCTCTAGAGAGGGACACCTGTTGATTTATGAATGAGTACATGCTATGCAGTAAAGTCAGTTCTGTTTCACCACTGTTTGCTTAATGTGATTGTTTCCTGTGAGGGCCTCCTCCCACTCCGTTGGGATCCCTCCCAGGTGGAGGCGTTGCACCATGAGATCGTATTATATGTATGTACTCCAGGCTCCCCAAGCGGAGGCTTAGGCTCCTGAGAGCCACACAGATTACACAGCAAGGTAGTAGCGTCTGTATTCATAGGGAATACCCGTTACACCTGGATTATTTATCAGCATTAGCCCTATATTAAAACGTCCCTACCAAATCAAGCCCTTAAAAGCAAACCCTGAGCTCGATCCAAAGAATAGCTTTCATGCTGGAGAACCGGCGACTGTGGTGGGCTACTATACACGGGTCCTGCGAGAAGCCGCAACCCAGAAGTGACAACAACGTGGTGCCGAGCCAGCCAGCCCCAGCGCGCGGGACTGATCCGTAAGCCTCAGCACCTACCCCCTGCGCCTAGGATTCCACCAGGACTGTTGCCCCTGCACTGCTCTACTGGACTTATATATACCCTATATGTAAGTTTTTACTTGTTATTTTATTACATTGTTTTATTAAATCTTGACCCTTGGTGCGCTTTTGTGTTTAATTTTTCATTGACACCTGACGCTTGGAGCCATCCTACGACGGTACTGGTGGAGAAGGGGCGCCTCCACATCACATCAGCTGCAAGAGGGAAGAGTTGATCAACTTCAAGATCCTGCTAGGAAGCAAGAGCGCGGTTTGATTTTACTATCCAGCTTTCTTACCTACATAAACCGCAAATTAAATACATTTCCACTTAGATTTAGTACGTTCCCGATTATTACGCTGCTCCCTGGGTCGGGGGGATCCAGGCTCCCGCCTTTTGCTCCTCCCCTTATTAACCATCACCACCACGGTCTGAGATTCCCGTTGTAAACGTTTTCCAATAAGCGATAAAAATAATGAGTGGACAAATCGCCCTTTCTATTGAATAAATGGTTTATTTTCAGCAATATAAAAATATACTGTATGTATATCTTTATTTATATAGCACCAACCGTGTACTAAGCGCTTCACAAAGACAATACAGTACAGGGAACTATAATAATACAATAAGTGCAGCACAGTCAGACAATAGGAAAGGAAATCACTGCCCCGGAGAGCTTACAATCTAAGTGGTATGATGGAAGACTTACAAAGACATCAGGTGAGGGAATACGTGCATTAGACAACTGTAATCATGAACATACAATAGGAGCCTGTGTGGAGGAGCCTGTGTGGAGGAGCCTGTGTGGAGGAGCCTGTGTGGAGGAGCCTGTGTGGAGGAGCTTGTGTGGAGGAGCGTGCATGGAGGAGCCTGTGTGGAGGAGCCTGTGTGGAGGAGCTTGTGTGGAGGAGCCTGTGTGGAAGAGCCTGTGTGGAGGAGCCTGTGTGGAGGAGAGGAGCCTGTGTGGAAGAGCCTGTGTGGAGGAGCCTGTGTGGAGGAGCCTGTGTGGAGGAGCCTGTGTGGAGGAGTCTGTGTGGAGGAGCCTGTGTTGAGGAGCCTGTGTGGAAGAGCCTGTGTGGAAGAGCCTGTGTGGAGGAGCCTGTGTGGAAGAGCCTGTGTGGAAGAGCCTGTGTGGAAGAGCCTGTGTGGAAGAGCCTGTGTGGAGGAGCCTGTGTGGAGGAGCCTGTGTGGAAGAGTCTGTGTGGAGGAGCCTGTGTGGAGGAGTCTGTGTGGAGGAGCCTGTGTGGAGGAGCCTGTGTGGAAGAGCCTGTGTGGAAGAGCCTGTGTGGAAGAGCCTGTGTGGAGGAGCCTGTGTGGAGGAGCCTGTGTGGAGGAGCCTGTGTGGAGGAGCCTGTGTGCAGGAGAATGCGTGGAGGAGCCTGCGTGGAGGAGCCTGTGTGGAGGAGCCTGTGTGGAGGAGCGTGTGTGGAGGAGCCTGTGTGGAGGAGCCTGTGTGGAGGAGCCTGTGTGGAGGAGCCTGTGTGGAGGAGAATGCGTGGAGGAGCCTGTGTGGAGGAGCCTGTGTAGAGGAGCCTGTGTGGAGGAGCCTGTGTGGAGGAGCGTGCATGAAGGAGACTGTGTGGAGGACCGTGTGTGGAGGACCGTGTGTGGAGGACCATGTGTGGAGGACCGTGTGTGGAGGACCGTGTGTAGAGGACCGTGTGTAGAGGACCGTGTGTAGAGGACCGTGTGTAGAGGAGCCTGTGTGGAGGAGCCTGTGTGGAGGAGCCTGTGTGGAGGAGCCTGTGTGGAGGAGAATGCGTGGAGGAGCCTGTGTGGAGGAGCCTGTGTGGAGGAGCCTGTGTGGAGGAGCCTGTGTGGAGGAGCGTGTGTGGAGGAGCCTGTGTGGAGGAGCCTGTGTAGAGGAGCCTGTGTGGAGGAGCCTGTGTGGAGGAGCGTGCATGGAGGAGACTGCGTGGAGGACCGTGTGTGGAGGACCGTGTGTGGAGGACCGTGTGTGGAGGACCGTGTGTGGAGGACCGTGTGTAGAGGACCGTGTGTAGAGGACCGTGTGTAGAGGACCGTGTGTAGAGGACCGTGTGTAGAGGAGCCTGGTTTCATGTGACGTCCCATCTTCATGGCAACGTGACACCATTTGCTGTCTCTGTGCCATGATGAGGGACTTTGCAGGAAGAGATGACGAAGGAGAAGGCCGCGCACTGAGCCCTGCAATTTTCCCAGCCGGCCCTGTTTAAATTTCCCTCTTGAATTAAGCATTTCAATAGCCTGCCCTCATGGCTACTTTCCCACACCCACAGTCACTCCTACATCAATCATTGTGACCAAGTGCTCCCCAGTGGAATAGAGACACTATGATCAGGCAGCAATTGTACCTGGAACCCACCAAAGGGATCCAACCCCCCTGCCCCCTCCCCCAGACACTACCAGAGACCCTGGACTGACGTGGAGAGCACCCTGCCTACAATTACCTCTCTTTGGACTTGTGTCAAAGGTAAGAGGCTCGCCTTCCAGCCCACAGATAGGGACTGCTGGATGTTAGTCAGTCTCCTGCAGGTGTTTAGCCCTGGTTTTTGTATTCTTCTCTGTTTGTTTGCTGATATGAAGCTGTTTTCTGTTTAAAGCTGCTGGCTAATAAAGCCAACGTGTATTTTCCCCTAAAAACGTCTCCGGTGTTTTAAACTCTGCGCACATCTCCTACGGGGGTAGTTATCAAAGTATGACGGGAAAAGCCAGGTTATTAAAGGTCGAAATCCCATTCCTTTTAAAAGGATTCGTTTTCTTCCTTACATCTGGTGCTGTTTTAGTGCCAGTTTTGCAGCAGTGAAACTTTGCTAAATACTGTACACCAGCTTGCATCAGTTGTGCCAAAGGTTTATGGATTGCTTATACAGAACAGCAGGAAGTGTGAGGGAAGGGACTCAATACACGTATGGTATAGATACATTTAATCTTAAAGAGTCAAACAAACAATGAGTATGACTTCAGGAAAACCAGATGTACAGTATATCTCATGTACAAACCATGTAACCTGGAAATAAATCATTGTCTAACATAAAGACATTCATTAGAAAAATGGTTAAAAACAACGTACAGTATATTCAGCAGTACACAAAGTTTGAAATTACAAACAGTAAACCTTGTAATAAGAAAACAAACTGCAATTTTTTTGCAAAATTCACAAATTTTGTATAAGTTCTAAAAAAAACTGCAACTTTGTAGTTGGGAGAGACTACTGAGTTAGTGGCAATTGGCAGTGGTTTGTAACTTTTTAGTTTACAGGTTTTGTTTGTGAATGTCCACAATTCACTGATTTTCTAAATAAGTACTGTATGTGTATTTGTTTCACATATCTCTACTTAGATTCTCAAGGACGTCCTATGCATACTGTACTGTATCTACTGTATGCAACATGAAGCAACGGCCTACGTAATACTGCAACATGTCCCCTAGAGGGAGACATTATCTGGTTTTAACATTAGATAACCAAGACATTCAATCAACCTAGCCAAGCTTAAAAGTTATGCTTAACTCTAAAGCCACTGTGTGTGTCTGTGTGTGTCTGTGTGTGTCTGCGTGTGTCTGTGTGTTTGTGTGTATATATATATTGTAATTATTACTTGTGAGCACATTCACATGTCTCAGACAGGTCTGCAACCCTGCTTTTTACCATTATCACCTAGCATACAGTGCTTCCACTGCAGCAAGGGATTCTGGGAAATGATGCAAATGAGCACACATAAGTATAACCAACCTCACACTGATGAGACTCACAAGGTCGAAACAGTCTGTCTGTGTGTGGGTTTATTGGCTTTGCATCTCATCCCAGGCTATGTTTAAAAGCTGTGTTTAAAGCAGCAAGCATTGGCTTAAGGGTTTTCCATGTAATAACGGAATTGAGACAAAAGGTGGCACTGTGTGCTCATTTGCATGTAATTTCCCAGAATCCCTTGCTGCAGTGGAAGCACTGTATGCTAGGTGATAATGGTGAAAATGTGATACATAAATAGATTTGATGCCGTCTGCACTGTTGTGACTTATTTCTATTCCCCTGAGATCTTCCTGCTGACCCAATGAACAACACTGATAGTGCCACAGATTGGGATATGCTGTTTTTGTCTGGGGAAGTGTGAGTAGAACCACTTTACTGGCCCCCTCCTCTGATCACAGTGAGAACGGATTACACTATTTTGTGTCTGTGTTTTTTTATTTTTTATTTTATTTTTTTCTCTTTAATGTGTACTTCAATACAATCCACACATCCAAAGTTGCCGATCGATCCATTCTCCTGTGATCGATCGGCGAAAATTTGGCGCGGGGGTTCACTAATTGCGAATTGGGAGTGTAGTAAAAGAGGACCAAAGATGCAAAGTTCTGTGGGGAAGATCATGTGAGCAGGCAATCACTAGATACAATTGGTGCACTGCTAGCGAGAGGGCAGGGCTCAAAAAGGAGTGTGACTGAGTCTGTTTCAGAAGAGGAAGGGGATGTGACTTTGTAAATGGTTGCTATAGAAACAAACATGCTTATTACATTATAATACATTAAAAATCTCAAGTTTTTTTTTAAATTGCTAAAAATATTTTCTTATAGTACAGAACTAATTTATTTTAAAAAATAATATGTAAGATATTGCTTGGTCTGCAGCTTTAAATAAATTATTTTCACTAGAAGGTAACATGATATCAAATGTAAACAGTCAATAAACATCCAACTATATAACATAACATTTTACACTTTATATCTCTAAATTCAGTTCAATTTTAATTTATTGAGGTCTGTGCAATGGTGTTTTAATCTGGATCAAACGGTATGTGTTACATTGCAGTGTGTTTTTGTATGCTAATTAACACTGTGTGGTATTGTATTTTGTGTCTGCAGGATTTCAGAACTGGGGATCACGATCAAAACGGGTTACATATTTACAAATCCATTATTAAATGTTCCTAAGTTATTGTATCCTGTTCTCTGTGAGGAAATAGAGAAATACTATTCTTAGAGTCCCAAGTGTTATATATATATATACCTCCCAAACATACCTTTAAACAACAAGTGGAGAGACACTTGTGTGCAAGAAATACATCATAAATATATTTCCTACACATAGATTTAATCAAACCCTTTCCAGCTCTCACATTCTATGTCCATATCCCTCCAACTTTCCCCTGAAGGTTTTAATCTGAGACACTGAGGAGGCTGCAGCAACTGAAAGGAATGTGATCAATATTGCAGGTCAATTAGACAAGCACAAGTATGGCACTAGTGAAAGGTTAATGGGAAATATAGCATATGCCAGTACTCCAGAGAGGAGGGAGAATAAAAGGCGTTGGGTAGCCATGCAGAAGAAATCTTACTTAGGTGTGTTATCTTTTCATCAGAATAACTTATCCAGCACCAGAGGAGCCTCCTGCTTACTGCTCACGTTAATATGAAGATCTATTTAAACAGGTAGGGTTGTTCAGTGTAAAGGGTAACCTGGCCGGTGCTTTTAACTATTCTAACAAATAATCTTTAGTAATATTTACTGGATGCTAACAAAACCCTATCTCACAAGCCATGACAAAATGATGGTTAAGAGCATCCCTCCTCTTTTCCTCCTAATACTGTAAGTATAGGACAACGGAGAGAAAAGAACCCCAAGGAGAGCACTCGTCACCTCAGGATCACAGGGACACTAGTGGGTTAATGTATGTAGTGGGTGAAAAAATGATCAATTTAAAACACACTTTATTAATGAGTACATAACTCTAATATATAAAATAAGAGCGCTCAAGAATCAAAATGATATGATTCAAGTAAGGCCAGTGAAACAGCGAATTAAAACGATGTGGATGCAGCAGGATATGTGACCAGTATCCTATCTAGATAGGAAAGAGGATAGTACAATGACTGATATTATAGCAATGCTATGGATATCCTCTTGCCCACCTGTGGAGCCTGTGTGTTAGCCACTACGTTGGATATACTTAATACACTCCTTAGTCCGTGAATGTATGGGGCTAATCTTAACCTTAGTGCAGTTAGCTATGTAAGTATAGACAGAATAATAGTTGTGTATAGGCTCAGCCTTGCAACACCACAGTGGTGGTATAGGCTGTGAGTCTGCCTGTAAAAGGTTAATGCTGAGTAGGAGTACAATACTCAGCCTGAGCAGGATAGCATACAAGTGGGTAGGAACCGGAGCTACTCAAACAGTGCACACGTAGTGCCTGTTGAAACATGAAACTCTTGACTTTCGATCTGCATCCAAGCCCAACCTTGCATAATACTGTAAGTATGCACAATGCTTCTGTTATGTAAAAATACAATAGCTTAAACTGTACGAATGGGCTCTGAAAATACCCTAAACCACGGGTGGCCAACTCCAGTTTTCAAGGGCCACCAACACGTCAGGTTTTCAGGATATCCCTGCTTCAGCATAGGTGGCTCAATCAGTGGCTCAGTCATTGCGACTGAGCCACCTGTGCCGAAGCAGGGATATACTGAAAACCTGACCTGTCGGTGGCCCTTGAGGACAGGAGTTGGCTACCACTGCACTGGACAATGTGGTATGGAAAGTAGGCCAGCAGAATATTAAGCCAAGCACTTTAAGTGTAGGAAATGAGGGCTGTCCAAACATATAATCTGCAGCAGAAACGATGTTAAATGAATGGGAGCCAGGCGAGGAGTCAGGGGAGGAGCCAGGGGAGGGGACAGGGGAGGAGTCATGGGAGGAGCCAGGGGAGGGGACATGGGAGGAGTCATGGGAGGAGCCAGGTGAGGAGTCAGGGGAGGAGCCATGCGAGGGGACAGGGGAGGAGTCATGGGAGGAGCCAGGGGAGGAGCCAGGGAGTTAATAGTACAGTGTGCATAAAGATGTTACCATTCTCTGTCACTAATTTCTGTCAGGATAAAGATCTTACTGAAAACACTGACCTGCCCCCAAATCCTTCATTTAGGGGGGTGATCCACTCAGGTCCTTTGCAGTTTAGAGCAGTAATTCTCCCAGAAGCTTTTACTGTATGAGTGTAACACATAATGTTAGCATCTATTGTCTGAGCATATTATCCTGCTCCTTAGAAAAAAGGAACTTTTTCCATGGTAAACTTTAGAGGGCAATGGATTCTGGGGAAGGCTCCGTTTCAACACCCAGACACTTGAAATTTCAAATGCTTTTGGGGTCTATTTACTATAGTCTCTTGGGTGCAAAAGTAGAGCAAAAAAAAAAACAGTTAAACAGTATTCTTCACAGAAGAGGAACCCCAGTGAAAGCAATAGGAGTTTTTCTTTTGATAGATCTGGCAAACTTGAATAACAGGAGCGCAACTCGCACAGGGAAGATGTGAGAAGATAATGAATAAAATATAGTGCCATCAATTAAAAACCCAAAGTGGGTGATATATGCACTCACAAAGCAGGGATAGATATCAGGCTATTCAGAGAAAGGCTGATCTTCATTAGGCTCTTACACATAAGAAGTAGAGCAAAGAGAAATAGACATAGCTTAATTGAGTTAAATCCTTTGTATTCTGTAGATCAAAGTTGAAAAATCCACACTTACAAACCACACCAATGCTCAAATCTCCCCCTGTGTGTTCCTCTCACAAATCCTCTGAGACATCACTTCCGGGGGCGGGTCTGTGTCACACTGCGTCTTTCCTGCATGGCTCATCAGGGATTCCTGTCTGTCCAACGCATTTCGCTGGTTGCCCATCTTCACCATAACATATTTAAATACATAAACGCAGATAACGTCATCGTGCATAATGACAAACATTACTACTATAATCAATCAATACATCATTATACCACAATACTCTGTAATTACTTAAAAACAGTTCATTATATCCACAGTATATATCCTAATGAGAAAAGCAATGAAGAAAAGCAATGAAAATTATACATATAAACTTATATCTAACATACAAACCGATGTAACTTATAAATGTAAAATCTAAAAGTTCATATTGTATATAGTTCCAGATGAGGATACATATGGGTATACAAATGCCATTATATAATACATTATCTCCTGTTTCCTGTAGAGCTCTGAGATGTTTTTTCCCTAGCTCTTCTGTGAGTTTTCCCTTCGGCTGATGAGAACTCTCATTGTGATTCTTATAGCGTGTTTTGATAAGATTGACATTGTTTTGTAAACATTTTATGTGGAATTTTCTGATCTAAACATATAGTTATGTAAATACACTTCATTTTTCCACTATTATTGATTACTTTGCATTTTTGCAAGTTCTGGGAATCCTTTCTTTGATTAAGATCATATGACATCCTCTAAAACAGATGTAGACACTATCTTGTATCTGGGAATCAAGGAATAAGAAATCACATGATCAAAAAATCCTTGTTGATATATAAAATATCCTTTAATCTAAAAAATAATTTAAAATAATGGATGTTTATGTAGATATAGATGTAGAGGTATCTACACTGTGTTAGCCAAGTTTAATAATCAAAAACGAATAGATGATACCGTTCTGTGGCTAACAAAATGCTTTTATTTGTGCGAGCTTTCGAGATACACTGATCTCTTCTTCCGGCGATGTTACAATGAATAAAGCAAGAAAGGTTTGTACTTACAAACAGTGCATACTGGAATGTATCTGACTGAAGTCTATCCCTCGCCCCTGTGCAGTATGCGATTTTTGACTTAAGGTGTTAAATGGTCCCTCAATGTTAGTGATGTGTGTGTGTGTATATGACCATATGTTTTTAGTTTAGATATACATATATATATATATATATATATATATATAGGTACTTTATTGTGTATTTGTGTCATTGGAAGTAGCATTGGGCTCTGTCTGTGTTCTATGTTCTGTCCTTTATTTTAACCATATTTTCTTGAGTCGTATTCAGATTCTGTTTCACAATACAAATTTATTTGTGAATACATTGTCATTTTTCTCAAATGATCACGTTTTCTAAATGTATCTTTTGATTATTGTTTGTTGAAGCAGCAATAATACTTCAGCCAGTGTATCTCAGCAGCTACAATGTATCCTTATTTTACAAAGGTAACATTATCTATTGTTACAGTTTTCAACTCAAACAATGGCAAAAAATATCACAAACAGGAAAGTGTTCCAAATATCTGTCACTGCTTGGGAACTGGGCCAAAACCTGCTATACAAATCAAAGGATGTTTTAAAATTCATAAAAAATGCATTGAGGTGAATAATAATAATAATAGTAATAATAATAATAATAAAAAAATAGTCACTGCCATCTAATATTACAGAACTGATTTATTTAAAATAAGCCTGTATGAGTTTAACTAATATAATGTTGGTATTTTACCCCCTTGAGCATATAGGGGCCTATTCTATAAGCCTCAACCCACTTATCAAGGCCTTTTCAGCCAAAATGCTATTCTGTAAGCCTCGATAAGTGGGCGATAAAGGCATGAATCACCAATCTTAGCAGCCGACAAAAACACATAGCCGGGTGAGCAGCGATAAGCCAGTTATCGGCAGGTTCTGAAACTCTGCAATTCTAGCAGCCTCGATTAGTTTATCGAGGCTAATCGCGGCTCTAGAATGGCGAGTTTCTCCCGAAATCCTCACACCAGGAAAGGTTGGCGTGAGGCTGGGGAGAACCTGGTGAGAAGGCCGCGAGAGAGGACTTAGAAAAAAAAAGGCATTTTTCCTGCATCGGATTGATGCTGAGAGTCTCCGGAGCTGATACCCATTAATATCAGCACCGGAGGCCCCCGGCATGAATCCCATTGAATAAAAATGCATTTACAGGCATCTTCATTACCTTAGCGGTTTACCGCAAAGGCAATGACGGGATTAACTACAAGTGCAATGTTTATTATGGTTGAAGGGTGTATTTGGCCCTTGCTGGGTGTTTAGGCCTTGCGGGGGGTTGCGGGTGGAGTTAACCACTTCATTATCTTAGCGGTTAAATACCACTATGCTAATGAAGGGGTTTACCCCTCCCGCTACCACCCGACAGGCCTAAACATCCATCCTGGGGGCTACTACCTCCTTCACCCAAACACTCTACCCTCAATAAACAAAAATACACACAACAACCCTACTACTCACCTGCTCTACTCCCAACAACCCCCCCTCCTCCCCCAACCTCCCCAAGACATACATTACAGAAATGGGCAAAATAACTATTTTCCTGATATGGATAATAGCTGATTCGCCCATTCAAAATAAAACATTAGCCAGCCAGCATAAATAAAGTAAATACAACTTTTTACTCACCCCTGCCATCATAAAGGGCATCCGCATCAGCATATTGCAGGTCCATGTCCTCTGTTGTCAGCAAGAGTACATGAAAAAAAATATCTAATGTCACCTAACCCCTTAGTGATTACTAACCGCTATAGTAATCAAGGGGTTAACCCCTGTCCCTCGCTACCCACCCAGGATGCCTAAACACCCTCCCCAGAACCACTATACTCACCCTTTACCCATTGTTGGCACAGTGGTATATCATACCCATATAATATGGGCATGATAAGCCACTATAGCAGTCAATGGTCAACCTAATACAAATCATTAAGGCCAAAAATACACAAGAATAAAATAAATACACAAGCACCTAAACACCCCAACAATAAAAGAATTAAAAAGCCTAATAGTACACATCACTAAAATGTATCCATCACCAAAGTAGCAAAATAATTAAAATTATGTTATTCCAAAACATAACAATGCAATTAAATAAACCCCTATCCAAGCAAACTATAAGAAATAAAAGCACTAGAAATAAACAGAAATAAACAGAAATAGAATAAATAACAATCAATTGTAAACAAGCATTTGCCAAAAAAAATGCATTGCCTATCACTGTATTTATCTGCACCCTAAAGGGGTACAGATTAATATGTTAGCAGTCAATAGGCAAGCAAAAACATAAAAATAAACACAATAAAAAAATCTGAAAAAAGACAATTACATACATTTAATATTTTACTTACCTTTAGAGCTCTTCACCCTCCAAATCCCGGCGTATTTGCAAGATCTCGACCCGCGACATTATCACCCGCAATCCAACTCCATCCACTTTGAAGATCAGCATCAGGTTAAAAACAATCTTCTTTCTTCTGTAATTCTTTTCTTCTCTTCTTTAATCTTCTATCTTCTGTCCTTCAATCCAAAGCCCCATGATAAATCCACACAGATGTTGAACCTGTCATCTTCTTGAGCTAAAATGAGACGGAACAGGCCTTATATTGGGCCCGTGTCATCACATTTTAAGGTCAGATGGTACAGCTCCAATCCGATTGGACGCTGTACCATCTCTTTTTTAGTTTTTTGTTTAAGGATGTGACTTAATCTCCAAGGGAGGTATGTCACATCCTTAAAATCACATGGCTACTGTATATCACATGGTATTACACCCAATGGTATTACAGACAATCCCATTGGTTCCTGTACCAAGTGATGTCACATCCTTTTTAGAATGGAACATATTATTACATGGTACAGGATTACCTCCCTTGGAGAGGACGTCAAATCCTTATAAAACATTTTTTTAAAAGAGGCGGGCACATGATACAGTGTCTAATCGGATTGGAGCTGTACCATGTGACCCTAAAATGTGATGTCACAGGCCCTATATTAGGCCTACACGTCTCATTTTAGCGGAAGATCTCAATGAGGCAACATCCATTTGGATTTACCATTGGGTTGGATTGAAAGAAGAAGATAGAAGCTTAAAGAAAAGAAGAAAATAATGACAGATGCAAAAAGAAGACAGTGAAAGAAAATTAAAGAAAGAAGATTGTTTTTACCTGATGCTGATCTTCAAGGTGGATGGAGTTTGGATTGTGGGTGATATCGCGGGTTGAGAGATCGCAGGGATTCGGAGGGTGAATACTTCTAAAGGTAAGTAAAATATTGAATGTATGTAATTGTCTTTTTTTCAGGGTTTTGATCGTATTTATTTCTTTTTATGTGCACCTTTAGGGTGCAGATAATAAATACAGTGACAGGCAATGCATTTTTTGGCAAATGCTTGTTTACTATTAATTGTTATTTTTTCTCTTTCTGTTTATTGTTTTAATTAAATCATTTGTAATTTGGCTGACTTGTTTTTAGTACATTTTAGGATTGGTTAGCGTTTTAAATTAATTAATTGTTTTGTTGACTAGTGCTTTTATTTCTTGAATAGTTTGCTTGGATAGGTGTTTATTTAATTGTATTGTTATGTTTTGGAATAATATAATTTTAATTATTTTGCTACTTTGGTGATGATACATTTTAGTGATGTGTACTATTAGGCTTTTTAATTCTTATATTGTTGGGGTGTTTAGGTACTTGTGTATTTATTTTATTCTTGTGTATTTTTGGCCCTAATGATTTTTATTAGGTTGACTATTGAGTGCTATAGTGGCTTATCATGCCCATATTATATGGGTGTGATATACCACTGTGCCAATCAATGGGAAGAGGGTGGGTATAGTGGCCCTTTAGTGGGTGGTTAGGCCTCCCGGGTGGGTAGAGGGGTACGAGGGTTAACATCTTAATTACTATAGCGGTTATTAATCATTAAGGTGATTAAGGGGTTTGCTGCCATTGGATTGCATTTTTTCATGTACTCTTGCTGGCAATGGAGTACACGGACCTGGAATATGCTGACGAGAACGTCCTTCATTATGGCAGGGGTAAGTAGAAAGTTTTATTTACTTTATTTATGCTAGCTGGCTAATGTTTGATTTTATAATGGGCAAATCAGCTATTATCCATATCAGGATCATAGTTATTTTGCCCATTACTGTACTGTATGTGTTGTCGGGGGTTGTTAGGGGTATGGAAAGTGGGTAGTAGGGTTGTAGTGTTTATTTTTGTTTCTTGGGGTAGATTGGGTGAAGGGGGTAGTTGCCCCAAATGGGGGTGTTTATGCCTTCTGGGGGGTAGTGGGACTGGTTAACCCCTTCATTACCATAGTAGTTCCAACCGCTATGGTAGTGAAGAGGTTAACTCCTCCTGCAACCTCCCAGAGAGGCCTAAGCACCCACCCTGGGACAACTACCCTCTTCATCCACCCCTTCTGAGCCAGAAAACAGTCTATGGAGGTTTAACTCCTTCATTGCCTTAATGAAGCTGTTTTAATATACATTTTAATACTAGTGTAGATGAGCAGGGGGTCTCCAGAGCAGAACTGCTTCCTGAGATACAGGCCCCGTTATGGGGTGCCCATATCTCCATGTCATTTTATTCCCACGGTCATGTGACGCAAGACACGTTCGGGGTCCATCCAAGCCCTAACCAGTGCCCCAGGTGGACCCATCCAGGTGGCGGAAAATAGATGTTGGGTCCGACTTCCAGTGGAGCCTAACTTCCATGTTTGGACATCTGAACAGGCCCCCCTCTGACATCGGCCCAGAACATATGTCCCTGAACTCTGTCAGTGGCCCTGTGTGCTGCTCTCTGCTGCAGAGTAGGGACCGAGGAGGGATTCACTAAACGTCGATAAATGAAAATAATTAATGTTACCAGTATTTAACTTCAATTTTATTTATTGTCCATTTCCCCAAAGACATTATAAATGTTAAAGCAGTGAAAAGGGGGATTTTACCACGGCAAAATACCAATGTTATTTTTATCAATGCAGTATTGAAATGATTAATGATTAATAACTTATTCATGTGCTAGTCACTAAACTCTGATAGTGGCGATATTGGGGTGACGCCAGCACATACCGCCAAGCTATCATTAAGCCTGGGTATACAACGGCCACTATATACAAAGGAAAGATATGGCTAGAATAGGTGAGAATAGGTGAGAATAATATGTAATATTAACAATGTAGAACATATTCATATATTAACCCCTTAGCAGCTCAAGTGGCAAGCTAGTTATGTCAACCCATGACTAACTGGCCACTCGCGCTACTAAAGGTGTAATATTTGCACATATGGATGTGATGCAATTTGTATTTTATTTGTAGGGTGTTTGTGTTGTATTTTAACCCCTTTGGTGCCGAAAGCAATTCCTTTGCAATGCGTTGGTAGCCTCAAACATCAAAGAAGGAGACAATTTTCTGTCATAGAGTTGTGTGAGGAATATTATACCATAACCCTATGGCAGGAAAGTGTATTGCAAAACATCTTCCTTCCCCCCACCCAACGCCCCCATACACAATTGCATCACTAGCGCTGATCAATGCAGACTTCTCATTAAGTTAATACTTGTGTATGGATATTTACCACAATGTTTTGTATGCAAACGAGACCACATTTTACAGTCCACTTGTGAATGAGATAATTGTTAGTTCTTAATATGCTGGCAGTAATTGTAAAGATGGTCTCTGAAATCCAATTTATTTGTAATGCCAAATATGAATGCAGCAATATCTAGCCCAATGTGCCTTTCATGCAGTGAATCTGACCCCATTACGAAGCCAAGATTTAATCAGCATAGCAAGTGTACATCGTGTTTTTTTAAATTACCGTCTTAATGAATGCAGTTCTTTCACCCACGCGTTTCATCACATTTTGTTACAGATATAGTTATAGGCGATATGTTTATCTGGTTAGCTGTGTACGATACAGTGCTAACTGCAGTAAGCCTATGCTGAAATACTATACTCTTTTTCTTGTTCTATGTTAATTCCTTTTTACCGCTTAGGAAGAAGGAGAAGAGTGACTTTTGTTTCTGTAAACCAAGTATGGCAGCAAAAACAATATGTATGTTATAAAAATAGCGTTGGTACTCTGCAGGGATTTCCCTTACTGGATCTGTGGGTGGCACACTAGCAGCTTAGCAATCTCCCAACACCCACAAATGTTACTGCTCAGATCAGACGGCCAGCTAAACTGTTGTGGCTGTTCCAAGTCCTGGCTCTCTGCTGCGGGCAGAACAAGTAGCAGGGATGTGCCAGGGGGTTGGAAGTCTGCCTAACTTTGGCCAGTCTTCCAGCCGGGTGGTCTCATTTACTGCAAGGCACAACAAGTCCAAAAAAAATGCGTAGGCAGGGTGGCTGATATAAAGATTTTATGAGCTTCACTTTTTATGATGTTTGGGTTAAAAAATTATTTGATCTGTCAAACATTTTTGTTATGGCACTTGGACTCATTTTGGTCTAGAATGCAAAAGGCTTTTGGGAAGATCTCAGAGGAAAAACCTGTATCTCCTTTATCAAAGTATTCAAAGCAATATCGGGCCGATACATGGAAACTTATGAGGGAGGCGAATATCACATCGCTGCTCATCGTAAGTTTCGGTCATTTTGCTATCACATGGCTTCAGAGTCCTACTGAATACCGTGATAACTAAACTGACAAAACCTACGGCGGAACAAGCCAAGCGTGAGATTTTATCAAGGCTACTAGAATAGGCCCCTTAATCTGGCGTCACTATCTGTGAATTTCTCATGTTGAAGGAATGGGAATTGCTATGGCTCAGTGAGTAAAGACACTGACTGGCACTGAGTTCAATTCCCGGTGTCGGCTCCTTGTGACCTTGGGCAAGTCACTTTATCTCCCTGTGCCTCAGGCACCAAAAAACATTGATTATAAACTCCACGGGACAGGGACCTGTGCCTGCAAAATATCTCTGGAAAGTGCTATGTAAAACTAGCAACACTGTACAATAACATGCTATTATTATTAGCCATGGCTTTTATGCACAAAGAAGAGGTCTTGTTTAAGCTGGTAAACAAGACCTAAGCAGCTTACCCTATCACTCCCTATTTTTTTGTGTGTTTCCAGGGGATGCAAAAAAAATCTTATTTGGTTTCAATATTGTACAGTAGCAAATGTACCCAATATGTTGTGTACAGTATGTACCATAGGTTTCAATGGACATCCTTTAAACGTTTTGTAGCTTACGTACAAAACACTATCTTAAGTAAAGGCAGAATGTTGCAGGCTAATTCTAGCAAAGACGAGAGTATACACTATGTACAGTATTTATTTTAATAGCTGTGATGTAATTTTGTTAAACTTTTTTGTGCATCAATTAAACCACAAGTCTAAAAAAGTGTTACCCTTGTGTGCTTATAACTGCACAAAAATGTAGAACATTTGATACAGATCTTGATAAATATCCTAATTCCAGCAGTGCCACATACAAGAGCAGCAGACAATCATCCCTTGAAAAGCTTAGTTTGATATATTGAATAGCCATACATGTGTAGCCCTCTTTCCCCCTAGTGTTAAGAGTCTACTGGTGCTGGAATTACCTGTTGGCTCACGGAGGTCCCAAGCCTCTGCCACGGGGAGCCTGGGGTGATACAACAATACAACTCGATACAGCGCCTCCACCTGGGAGGGATCCCAACATAGTGAGAGGAGCCCCTCACAGGACCCAAAATAACGATACACACACAGTATACAATAACAATAACCTTTGCTTAGGAATATATATAAAACGATAATGATAATAGTAATACTACTGGTTACAGCTACCCATCCAGCCATACATGGCCTTGCTCACCACCATGTCACCCCACACCGTGTCCACAGTACCTGATGGGGCCCTCGGGCACCTGACCACCCCGGTGTCCACAAGAGTCTAGTCCCCCCCCCCTGTATGTGGTCAGCGCTGCCACTATGTTGTGTGTGATGTTTGGTTGGTGCACTTAGTGATGTATTTATTTATTTGTTTATTTATAAAATATTTTACCAGGAAGTAATACATTGAGAGTTACCTCTCGTTTTCAAGTATGTCCTGGGCACAGAGTTAAGACAAATAATACATGGTTACAAATACAGTTATATAAATGAACAGGGTATACATTATATACAAGACTTTGCATGCACAGTTAAAGAAAATATATGTTATGGGCGTATGTAACAGATACAGACCAGATTAAAATGTGAGACAGCCTTAGATTTGAAAGAACTTAAACTGGTGGTGGATGAGAGAGTCTCTGGTAGGTTGTTCCAGTTTTGGGGTGCACAGTAAGAGAAGGAGGAACGGCCGTGCCTTTGTTGAGCCTTGGGACCATGAACAGTCTTTTGGAGTCAGATCTCAGATGATAGGTGCTGCATGTGGTAGGGGGGTGAGGAGCTTGTTCAGGTAGCTAGGTAGCTTGCCCATAAAGAATTTAAAGGCAAGACAGGAGAGGTGAACTTTGCGCCTAGACTCTAGTGATGACCAATCTAGTTCTTTGAGCATTTCGCAGTGATGTGTGTTGTAGTTGCATTGGAGAACAAAACGACAAATTGAATTGTAGAGGGTGTCAAGTTTGCTAAGGTGGGTTTGAGGTGCCGTGCCATATACTATGTCTCCATAGTCAATAATTGGTATTAGCATCTGCTGTGCGATACGCTTTCTGACCAGGAGACTTAGGGAGGATTTGTTCCTGTAAAGTACCCCTAGTTTGGCATAGGTTTTGGTTGTCAGGGTATCAATGTGCATCCCGAATGTTAAGTGGGAGTCAAACCATAAGCCCAGGTATTTAAAACTGGTAACAGGAGTTAGGGTGGTGTTAGTGTTGGTTCTAATATGGAGCTCAGTCGCTGGAAGCTTTAAAAATTTAGTCTTGGTCCCAAATACCATTATTACAGTCTTGTCAGTGTTTAAAAACAGTTTGTTTTGGGAAATCCAGTTTTCGAGTCTCAAAAAGTCAGACTGACTTTAGACTGTAGGTACCTGCCGGGTGCTCCAGCACTCGGGCGCACCGACTGGATGAACTGCTGGGAGTCATAGTCCCTGCTGAGCCTCTTTCCTATTGCCGCTGCGTGCACCTAGCGTACTGCGCATGCGCAACTCTGTAATGGCCACTGCGACTCCTGTGACTCCACTGTGCATGTGCGAACCCTGCGCAAGATGGCAGCGCCCTCCTGAGTGAGCCGCCGGAGCCTCCAACAAGCCCGTCGCCCACTGCAATGGCCCGCAGGACCACTGCCGCAACAATAGACAGGGGGGAATCAGGAGAACCGGGGAGCCATAGGGGACCTGGCTACATCTGTATATCAAGGACCATGATGCATCACAAATGAAGCTTGTTGTTTTTGTCCAATATTGTTGCTGCGTCAACAGACCCAGCATGCTTCAGTTCTAAACTATACGGTTTCTGTCCCAATCCAGTTCACTAAGAAGTTTAGGTCTCAACAACAAATAAGGCCATCATGAACCTTTCCATTGGTTGTATGAGAGGTATTGTAGCATTATTTAATATGAACTTTGAGCAGTTGTATTTGTGCAACAGAAAAGTAGACTACTGTAACAAAAACAGAAAGACCCAGGGCAAGTTTAAAATGAGGATGTAAAATTTGATCTTGAGAATAAACTCGTGACACCTAACAGTAACATCCCAAATATAATGCTGCTAAATCTATTAAGTGGGACCGTGTCCCTAATATATTCTGCTTATGAAGCGTTGGATTCCCTGCACCTTGCTGCTTATTGCTATAGTCCTGTACGCTGCAGCATGCAGCAGAAGAAGAAAAAAACCTCATTGTAAACCAGCATTGATGTGAATTATCCTTCATCCATCCACTAAGGGGAGTATGAAACTGGAACTTCATCCATGGGTTTCTATGACAACATGGAGGGAGTATAAGTGCTCTGCTAAGGCAGGTGTCCTATTCCACAGTCTCCATGAGCTCCGGGAGCCTAGAAGTAGAGGCAGCAGAAAGCAATTCATTTCCCCCATTTGCCATACATACATAAGCCATTGCATTATTTGAATGAAGATGGTTCACCACTCTGGGTCTATTCAGTGCTTCAGACAGCAAAAAGGTAAGTATGATGTTGTTGTCATTGTGCTACTGTATAATGTGAGGTGAGCTCATGCTGCCAATGACAGGGGGTCAGTGTAATGCAGTATATAGGGGGCTGTGCCTGCTGCTGATATTCTTAGCTATGTGTCAAAAACGGCAATATACATATATAATATGAAAATACTGTGTGAATGTATCCAAACTTCACTGCAATGAAATGTCTCTGTTCTTACATTTACTGCATAGAAGTTCTGCAGTGCAGGACTCGGGGAGATCTTTTATCTTCCGGAGATCTATAATATAATATTCTGTCCTATATTATATTAACCCTTTCAATGCCAGAGGGCTCTGCTATGCATGGCTCCTCAGGGCCTCTTGACACTCAATGGGTTAATGAGCGGGAATTTCAAACCATGCACAAGTTACATAGTTACATGGTAGATGAGGTTGAAAAAAGACATGCGTCCATCCAGTTCAACCTATGCTAAATTTAGACGAAGTTGCTATATTTACTTTCACAAAGCACTGCTTGTACATGTGAAGGGAAGTATTATTGCTGCAGTATTTGTACGGCAGTGATGGAGATGCACCTCTTGAACTAACAACAGTCAGATATGTTGCCATACTCCTTATATTCTTACTTTATGTGAAGAATAGTGGGATCGGAGGTAATAGTGTCACTGAGATGTGCGCTGCCACTGAACACATCCCGGGGGGATTCTTAAACACGACACCTCACTATCTGTGTCTGATGTTTCTGATGACATTTAGCTGATTTAAACAAGCTATTCGTGCACTTTTTCTATTGAGTATGTTTAAACATGGGTTTGATGCAGAGGGTCTCCGGAGCTGAACCCCGTTAATTTCATCTCAGGAGACCGCCGGTATCTCAGCGAAGTTTTAAGCCCCCAGTCATGCGAGCCAATAGGAAGTCGCACCTGATGGCATCGGGGCTTCCTATTGGCCCACAGGGCGATGGGGCTTTGGAACTCATGATCCCTGCTAGCAGAACGGAACGGCTACCAGCACCCCCCTACTGAGGTCTATCTCCGGAAGCAGGGGTCCCCAGAGCTGAAATTAATGGGGTTCAACCAAAGAGACTCTCAGCTTCAATCTTATGTTAAAAACAAATTCACACGAAATAAAACTGCCTGCTTGAATTGCTTCTTTAAAGCAAGGAAGGAGTTAAACATCAAATAGAAATACTACTTCCAACCGCAAACTCTGCCAGTGATGGAATTAGTGAGATGTTGGTTTAAGTGCTGTACGCTTCCTGTAAGGATGTCCCCTGCTTATATGGGAGAGGTGGGCAAACCATTCCAAATACGTTTCCCGTCGTGTCCCGGATTTTTTTTCAACCAAATCTGTCTCCCCCACCAAAATCCGTCTATGGATCGGGCGCTAACAAATCCGTGTGGATTCATCCATATCCTCCATTGGAAACAATCCGGATGGATTTGTAAGAATCCGGTCTGCAGATTCCACCATCAGTGGCCAGATTGTTAAAAATCAGCACACGTATTAATCCACGGAGTGAGAGAGAGAGAGAGATATATCCTCTCTCCCACCCTCCCCCAGATGGATCTGTCCAGAATCTTAACAATCCAGCCACGTATTTCAGGCTGCCCTCTCAAATAGATTTTAAAAATTCGAAACTGCAAATTTTCCTTTTTGAGGCTGATACGCGGAAATCTGCGAACCAAAGGAACCGGCCAATCTGAGGCAGATTTCAATCCGCCAAAAAAAGTGCCCATTTATGGTTATGCCTCCAGTTAAAGACCAGTACTAGTGTGGGCTGTCTGGGGGGGGGGGGGGAAGGGGAGCATTTGTCCCTTGTGCCAGCCATGCTTCCCATTACGGACATCAGAGGGCGCTGTGCGACAGTCCTCTCTGATCCAGGAAAGGCAACATATACATTGTGTGTGTTTGTGTGTGTCTCTGTCTGTGACACTGGTGGGTGTGAAGGGGGAAAGGGGAGTTACTTTAATGTATGTATGTGGTATGGGGAGTTACTTGAATTTTAATTTATGTATGGTGTGCGAGGGATAACTTTAATGTATGTATTGTGTGTGGGGGAGTTACTTTAATGTATGTATGTGGTATGGGGAGTTACTTTATTGCGTGTATGAGGTTACTTTAATTATAATGTATGTGTGTTGGGGGTTACTTTAATTTGAACCAATGTATTGTGTTTGTGTGGTTACTTTAATGTATGTATTGGGTGTGGGGGTTATGTATGGGGTTTTGGGGCTACTTTCATTTGAACGTATGTATCGTGTTTGTGGTTGGGTAACTTTAATGTGTGGGGTTTGGGGGGTTATATATGGTGTTTGTGGGGTTACTTTGATGTACTGTATGTATATCACACCTGCATCACCTTTTTCTGCAGCTTTTATGCGCCAGCAGTGAAGATCCCACAGACCATAATTACAAACTGTTCAGTAGGATTGTTTTCTTTGTGGAAATGTCTTAGAAGCTGCCTTTTCTTTGACCATTATTTAAGTTCTCTTGTAGCCCCTGAGGCTGATGCAGTGCACAAGTGGCTGTCATTTGTTTTACTTAGAAAGATTCCTTTATCTTCCATCCCTGGATGTGTGTAGCAACAGAGCTGGGGTTAATGGAGTTTATCTACCAATTAATGTTTGACATAGTACAGTAGATCTGTTTCTCACACCAGTTAAGTTCAGAGTAAAGATGTGACTCTAGGAGGAATTTTCCATGCAAAATCTGTGAATGTACCGAATGTTTACTAACCATGTGATCTAAAATATTTTAAGCAACCACATACATCACCAGGGTCCATGAAATCCCATAGTTTTGTTGGTCACTAGATTTTATATTATACGGTCACATTAATGTAACAATACACTGTGAATTAGCAATGTCGGCATACATTTATGTGTACACACCAAGTACATTTCCTAATCTCCAACTTGATTATTGATATGTATATTTAGTGAGAAATCACCAAAGAAGTTGCCTGTCATTCTCTGGTATAGGTCAGGTGAAGGTTACTGTCAGCAAGCTTGGCACCAAAGTGCCTGTGTTTGCCAAACAGCCCCAACACTTGTTGGCAACAAGTCCCAAATCCCAATGTATTTCATTTAGTTGTGCTGGAAACAAGAAACACATTAAACCTCTTAGACACTATAATCCTCAACGTGAGTTCATGAATCTGATAGTCCTTTGACAACAAAGTACATAAAAAGAACATGATTCTAAGGAGACACTCCTGTATGTTACTAACGTCCATGATATTTATTGGGTAATGACTAACATTGCAGGTGCATGGATAGGACTTACTACATATACCAATCAGTCCTCCTCTGTACCTTCTAAAGTTTGATCTGTGCAACCTTCAAGGGCTTTTCTCATTACAAAGAAGCTCATAGGTTTCCCCGACATTGCAAAGTGGCTTCATAGTACACTGTATGGAATAGGGACCTAAGTAGATACAGTTTCCTAGGGCTTTGATAAAGAACAGATTTACACAAACTAGAAACTATAAAAAGATAAAGGGTAACTTACTGTATAAGGAAGACTCATTTGCAAGTAGAGATGGACAAATTTGGATCTGTAGCGGATCCCCGAATTTCAGCGGATCAATGTCAAAAAGGGTGATTCATGTTTTGTCATTTTTATTATTATTATTATTATTACCAATACACTCCGCGGATTGCACAACCCGCGGACGGATGTGTAGAATCCGACCCACAGATTCAGTGATCCATTGGCAGATCCTTAAGAATCCGCCAACGGATTTGCTGAAACTGCAGATTGGATTCTACGAATCTGTCCGCGAGTTGTATCCAATGGCGAATTTTGATGAAGCCGTGCAGATTGAAACTGGCCAAACCGTTTGCACATTTTATACCGCAAAATGGATTTGGGGGGCAACATCAGCGAAAATCCGAGAAACAGATTCGCCCACCTCTAATTGTAAGCACCAAAATTGTATAAACTTTCCATCTGTCTTGACTAACAGTCCAGAAGTTTCCTTTTTATTAATCATCTTTTAACTTCTCTTGAAACCTCTGCAGCTGATACTATGCACACGTGGCTGTAATTGGTTTTATTCGCAGAGACTAAAAACTTCACTATGGTTTCTGACACCAGAAGCCCAATACCAACCTGTAACTCCAGCCTAACTGATGGATGTGTGCAGCCTCATTCCCATAACAGAATAATCGTGCTGCGCTCATGTTCTGCAATCTGTATATATTTAAAAATATATATATATTAATTTAGCTTCACATTTTTTAATAGTAGTATTAACGTTTCAACTGAGCTTTGATTAAAAAAAAATAATAATGATAACTTTGGGGTATTTGTTTTCCCAGAACATTAGAGGTTCTTTAGTAAACTCTCCCAGCTAAGAATAAACTGGAATAAAAAGCATTTATCAAAGGTAAAAATCCCACTGCAATCGGAGGGATTTTTATGTTTAATAAAATGTATAATATTATTTACATTAGTTTTGCAGTTGGTAAACTTTATTTAAACAAAATATCCCTTCATAAACTTCAATATGTTAATAAAAAAAATTGGTTTGGATAATGAAAAATAGTAGCTGTATCAAAAGGAGCACACCAGCAGTATGTCGATTTGTTAAAAGGCATACAGTCTGAAACTAAAATATTTCTCTACAGAAAGATCCTGAAACAATCCTGAGCAAAATTATAGACACAAACATACATATTATCACACAGGGAAATGCTACCAAACAAGCATTTGAAGTATCTTTTCCACCAAAATACATATGTCAAGTATCTCTTTGCTTAATAGCGCCCAGTAAGTCACATCTGGGTTGATACAGTAGTCCTGTCCTTTCAGTAGCAAAGTCGTAACGTTCTTCCGCTGATTGACTATTCAGTTGTGATTGAAGCATTGAATGTGTGTGCTGTTCACTTTCTACAGCCATCCTAACTAGGCCACACACACTAGACTTTTTCCCTGAGTAAAAGGTTACACACAACAACTTATATAAATACCTTTGCAATCCACAACAACTTTACAACTATAGACTCAAAGGCTCTTTTTTGCCATTTGGTTCCAGATAAGTCTGGGACATTTTCTGTTAATTATTCCTCTCGTAATATTAAATAGCAGAATAATGGGTATTTCAACTGGAGATCAGTGAAATATGTGTTCATTATTTTTCTGCTTTTGGTGAGAAATACTTTGTAAATTCTTATACCGGGATTCACTAAATGCCGATGCAGGGTAAACGCATCCCCATCTGGTGTTAACTGCCACTGATTGAACGCTAGTTAACGCTGGCACTTGTCAAGATACCCTGCATTGGACCTTAATATATCCCCACCTATATTCTTTATACAACTAAGAGGTTATTTACTGGACCCTCCATGAAATTGTAGATGGTAGAAAAGGTACTCCTCATTAAGTAAACCATATAATAACTTACAGTATGCTTTAATTCAGGGCTGGGCAACTCGAGTCCTCAAGTGCCACCAACAGTTAAGGTATTCAGGATATCCCTGCTTCAGCACAGGTGACTCAGCCAGTGGCTCAGTCGAAGTTGGCACCTCTTGTGCTGAAGCAAGGCATTTCCTGAAAACCTGACCTGTTGGCAGCCCTTGTGGACGGGAGTGGCCCACCCCTGCCTTAACTGGAGAACTACAGTGGCCTTTCCAAAATATGAAGGGGAAACATGTATTTATTTTCTGACCTCGCTTATACATTCTTTATGCAAAAAAACTTAGTCTAAAGTGATAAGGACACATTACAACATATTTACACAGGATCTAAAAGCATGTCATATGACAAGTACTGTAAAGCATATTACCTTTACCTTTTCCATCATAATATTCCTCCTTTTAAAACCCTGCACTAGTTTTCTAGGTTACATATATGTCTGGAAATTCTCTCTGTGGGAACTGTCAGAAATACCTTCTATTGGGAATATTTGAGGCCGAGCTCTCTGCAGCAGTGAAAGAGTTAACCCTGTAACAATGATTCAATTCTAAGTAATGTTACACATAGCGGAGGCTCATTTGACTCAAACTTGGCAAGTGAATGGCCTTTCATGTATTGTGTTAGAAAGCCAAGGATCAGATAGGGTCTGCGGTTGTACAGCAGATCGGAGAATGGGCGGACACGGTGGGTCAAGGGGTTCTTCTCTGCCATTAAATTCTATGTCTGTGTGTCTGGCCTTATCATTTCGGTAGCATCTTTTTTCACATTTACATTGGCCGTTTTTAACACTGTGGGGGCAAATCAATTTCACGGATGTTAAAACTTCAATGACAAGTACTATTGGGAAAAGCCCTCAGAATTTTGGTCAAACATACTAAACTACTTTAAGATTGGCACCAACTAATTATGAATGAAAGAACTACATAGCAAGAAGACTTGGGGGCCTATTCTATAAGCCTCGATAAGCTGTTGTGGGCGATAAAGGCATGAATCGACAATTTTTTCAGCTGTCCAAAACACATTGCTGGGTGACTGGCGATAAGCCACTTATCAGCAGGTTTTGAAACTCATGCAATTCTAGTAGACTCGATTAGTTTATCGAGGCTAATCGCGGCTCTAGAACGGCGAGTTTCTCCCAAAATTGTCACGCCGGGAAAGGTGTGAGGCTGGAGAGAGCCTGCTGAGAAGGCTTTTTTCCTGCATCGGATTGATGCCGGGAGTCTCCGGAGCTAATATCAGCACCGGAGACCCCCGGCATGAATCCTATGCAAAAAAAATGCATTTACAGGCAACATCATTACCTTAGTGGCTGACCACTAAGGCAATGAAGGTGATAACTACCAGTGCCATGTTTATTGTGGGTAGCGGGGGTGGGTGATGGTGGTATTTGGCCCTTGGTGGGTGTTTAGGCCTTGCGGAGGGTTGTGGGTGGAGTAACCCCTTCATTATCTTTGTGGTTAATACCGCTAAGGTAATGAAGGGGTTAACCCCGCCCGCTACCCAACCGGTAGGTATAAACACCCACCAAGGGCCAAATACCAACTTCACCCATCCTTGCTACCCACAATAAACATTCAAAAACCCAACAATACTACTACCCACCTCCTCTACCCCCAACAACCCTCCACAAAACAGTACATTAATGGGCAAATAACTATTATCCAAATATGGATATCTTACCTTTAGAAGTCTTCACCCTCCGAATCCCGGCGTATCTGCAAACTCTCGACCCGCGACATCATCACCCGCAATCCAACTCCATCTACCTCGAAGATCAGCATTAGGTAAAAAAATTGTTCTTTCTTTCACCTTCTTTCTTCTTCTTTAATTATTTTCTTCTTTTGTTCTATCTTCTTCTTTCAATCCAGTCCCATGGTAAATCCAAACGGATGTTGCCTCATCGAGATTTAAAGGATGTGACATCATCCCTTAAAGTGATGTCACATCCTTTTTAACTAATGTGACATATCACATGGTACAGGAACCAATGGGATTGTCTTCAATTCCATTGGCTGTAATACCATGTGATATGAGACATGTGGTTTTAAGGATGTGACGTACCTGCCTTGGAGATGACGTCAGATCCTTAAAAAAAAAAAAAAAAAAGAGGCGGCAAATGATACCGCGTCCAATCGGATTGGAGCTGGAAATGTGACTTCACAGGCCCTATATAAGGCCTGTTCCATCTCATTTTAGCTCAAGAAGATGACGGGACAACATCTGTTGTGGATTTAACATGGGGTTTTGGATTGAAAGAAAATTAAAGAAAAGAAACAAGAAGGTGACAAAAGATCAAAGAAAGAAGATTTTTTTTACCTGATGCTGGTCTTCAAGGAGGATTGAGTTGAATTGCGGGTGATGATGTCGCGGGTTGAGAGCTCGCAGATGCGCCGGGATTCGGAGTGTCAAGACTTCTAAAGCTAAGATAAATATTGAATGTATGTAATTGTCTTTTTTCAGCTTTTTATATTGTATTTATTTCTTTTTATGTTTTTGCTTGCCCATTGATTGATAATGTATTAATCTGTGCCCCTGGGGGTGCAGATAAATACACTGACAGGCAATGCATTTTTGTGGCAAATGCTTGTTTTCAATTGATTTTTATTTTTTTCTATTATTGTTTGGATTAAATTGTTTGGAATTTGTATGGCTTGTTTTTAGTACATTTTAGGATTGGTTAGCGTTTTAAATTAGTGAATTGTTTTGTTGGCTAGTGGTTTTATTTATTTAATTGCTTTGTTGGCTAGTTTTTTATTTCTTGAATTGGTTGGATAGGGGTTTATTTAATTGAATTCTTATTTTTTTGGAAAAACATAATTCTTTTGCTCTTTTGGTGATAGATAATTTTTATTCATGTGTACTATTAGGCTTTTCAATTATTTTATTATTGGGGTGTTTAGCCCCATAACGGGGCCTGTATATCGGGAAGCAGGGGGTCCCCGGACCTGAAATCAACGGCGGCTCTGCTCCGGGGGCCCCCTACTCACGTACACTAGTATACATTTTTTTATCAAAAGCCTGCCATTGCTGGTGAGATATGCGCAGGGAGAGGTGGGTCTCTCTGTGTAGCTCTCTCTGCAGCTAAGACAGATCGCCGGGTGAGCCCTTTCGAGAGAGGCGATCATTACGTCGCCAGCTACTTGCCAGTTTTGGGAATTTTGCTATCACAGGTAATCGAGGCTTACCGGCCCAGTGATTTTTTTTCTGAAGCCTTATAGAATAGGCCCCTTGATGTCATTTTCTGAGTGAGTGATTCACCTTTTATTTATCTAAATGCTGCTATTGCCATTTCGTGAACTCATCGGGTACCTGAATATAATTGTTACGTACGTGGGGGAGCTGCAGAGAGAGCTGCACAGGGAGACCCACCTCTACCTGCGCATATCTCACCAGCAATTGCAGGCTTTTGATATAAAAAATGTATACTAGTGTACGTGAGTAGGGGGTGTAACCTACCCAGAGAGAGAGGGTGGCCAGAGGTGTAACCTGCCCAGAGAGAGAGGGTGGCCAGAGGTCTAAACTGCCCAGAGAGAGAGAGGATGGCCAGAGGAGTAAACTGCCCAGAGAGATGGTGTCCAGAGGTGTAACCTGCCCAGTGAGAGGGTGACCAGAGGTGTAACCTACCCAGAGAGAGGATGGTCAGAGTTGTAACCTGCCAAGAGAGAGAGGGTGGCCAGTGGTGTAATTTGCCCAGAGAGGGAGGATGGCTAACCTTAACCCCTTACACTAATCCATTAACCTTAATCCCATACCCTAATCCCCTAACCTTAACCCCTTACCCTAATCCCCTAACCTTAACCCCTTACACTAACCCCCTAACCATAACTACTTACACTAATCCCCTAACCCTAACCCCGTACACTAATCCCCTAACCTTAACCCCTCACCTTAATACCCCTAACCTTAACCCTTTACCCTATTTCCCTAACCTTAAACCCTTACCTTAATACCCCTAACCTTAACCCCTTACCCTAATCCCCTAACCGTTACCTTAATATCCCTAACCTTAACCCTTTACCCTAATCCCCTAACCTTAACCCCTTACCCTAAAATCCCTACAATTAACCCCTAATGATAACGCTAATCACTTACCTTAGGGGCCAAATGTCTGGCGGCTGCACTGCAGCGGCAAAAGGTCCCACTCCGATCACTTCTACCTTCGTTTTGTTCCTTCTCATCTATATTATTTATATATTTATAAAATATTTTACCAGGAAGTAATACATTGAGAGTTACCTCTCGTTTTCAAGTATGTCCTGGGCACAGAGTTAAGACAAATAATACATGTTTACAAATACAGTTACATAAATGAGCAGGGTATACATTATATACAAGACATTGCGTGCACAATTAAAGATAATATATATTATGGGTGTATGAAACAGTTACAGACCAGATTAAAATGTGTGACAGCCTTAGATTTGAAAGAACTTAAACTGGTGGTGGATGTGAGAGTCTCTGGTAGGTTGTTCCAGTTTTAGGGTGCACGGTAAGAGAAGGAGGAATGGCTGGATACTTTGTTGAGTCTTGGGACCATGAACAGTCTTTTGGAGTCAGATCTCAGATGATAAGTTCTGCATGTGGTATGGGTGAGGAGCTTGTTCAGGTAGCTGGGTAGCTTGCCCATAAAGAATTTGAAGGCAAGACAGGAAAGGTGAACTTTGCGCCTAGACTCGAGTGATGACAATCTAGTTCTTTGAGCATTTCGCAGTGATTTGTGTTATAGTTGCATTGGAGAACAAAACGACAAATTGAATTGTAGAGGGTGTCAAGTTTGCTAAGGTGGGTTTGAGGTGTTGAGCCATATACTATGTCTCCATAGTCAATAATTGGCATTAGCTGTGCGATACGTTTTCTGACCAGGAGACTTAGGGAGGATTTGTTCCTGTAAAGTACCCCTAGTTTGGCATACAGTGGCGGCCGCCTTTAGTCTCCTGCGGCCGCCACCGCAGGATTTTTAAAAGCGCGGGCAGACGCTGGCTTTTTTCCTTCGGTTTCGACACCGCGGGCGCTTTCAATGTTCAGCGCCATTAGCGCTGAACAGGAGATGCGGCTGGCGTGCGGCCAAGTTCGGCAGAAACAGCAAACATCCCCATATTAATACGGTGATGTTGGAGGTTTAAGGGGGCCGTGACAGTAGGTCTTGGTTGTCAGACACTCCCCGGACCGTCACCTGTATGGACGATCCTCCTATTATCTAACAATAGATATCCTTACACACTCGTCCCCTTACTACTTATAATGTCGTTATTCCGTAACCCTTATGACATATGAACATAAACCACACATCTGGCAGGCACAAGACCTTACCAACTATATAAATCCTTGGCGGGAACCACCGGACTTTATGGTCTCGTATAGATTAACAATACTTAGCCCATCAACCAAGTGTCGCCAACCTGAACAGACTGACAGGAGTTCGATAAAAATATATTCTGAATATATCTTACCTTGTCCTTAGAGGTTGATCAGACCCCCAGATCAGTCCGGACAGGGGACGTCCTCCTTGGATGGAGAC
The DNA here is from genome assembly GCF_040206685.1 of Ascaphus truei. Taxonomy (NCBI): domain Eukaryota; kingdom Metazoa; phylum Chordata; class Amphibia; order Anura; family Ascaphidae; genus Ascaphus; species Ascaphus truei. The sequence goes on from NC_134494.1 coordinate 34,465,278, forward strand.
GGGTTCAGGATTGTTCCGATGTCCCTTCACAAGGATCCTGCCGACTACGCCAACTGTTAAGGTCTCTTCAATCGAGGGTCTCTACTGCTCAGATGTGGGCTCCAAATTATGTAACTTAGAGTCTGGGTGCGCACCCCGGATCCCAATAATGACACAGAGTCACGTATCAGTTTCCTCAGACAAGTAGTCAAGACAAGACTGCCGAGTTTTTGTATTACAATCTATTTTTATCAAAGTAGGCTAACACTAGCCAATCATTCAATGTCACTCAATGCCATTCAATGCCACACCTATTATGCGGCAAAGCTTATCCAATTATTACATTAGTTAGTAGAAAAAAGGCACGATGGGGGCGGGGGTCTTGTCGGCTGATGCAAGTTTCACAGAAATGCCGTGTGTCCTTGCTTTCTGAAGTTAGGTTTCGTTTTCTCTGATATCACTTCCTTATTGCGTGGGCCAGAGTCTGTGCAAGCGGAATTTCACGGTCACCTCGGATAGAAAACAGTATTAGTAAAAAGCACAGCAAACAGATAAATATGGAGACGAGTGGTTTCTATAAAGCATAGAGATATGATCTCCATATTTTATCCTTCACAAGAGTATCAATGTGCATCCCGAATGTTAAGTGGGAGTCAAACCATATGCCCAGGTATTTAAAACTAGTAACAGGAGTTAGGGTGGTGTTAGTGTTGGTTCTAATCTGGAGCTCAGTCGCTGGATGCTTTAAAAATGTAGTCTTGGTCCTAAATACCATTGTTACAGTCTTGTCAGTGTTTAAAAACAGTTTGTTTTGGGAAATCCAGTTTTCGAGTCTCAAAAAGTCAGAGAGGCTATGGCTGTGTGCATATAGGATTGTGTCATCTGCATACATGTGTATTGAGGCTTCCTGACAAGCTGTGGGAAGATCATTGATGAACACTGAGTAGGGGCCCCAGAACAAAGACTTGCGGGACGCCACAGGTGATATCCAGGGAGTTAGAATTAGAGCCATAGATGGACACATGTTGGGAACTACCTGATAGGTAGGACTGAAACCAGTTTAAAGCATGCTTCCCTATTCCAGAGCTCTGGAGTTTGTTAAGCAGGATAGCATGATCAACAGTATCAAAAACCTTTGCAAAATCTAGGAATACTGCACCAGTGAGTTGACCCCGTTCCATTCCACACTGGATTTCATTGCAAACTTTTAGCAGGGTAGTTACGGTAGAGTGTTTGGGGCGAAAGTCAGATTGGAATTGGCTAGGGAAATTTGTCTTGTTATAGTAATCGCTTAATTGGGAGTGGACACATTTTTCGATGACTTTGGATAGGATTGGGAGAAGGGAGATTGGCCTGTAGTTTGAGACAGTGTTTTTGTCCCCACTTTTGAAGATTGGGACAACTCTGGCAGCTTTCCACGTCTTAGGGATATGGCCTGCAGACAGGATAGGGTTGACTATGGAAGCAATTGGTTTGGCAATTGCTGGGGCACCAAGTCTTAAAAACCTAGATTGTAGTAAGTCAGGTCCACATTTGCTGCTTAGTTTTAATTTGAGAAGCGCTTGTGTAATCTCCTCTCCGGATACTGGACCAAATTGAAAATTGTGGGCAGTGTTGGGAGGGGGTGGGGCTATAGGGGTACTCCCAGGATGAGATTCAGGTTTGTGGTTTGGGCTGCGTTTCGCTAATAAGTTAGTAGCACACCCCACAAAGTAATCATTGAATGCATTTGCAATGTTGGTGGGGTTTGTCAGAGTAATATCGACCTTAGTGATATTACTTGGCTGTTGATGGTTAGAAAGCTGGAATATGTTGTTGATAACCTTCCAGAAGTTAGCCTGGTTTGATGTGTTCTGGAGGAGATTGTCAGAGTAATATTGTGCTTTTGCATGCCTTGTTTGCCTTGTGCACATGTTCCGCAGGCATCTGTAGTGATTGAGATCCTTGGTAGTGCCAGATACTTTGTGGCTTTTCCATAAGGCATCCCTAACTGGTAGAGTGTTATAAGGGCAGGTGTAACCAATGGAAGGTGGGCACCCCGTACCCTTATTCTGCGTAGTGGAGCATGGGTATCACAGAGTTTTAAGAACTTGGATTGGAAATAGTCAAGCGCAGAATAAGGGTCGGGAATTAAATCGATTCTGTGCCAAGGGCAGTTGGTAAGGTCAGCCAGAAACTGTTGTGGGTTAAAGTTTCTAAATGTTCTAGTGAGGAGAACTTTAGGGCTTGATTGGTGCAGTTTCATTTTCCTTACACAGTACACTATTGCATGGTCACTGAAAGTGTCAGGAAGGATGCCAGAGGATTGGATTCTGCTGGGATTTGAGGAGAGAATCCTGTCAAGCAAGGAATGGTTGTGTGATTTCAGGTTTGTCCGTGTGGGTTGCGAAATGAGTTGCGATAGGTTAAGCGATTTGATTTGTGTGTGGATTTTGTGGTTTTTACGGTCAAGCCAATTGAAGTTGGAATCCCCAAGAACTAGTAGCTCACTCTTCTCATTCAGAGAGGAAATGGAGCCAAGAAACTGGGTGATATCAGTCAGAGATTGTAGTGGGGCTTTAGGGGGGCGGTAGATGCCAGCAAGCAAGATGGGCTTAGAAAAGGGGAAGCAGATTCTGCCAACTAGAATTTCAAAAGAGGGTGGGCTTGGGGGGCAATTTAACAGTGTAAATTGTAATCTGTCTGCAATATAAAATAACACACCTCCTTCTCTCTTTGACCTATCTCTCCTAGAAATGGAGTATCCCTGAATCGCGATATTTGCATCAGGGGTTATATATATATATATATATATATACTGTATTTGCATTGATTAAATTCATATCAGCAGAATGAAACCCTTCCATCGATAACCAATAACTTAGAGTTAATGAGTGGGCAAATCAGAACCCTGCAAATTGACATCTGGTACGAACTCTATCAACTAGCAGCTCTCCTACTGATTATAAAACATTCATTTTCTTTCCTATTTAGTGCTCATACTTATCCCGGATCCATGCGTCCTCTGAGCAAACAATGAAGAAGAATTATCTCACTTTTCTCATAAAGTTAACACACTTTTTACAGTTAGTTTCATAAATGCAGTGTCAGTTCTACATGCTGAAATGTAAATCTACAGAAGAATGCTGTTTAGCCTCTCGGGTAAAGGAGGAAATATTGTGCTGCAAATAAAAATCAATTGTATAAGCAATCTCACTCCAACCATAACTATGAAACAGGTATTGCATAATGGCTTTATCAGAATACATTTCTTCTTTAGTGGCAAATCTAACTTCTAATAGCTTCTCAAGGCCAATGGGAACTTTTAACTGAAAATCCCCGTATTTACCAAAAATGTACTTAATTGTATACCCTTAAGGGAAATGAATTTTTAGGAAGATGTTCTTTTTTTCTTCTTCTGTTTCTTTTACGGGGGACAAAGACATGTAATGTACAGAAATTAGAAGAAATACACTTACATAGTGTTTATATTTATGTCTAGAAGAGCATTTTTGCACATGTAAATTAGGTTATGTATGTGCAAAAAACGAATCAACCATTCCATAAATGCCATTAGCTGAAGGAATAGATTTTTGGACAATATTTTTGGCGAACTACCAGACTTCAGTGAATCTTGTCTTCCGGCTCGCGATTTTAAAACTGGAAGACAACTTATTTGTTCTCTTTGCAGAAATATAAATAACACTTCTGCTTAAAGGCTTGGATCCACTAAAGGTTGATATTAAAATTCGGCGCCCAGAAAAATGGGTTTGATCATTTTCAGGGGGAAAAACGGGGGAGAAGGGTGCTCCACCATAGAATAACTTCATCCAAGCATCAATAAATCCTCAAGGACCCCAAATCGACTACTGCGGAGTGGGTATATATATATAAAGAATGGCCTGTGAGTCACTCATAAGATCATAAGTAATAAAACATCCTTTTGATATGGATGATCCAAGTTAGAGTACTCAACTATAAGGGTCGAAAAAATAAGTATAAGCTTCTTACCCACTCCTAAAGTCTCAGGGAATCCGCTGTGGTGTGCCTGCCATGGAAGTGTAGATCCAGAACACGAACAGAACAAAAAGCAAATAGCGCACTGCCAGGGAGTCAGGTGGTGAAAAAGATTAATTCCATTTATTTCAGTACATGACTGATAAAAACATCACCCCAGGAGGGGGACAAACAGCCTCCTACGCGTTTCGGACGGGTAGGTCCTTTATCAAGGAGGCTGTTTGTCCCCCTCCTGGGGTGATGTTTTTATCAGTCATGTACTGAAATAAATGGAATTAATCTTTTTCACCACCTGACTCCCTGGCAGTGCGCTATTTGCTTTTTGTTCTGTTCGTGTTCTTGATAATTTTCAGAACTGTTCTTAACACGAATGATGCCATTGCTATTTGCATAAACAGAAATGGTGTCAACTCACCGGTAAATAACGTGGAACAAATAAGCATTAACGCATAGAAATTGGCGTTAGTCAGCGCTAGCAATGCAAAAAACAGGGCTATATAAAAGATTTATTACAAGGCAGAAAATGATCAAACCCCTTTGATGCCTGAGGCTACAAATGCATTGTTGGGGAATGTCTTCTGGCACCAGAACCTACAACGTAAAAACCCTACAAATTAAACACAACAAATATAAATCAATATGTGTAAAAATGAAATCTTTAGTATAGGTTGACCATGACTTGCTGGCCAATTGGACTTCTGCGGGGTTTCTATGTTATTATGTTCTACCATCTTAATATAATTTATCTACTGTAGTTTTATCTCGCCTTGCATATGGTATTAGTGAATTGGACGATAAGTACTATTGGAGTTAAATACTCTATGATCTGCAAACCTCCTTTGTTATAGGGGAAAAGATTGCCACAATCATCAGCTGGTGGGAAAGCATGTCTCCCAAAGAATGTCTGCGGCAGAGATAAAAGCCCCACGTAACAGCGGCTGTCAGTCATGCGTTTCTCATGCACTCTGCCAACAAATGCGTTTCTTGTGCACACTCCCCCAGCACTAGATTTTTACTAAAGTTTACGCTCCGTGTGAGATGTTTGTGAGTACCTGTCCAAGGTGACAGAGTGAATGAGGTTGCACTGCCTCTGTCTTTATAATGTTTTGCCAGTCTGGGGAATTAATGCCTTATTTGGACCCTTGTCTAGGAGCCTCATGGTGATCCTGTCTGGAACCCCAATTCAAGCCTACGAATAAAGTTACAAAGATGTTGATCATGTTAAAAAAGCAAAGGCAACCATCAGTCTAGCAGCACTGGGAGGGAGGGGTAGCCGCTGTTTCCAGGTGGCAATCCTTTTTCCTAGAACAAAGGAAGTTGCAGATCATAGATTCCTGAAAACTGGGTTTTATCGTTTGAGAGGCTTGCTACTTAGCTACAGTTGGTGGGAGAATACCCTTCACCTGGTGGTTGCCCTAACAAACTGAACCCTTTCCGATTTGGAGGGTCTCCAGTAGTGTTTAAAGAAAGTGTGAGTAGAAACCCAGTGGGGAGCATGCATCATAGTAGTTAAAGAGACACCCCATGTCACTTCCTTAGTAGCTGTGGTACCTCCAATAAAGTGTCTTTTAAACTGTGAGATATTGTATGCCCATAGTACTGTTTTTGTCCTACCCTTAAGTATGATGTGGAATCCTGCTGAAGTGTATACCAACCACGGATCTGAGATGTGAATTAAGGAGTGGTTGGCGCCTCTAACTGCAAAGGCTAGAGCCAGTAAGAATGACAACTCGATAAATAAGAATCTCCAATCTATGGAAGTGTTGTCTAGAGAGGACAAAAGGAGTAACAAAGGTTCAATTTCCCAGGTGGATGTGTACTTGGGCAAATTAGATCGAGCTAAAATTCCACCACAACGTAGGCAGAGATATCATTTTTGAGAATGTAATCCAGGTACCACCGTGCCGTTTGCCGTGCCATATGACTTGAAAATGGAGGCCGGCAGACCCTTTTTTGAAGGTTTTGGGCTAGGAAGTCTAATGCAGCCTCTATAGACAGCTCATGCAGGGTTTGTGTTTTCCTGGAGCTTATGCCAAGGCTTGACCTCCTGAATGATTGAATTATACCTTTGTCTAGTATGTGGTCTTATCGAGGAGTTAATAAGATGTTAAGCAATGCCGATAACCCTCCAAATGTGCTGCCATTCGTGTGGATTGTGGGAGATTCTGCAGATTGTCCTCTGAAAGTAGTTGAGGGTGATACTTAATTGAAGGATCCGGCCTTTGATGAGAACCATGGCTTGGATTGTCATGGCTCCCAAAGATTGAGTATACCCTTCCATAGCTTTCACTTGGTTGGCTCTGATTTTGTGCAAGGCCTCTGAGAGAATAAATGGGGGAGAAAAGGCATTTAGAAGTTCCATGTTTGTTCATGGAACGCCAATGCATCCATGTTCATGCCCCTTTGGTCCAGACTCATGATACAAACCTTGGACATTTGTGCTGAGGATCGGGTGGCAAATGGATCTAAATTCATTCTTCCAAATGTCAAGAGCCCAAGACCAGATTTTCGGAGCCTCGCTGCAGCGGGCGCCAGAGTGAATGCCACCTACCTTGATATAAGACACTGCTATTCTGTTGACCATCTGAATTAATGCCTTTACATTGTGGTACCCCGAAGGGACTAGAGACTGAAGAGTCAGTTTAGCCCCTCAGACTTCTAAATGTCTATGTGATGACGAGACTCTGCCGTGGGCTAAATCGCATGAATTCCCCTCCCCCGCCCCCCAACCTAAGAGATACATGTCTGTTATTACAATATCTGGAAGAAATTCCAGGAGAGGGCAAGGAGGGGGGAAAATAATCAGAAGTTCTGTCTCTGAGAGCTGATCTAACATACTGTACAGGCATACCCCAGTTTAAGGACACTCACTTTAAGTACACTCGCGAGAAAGGACATAGCGCCCAATAGGCAAACGCCAGCTCACGCATGCGCCTGTCAGCACGTCCTGAACATCAATACCAGCTCCCAACTTGTACCGAAGCTGTGCGCAAGCGGGGAGACTATAGAGCCTGTTACACATGCGTTATTTACATCAGTTATGCACGTATAGGATGATTGCAGTACAGTACATGCATCGATAAGTGGGGAATAGGGAGTGTTTCACTTTAAGTACATTTTCGCTTTACATACATGCTCCGGTCCCAATACGTATGTTAATGTGGGGTATGCCTGTATGTTCCTAACATCAACAGAGGGTATCCTATTTTTGTTTTTATTTATGTAAGTTGAGAATAGAAGAGATGGGTCTCGCGGTGCATCTGCTCCTGAGAAGAAAAAACAGCAGACCGGGGGCCCCGGTCTGCAGTTTTTTCTTCTCAGGAGCAGTCGCACCACCAGACCCATCTCTTCTATTCTCAACTTATATCTACCCCGGTTGGAGAGTGCTGATGTCCAGGAGCCCTTACACACTAAAACAGTGAGTTTGTTTCATTATGTGAGTCTACCCCATATAAGTTATTCCTCGGGACAGAGGCTATTGGGGAGACTCTATCACTGCATCATAAATGTGTGACAAGGGGTTAAATTCCACATATGGGACAGTCTCTGAGAGGTTATAACAAGCTGATACAGTATTATTTACACTTATGTGTTTGCTGGATTCTTCTGAAGTGGCGCCCCTAGGGAGCTTGGGACTCCCATTTCTCTTCAATTGTCTTGTTATTTATGTATATGCCACATGGGACTAAGCAGGTAAGCGTCTTTATAGAAAAGAGTACTTTTACGTCACTGCTGAAGGAAATCCAGGACTCTCCAATTTTCTCAGGACACCTTTTGATCCTCCTGTTTTTCTTGGGATAATATCTCCTGCCTATAAATTGTAGAGATCTTGATAAATCAATGCTTATGATGATAGAGAATAAAAACAAAAGCTTTTATTCTTGTATATTAAAGTTATCAGTGGTTTCATCATACTAAGACACCATCAACAGGGTATATTGAACAACTTAATTTGTCACATTATATACAGCTGACTATCTAGTAGTTGGAAATGCTGTATATAGGTGAATCACCTTTCTAATCTTGTCTTATCATTATTTCTACCCTATACATACAGTACCTAATCACAACAAAATGCTATAGTCACATTCTCGCTCGTGTTTTGATAATGGTTGTAAATATTAAATCCAATAAACTTCTCTCTGAAGCAATAATTTGTATTTATTATGCTCTCTACAATTAGTATTAATTGATTCCTATACATTTCAATCCCACTAGTGAGCTATGGTGGATTTCTTTGGTGGATACTACTGGACTGTCCTCAGCTTTTTTAATGTTATTTTTGTGTTAATTTAACCTATCTTTTAAAGTATTGTGCAACCTGCTTAAAATTTAGCACAAGAACATGTCAACAAATATACATCACTGGTTGTGCAATTTCCTGTCATTGTTTTTTTTACCTGTTATATGGGGTTTATCATATATTTTTGTTGAACCATATCCACAGTGAAAACAACCTATAGGTTGCATCAATAAGCAATTCTTATCATTGGTATTTCGAACATCAGTATGTTTCAATCTATCTTTAATATTCCTTCCTCCCCAATAAGGAAATGTAAATCGCTATGAGGTGAGATGTTGTAACGGCATCTCCTTTTAACCTAAATACCCATTTCTTTGTCTGATCCTGTTTATATTTCTTTTACTGTATTACTACAATATGTTGAGACAATTTGTAATCTTTCATCCAGTTTCTCATTTTTTTTAGGATGTAATAATTCCTTTCTAGTTAATAATTGTGTTTGTTGTATAGTGTCACTGATAAGAACCCCTGGATAACAGGATCCCAAAACATATTAGACAGTTAATCTACTTTCACAAAAAATTGTAATCCTCAAAAATGGGCTTTTTGGAATATTTTTAAGCATACTGTATGTGAAGGATGAAAATAATTTAATCTTAACAACGCGTCATAGGTTTCTTATATAATGTCGAATGTAACTTGTTCTGCTTCTGCAGTCTTACATTTCGGAAATCTATCTGTTTTGGATAGAAGAAAGTGTAAATTGTAATCTATAAGAAAGTGGCATTTAGATAACTATGACTTTCTTGCGGCTATTTTTCATCTCCTTTCCATAACAACAGCACATCATCAATGAGTCTAATCCATCCAGCTAAATAGTGCTGCAATGGATCATATTCATTGAACATACTGTATACTGCCGCTTGAAATAGCCAACAAGTTTGCTAAAGATGGAACCATAGGAGATCCCATTGTTATAACCGTAACTTGAATAAAAAATTATTTATAAAACCGAAAATAAATATTACTTAATACTACAGCAGCGGCAGCTCTTATTCGAGCAAAAGCCGCTGGCTGTATGTGGCTGGGAAGCGGGTAGCCGTGGCGCGTGGCGGCGCACTGTGACGTCACAGTCACAAGCGCGCCCGGCTTCCCCGTCTTCCCTGGCTTCCCCAGGCTTCCCCGACACCCCTGGAGATCAAATCAAGGTAAGCGGGGGTGCGGGGAAGCAGAGGGGCAGAGCAGAAGCCGGGCTCGGGGTCCGGAAGCATAGTAAATTGCGCGCGAGTTGGAGGGGGGGTGCGTGGGGGAAACGCGGCGGCGCGCGGTTATTACTGGCGGCAGCTGGGGTAGATCCCGGCATGCCGCCGGCATTTAGTGCGATAAAGTATGTCGCTACTGTAATTCTAAAAAATACAGGATTCTTGTTCAGCTGGTCCTAGTTGATTGGAAGGTGGCGCTTCCTATCTTGTTGAAGCTCACCCCCTCCCACATTTAAATGGTTAAAAGCTCACTCCATAGCATCTCCCACTCTCTGGGGAACTTGCTTGCTTGCAGTATGATTGTGACAAATCTAATACAGAGTGCTTTTCCTGGTAATGTACAGGTTAATAAAAGCTTCAATCAGACTTAGAACTATGCAACTAATTTTGACAGATTTATTATAAATCATTGTTCCTGGTAATACACAGGTTATTAAGAATTTATATTAGTGTTAGGGACCCTTGAGACGTGGTCTGCCGTGTAGTGGCTCAGGGGCTTACAACACTTTGGCCAAAATGTTAAACTAAAAGACCATTTTATTTAATAGATATCTATACATATATATTTAGACACTGTACCGTGTATGTTTCACTGGATGTGCACTGAGCTCTGTCTGTGTTTCATGTTCTGTCTCTGGTTTTAAATTAATACTAATTCTGCCATTTGCATTAGGGTCTCTATAGATGGAATACCTGTCTTATCTTTTAGCATAATCGATAACACTTCTAACGCGTTACTGCTATGTGGTATATTTGTATACAGGGATTCTTTGTCCATTGTGCACAAAAAAGAATCATCCAATCCCGTACGTGTCAAATCTCTAACATATGATTGTTGAGTGGTGACTCTCAGGGAAAGCTACTGATCAACATATATGGACAGTGACTCTAATAGAGAACCACTGCCTGAAACAATAGGCCAACGGGGAAGTGGAAAAATCTGTTTATGTACTTTAGGTTGCTTTGAGAGCTGGTCTAGACAGATTAGAGCTGACCAAGCTGACCCTTAATTTATGTGTTGCGCCAGAAGAAATTGGGATTGTATGTACAGAAGAGGAGCTTGCTGAAAGCCAGGGCTCAAGGCCAGGAACTCTCCCAGTATTATTGCTAATTCCCTCAGTGTAATAGATTTTTTTGTGTAAGACCTGCACAATAAATTCCTTTATAGATTCGAACAACACTGAAGGATAAAGAATGGGTATCTAATATAAACTTTAGTACTAAAAAGACTGTGAGGGTGTCCGGATAGATTTTTCAAGATTTATGATAAACCCTAAATTCTGCAAAAGGGCAACAATGTAATTGCGTTAACCTATCAGAGTTTTAAGAAGATGATCTACCAGGGGCATGTTGTCTAGATAAATGAGACTCCAAAATCCTCTGAGGTGAAAAATGAGCCACTACAACTTCATAGTCTCAGTAAATGTGTAGCAATTGTTGGATAGGCTGACACCTCAACTGCACGTTCCTCCTGAATCTGAGAAGACTTCTGTGATTGGGATAGATTGGAACTGCGTGAAGTGCAGATTTGAAATCTACTGTCTCGCACGAGGATTGGGTTTAATAATAATAATAATAATAACAATAGCATGTTCTTGTATAGCGTTGCTAGTTTTACGTAGCACTTTAAAGAGACATTTTGCAGACACCATCCCTGCCCCGTAGAGCTTACAATCTATGTTTTTGGTGCCTGAAGCACAGAGAGATAAAGTGACTTGTCCAAGGTCACAAGTCCCACGACACTGGGAATTGAACCAGGTTCCCCTGCTTCAAACTCAGTGCCAGTCATGTCTTTACTCACTGACCCCCTCCTTAGATGACCCACTCCCACAGACCCACTCCTTAGTCTGTAGATGAGCTATGGGATGCTCGGGGGGCGGGACATGACAGTTGGTGTGGCTATGGCAGGGCATATCTGCCCTTCCATTGGCTGCGCCCGCCGAGCATATGACTGCGTTGCGGCACAGGAAGACACAATTCTTGTCTTCCCTGCTAGTGTATGCATCACAGCGCTTTGCGTGCCCACACACATACAGCCACTGGGGCCTGCCCCATAGAGGGCTCTGCTGCGGTGTGTGGCATGCTCGCCACAGCATTCACCGAAGCGGCCACTGGGGACTTACCCTAAGACATCTGCTGGTGCAGCCATTCTTCAGGATTCTTGTATTCCCACTAGCTGTCGCTAGGTGGCAAGCTTTCCAAAGAACATATTGGGGCAGGGAATAGAGCTTCCCACTTCATCAGGGAGTATACATTGCAATCTTGGCATGGACAAAAACTTGGCTCTTTAGTATTCTATTGAAGTAAATGTGATCTACACTAATTGAAAGAAAGTCAATAATTGTATAGAAAAAGCTAAACGTGGGATATTTCGTATATATATTGGTCACAAGGACCTGACATCACTATACTGTACGCATCCTATTCTCTGCTGCTTGCTATACGCGATTCATTATTCTGAACTTCATGCTTGTTAAGCAAAGACTAATGTTAAAATTACTAATGAACAGAGAAGGAGTGATCTGGTGGCTAAGATAATAAAACATTACAGACACGGCGAGACTCAGCTTTTGCTAACCTACACATTGTATCTCATGGACGTCAGAGCAATGCACCTGCAGAACATTCATCTTTGTACCGCACTGTTCAGTGATACAGTAGCATGAAGTAAATGATCTAATGACATATGATTAGTAGCATTAATAGAATTCTGCTAATAACCGTTTGCAGAGAGACGGAGACAGATTTAAAAAAAAGCAAAACTTGCTCCTATGAAAGTGTTTTTAAAACATTAACATATTGTTCTGAAATGTTTTTTCCTATTTTTTTTTGGTTTGATCATTAAACATAATGCTCTATTTCACAAAGTTGAATATGGCAATGACCTGTCGTAAATAATCACCAATTGCCACTTACACAAAGTACAGAAAGGTCAAAGTGAAGCGTGCCAAAACCACAGGTAATGCTAATAGTGCTTTTTACATTAGCTCAATGCATTACGGACTCCCATTTGAAAAACCTCAAATCCATGGCAGTAACCACCGCAACGTACCCAACACCCCACATCAAGCGTTGATAAATCCTTGCTTTAGAATCTTGTACATTTCCAATCACTTTTATTCTGTGCTTGCAAAGTAATTATGATGCCATCTTCATTTAAACAGACAAGCTTATAGCACAATATGTATCTGATACTGTATGCATGGATTTCATACCACTCAATGAAAATAAACATGTATTTACACAGGACACAAAGTATACATTTTGGGTGTTATTTCAATAGATTTATTTTTTTTGCCTTCTGCAGGGCTAATTGAAAGTCTTAATTAGTCATTTGTTAGTGAGAGGTTTCTAACACAGTTGTGGTGTTTTATCTGGAAAAAGAGAAAATTTGCGCCAAGAAAAGTTTTTTGCCTACTATTCAAGGTGTGGCTTCAGTCCTTTCCACAGAATAATTCCGCTGCCTGAGTCTTTCAGAGGTTATTCACCAACCTCTGTATATGTATGAGTAGAAAAAGGGGGGGGAAAGTCCTCGGGCGCGTCACTCTGCTCCCAGCTCCACGACGTATGTTACGTGTAAAATAGAAGAGAGAGGGGAGGGCCACAATAAAAAACAACTCAAAGTTATACACACTTCTTTCTTTAGAGTGGGAAGGGAGGGGTGGGAGGGGAAAAACAGGGGAAGAATGATATTACAACACACTGTTTGGGTAGAGACACACTCACATGGAATTTCTAATATCATGAGCTGGTGTTCTCTCCTCAACACGTGATGACACAGGTTGTAGGTGAGGAAGTGCCCTCTGGTATCTTCCTTGACAAAAATAAAAGGGAAAACAAAATAGTGCAATACAATTTAATTAGACAGTGGGTGAATGAGATTTAAAACTTACAAGCGACCGATATTTTCAGGCATAGAAAGTAGATGTCGCCAGACTCCATAGCATATCCCTTTCTGGGTTGCAGTGTTGCTTCTCGGCTGATCCCTGCTGGCAAAAGGTCTTTGTATCTGTATGTGGGGATAGTTCTGGCTGCAGTGTGGATACTTAAGGCCCGTGCACAGGCTATGTTCTCCTCCGGCCGCCTATCTCCTCCACAGATGCAGTCTTCAGCTTCCTTAGTCCGTTGCGCGTGCGCATGCACAGACGGCAAGACGCTGGGCCAGGATACAGGGAAAAGAAACTCCTCGCTACGGTGGCTTGGAAGAACCAAAAAACGTCAGACGCGTTTCGCCAATGCTTCCTCAGTGACGTATATATATATATATATTTTATATATATATATATATATATATATTATTTATATATATATATAATATATATATATATGCAGAAAACAAGAAGAAAAAATAGGCGCACTCCTAGTGTGATAAAGTATAAAACAGTATTTATGGGATTGTAAAATATAAAAAGCGCACTCACAAACAAAGTAAAAATAATAGCATTTATGAGATATACTCAATCGCCTTGAAGCTGTGAAGGGAATGTATCAGCCTGTCCCGTTGGTGTACCCCTGACGAAGTCCTTAGTGACGAAACGCGTAGGGAGTTTCCCAAAGAGGAGAGTTTGTGGCTGACATTACTGCACGAATGGAGAGAGTACCTTGGAGCTGTTGCTATTTTGCTTGGGACTGCTGTTGCTTCCGGTTTTGCAGTTGCCTGCTGGTGAGCAGTGAGAGCTGTGGGAGGTGTATCTGGAGGGAGTCTCTGACCGTGTTGCTGATTATTACATCATCTGGCTGCGGTGGCCCCAGTGCACCTTGCTGAACCAACGGATACACCAGAGGTGGCACCAACGGGACAGGCTGATACATTCCCTTCATAGCTTCAAGGTGATTGAGTATATCTCATAAATGCTATTATTTTTACTCTGTTTGTGAGTGCGCTTTTTATATTTTACAATCCCATAAATACTGTTTTATACTTTATCACACTAGGAGTGCGCCTGTTTTTTCTTCTTGTTTTCTGCAGATATCCTTGGGATTTGGTGATCCTTATATACGGGCAGCAAAACTCCAGTGAACTAAGTACATTTTTTGAAATTTCAACTGACATTTGGTTTTTATTTTATTTTTTATGTTTCATATTTTTTATTTTTGCTATAGATTTCAGTTGTTTTTATCACAAATTCGCCCTTTTGGGGATTCTTTGGTCAATAGCCTTGTTAACTCTATCTGATTTACACAGCTGATTTATCCTTATCAAGCTTCCTAAGGCGCTACTCCAATTTGTTTGTTTTTTATATATATATACATTGGTATGGAGATTTGAACTCAAGTTTATCAGAAGACAGATGCTTGTCCCATAATAAAAGTATAGACATGTAATGACCAGGGAAATCCTGATAACAGAAGACCGCACACCGCTATAGTAGTCCAAAACAAATGTGTATTGTGAACACAGGGCCGCCAACGTTTCGGTCCTCGTAGATGGACCTTCCTCAGGGCTGCACAAGTGACTGATCCAAGCACCCATATATACCCCTAACACCATGTATAAAATCACCTGAATCCAATATTAAAAACCAAATTCCAGTCCTAGGTACAGCCTACTTCACATAAAAACCAATAGGAAACAATGATACTGACCTGCACCAATAGGGTCACAGCATCTTGGACCTGCTGTCAATGGTAATCACAATGTGTGTATACTGCACTGATTACTATGCTGGCACGTCACTGGACAACCCGATCGCGTGCATAGCAACCCGTAGGGAGCGCGCATCAGCTGCAGCACTGTGTCGCATGCGCAATTATGTCAGCTGGCGTACTAAAGCCCGTGCCTGAATCATCTCCCTATACAGAGCCGTGCATGCGCCTCTGAGCATGGCCACTAGCAACCCGACGGCATCTGTGGAAATGAGGGAAGGTGTGCGCACGCAACCTGTCCCGATCGCAGTGCCAAATACATGCAGTCAGCTGTAAAGTAAATAGCCATAGCGCCCCTACTGGCGCATCACCTGACAACCCGAATGTGTGCCTGACAGCCTATACAGTTAGTTAATACTAGCAGTCACAGTGCTGCAGCTGATGCGTGCCCTGTTTAGGCTGTCAGGCACGCATTCGTGCCTGGCTGTCTTCTGTTATCAGGATTTCCCTGGTCACTACATGTCTATCTATATATATATATATATATATATATATATATATATATATATATATATATATATATATATACAAACAAAATATAACCAGCGCTCAGTAAAGAAGGAAGAAATTGAAAAGTGTTAACTTAAACAAGTAGTGGGCAATGACTAGGACAAGAGGGGAAATAATAGAAACCAAATGGAATGGCAGCTCAACAAGGAGTAACTAATTCCTAAGATACAGAAAACAAAAACTGTGAGCGCACACTCCTATAAACAAATAATAACAATTTAATTAATTATATACAAATAATAAGTGACCATGATATGGCAGATAGACAAACAATATTAAAATATAAAATGGGTTTCCTCATCACATATTGCTGCCGCAATCTCAACCTTCATTTTTATATTTGTGCTCATTTGCATGTCATTTCCCAGAATCCCTTGCTTCCTAAGACATCTGAACGTGCTCACAAGTGATCTTTTTATTTGCTATATGCAATACGGTGGAGGTTTCTTATTGCCTTTTTCACCCACCATAACTTAAAACGTGATGGTAAACCCTACAGTGTTGAAAATGCAAAGCCAGCAGTACAACCAACTTCACACTGATGAGACCCATTAAGGTTGAAACATGTCTGTGAATGGTTTCTCTGGCTTTGCATCTGATTCTCATGCAGTGCTTTAAAGCTGTGTTAAAGTGAGCATTAGCTTATATGGGCTCCATGTAACAATAGTTTTTCAGGCAAAAGGTGACACGGTGTGCTCATTTGCATGTCATTTTCCAGAATCCCTTGCTGCAGTGGAAATGCTGGGTGATAATGGTGAAAGGCAGGGTTGCAGACCTGCCTAAGACATGTGAATGTGCTCACAAGTGATCTTTTTATTTGATATATATGTACCGTATATAAGTTTTTCTGGATGTGCACTGAGCTTTGTCTGTGTTTTATGTTATGTCTCTGGTTTTAAATATATATATTGCCATGCTCAGGAGCACTCCTCTGTGAAACTTATATGCTTATATATATATATGTTGTGGGTATTTTGGGGGTTCAATATGAGCTTGTAGGTGTTCTGTATGTTTTATAATTCTTGTTCAGTGAGTCTTAGCTGATTGGAGGGTGGCAACCTCCTACCTAATTGAAGCTCACTCCCTCCCGCATTTAAATGGTTAAAAGCTCCACTGGCATCTCCCACTCTCAGGGGAACTTGCCTGCTTACAGTGTGATTCTGACAAATCTATTACAGAGTGCTTTTCCTGGTAATGTACAGGTTAATAAAAGCTTCAATCAGACTTAGAACTTTTGCAACTAATATTGACAGATTTATTATAAATCATTCTTCCTGGCAATGCACAGGTTATTAAGAATCTATATTAGTGTTAGGGACCCTTGAAACGTGGTCTGCCGTGCAGTTGGCTCAAGGGCTTACAACAATTTGGCCAAAATGTTCAACTAAAAGACCATTTTAATTATTAGTTATTTATACATGTATATTTAGGCACTGTACCGTATATAAGTTTTTCTGGATGTGCACTGAGCTTTGTCTGTGTTTTATGTTATGTCTCTGGTTTTAAATATATATATTGCCATGCTCAGTAGCACTCCTCTGTGAAACTTATATGCTTATATATATGTTGTGGGTATTTTGGGGGTTCAATATGAGCTTGTAGGTGTTCTGTATGTTTTATTTATATATATCTACTATATATTTGTGAAAGCGTTGTATGTGGCTATGTCTGTATGTGTCTCCCTGTGTCCCTCCCTGTGTCCCTAGCGGCAATCCCATTGGACCTTGGGCCAAGCCAATGAGATTGCTTCCTTGGCCCGCCCGCCCCCGCACACCTCTCATTGGCCTGAGGCAGAGTGACGGGCCAAAGGTCACACACACACACACACACACACACACCCTCCCCCCGCTCACCCCCCCCTCGCTGACCCCCCCCGTTGACCCCCCGCCCCGCTTATCCACCCCCCCACCCACACACACAGAGCACGCACTGTGCGGCTCTCCCCTCACACAGGCCGCTTCCCCCCCTCCCCCCCACACACACAGAGCACGCTCTCTGCGGCTCTCCCCTCACACAGGCCGCTGCCCCCCTCCCCCCCCACACACACAGAGCACGCTCTCTGCGGCTCTCCCCTCACACAGGCCGCTCCCCCCCTCCCCCCCACACACACAGAGCATGCTCTCTGCGGCTCTCCCCTCACACAGGCCGCTCCCCCCCTCCCCCCCACACACACAGAGCACGCTCTCTGCGGCTCTCCCCTCACACAGGCCGCTCCCCCCCTCCCCCCCCACACACACAGAGCATGCTCTCTGCGGCTCTCCCCTCACACAGGCCGCTCCCCCCTCCCCCCCACACACACAGAGCACGCTCTCTGCGGCTCTCCCCTCACACAGGCCGCTCCCCGTCCCAGAGGCCGCTCCTCAGGCTGTCTCTGCCTCTCCCCGCGAAAGGCGCGTCCTCACCGGAGCGTCTCAGCCTCTCCACTGAGGAGCCCGAGGTGGAGGAGGACGGCGGCCGGTACCCGTAGGAACAGGAGCGCGGCCGTGTGCAAGGTGAGGAAACGCAGGGGAAATACCGCTTCCCTGACTCCCCCTGCCCTTTGCCCCCTCCCTGCCCCCTCCCTGCCCCCCCTACCCTCCTTGCCCAGCTGCCCCCTGCCTCCCCAGCCCTTTGCCCCCTACCCCCCTGCCCTTTGCCCCTTGCCCCCCCTGCCCTTTGCCCCCTGCCCCCCCTGCCCCCTGCCCTCCCTCCCCTGCCCTTTGCCCCTGCCCTTTGCCCCCTGCCCTCCCTCCCCCTGCCCTTTGCCCCCTGCCCTCCCTCCCCATGCCCTTTGCCCCCTGCCCTCCCTCCCCCTGCCCTTTGCCCACTGCCCTCCCTCCCCCTGCCCTTTGCCCCCTGCCCTCCCTCCCCCTGCCCCCCCGCCCCTCCCTGCCCTTTGGCCCCCCCCACCCCTTCCTGCCCTTTGGCCCCCCCGCCCCTCCCTGTCCTTTGGCGCCCGCCCCAACCCTCCCTGCCCTTTGGCCCCCCCTGCCCCTCCCTGCCCTTTGGCCCCCCCGCCCCTCCCTGCCCTTTGCCCCCTCCGCCCCTCCCTGCCCTTTGCCCCCCCTCCGCTCCCTGCCCTTTGTCCCCCCCACCCCTCCCTGCGCTTTGCCCCCCCCGCCCCTCCCTGCCCTTTGCCCCCCCCCCCGCCCCTCCCTGCCCTTTGGCCCCCCCCCCCCACCCCTCCCTGCCCTTTGCCCCCCCGCCCCTCCCTGCCCTTTGCCCCCCCGCCCCTCCCTGCCCTTTGCCCCCCCCACCCCTCCCTGCATTTGCCCCCCCGCCCCTCCCTGCCCTTTGCCCCCCCGCCCCTCCCTGCCCTTTGCCCCTACCTGCCTTTTGCCCCTCCCTGCCCTTTGCCCCTCCCTGCCCTTTGCCCCCCTGCCCTTTGGCCCCCCTGCCCTTTTCCCCTCCCCTCCCTGCCCTTTGCCCCCCCTGCCCTTTGCCCCTCCCCTCCCTGCCCTTTGCCCGCCCCTCCCTGCCCTATGCCCCGCCCCTCCCCTCCCTGCCCTTTGCCCCTCCCTGCCCTTTCCCCTGACCCTCCATGCCATTTGCCCCTCCCTGCCCTTTGCCCCCCCTGCCCTTTCCCCCCCCTTGCCCTTTGCCCCCCCTGCCCCTCCCCTCCCTGCCCTTTGCCCTGCCCCTCCCCTCCCTGCCCTTTTCCCCTCCCTGCCCTTTGCCCTGCCCCTCCCCTACCTGCCCTTTGCCCCTCCCTGCCCTTTGCCCCGCCCCTCCCTGCCCTTTGCCCCTCCCTGTCCTTTGCCCTGCCCCTCCCTGACCTTTGCCCCTCCCTGCCCTTTGCCCCCCCGCCCCTCCCTGCCCTTTGCCCCCCCGCCCTCCCTGCCCTTTGCCCCCTGCCCCTCCCTGCCTTTTGCCCCCCCGCCCCTCCCTGCCCTTTCCCCCCCCGCCCCTCCCTGCCCTTTGCCCCCCCACCCCTCCCTGCCCTTTGCCCCCCTGCCTTTTGCCCTCCCCACCCTTCTACGCCCCTTGGCCCCCCCCCCCACCCTTCGACACCCCTCCCCCCCCCCCGCCCTTCCACTCCATTCCCCCAGCACTTCCACGCCCAGGCAACGCCGGGTATATCAGCTAGTATATATATATAATTTTTTTTTTTTATGGCACTTACTTTGTCCTCTTTGTTCTCCATTTGGAATTTCACTTGAAATCAGATAGCAACTTTTACAATTTTCTATTTTGCCCTTACTCAATCAATAAGATGGTATATTACAGAACATAGGGCCTCATGCAGTAAGCCCCGATACAAAATTTTCGGCACGAATTGCGAAAATGTATTTTTTGGGCGATTTGCCCTCGAAGTATTCAGTAAGGGCCGAATCCTTCCGATCCCTGCTGAAGCACTGCGAAAGCAAAGCTGCCGATGAGCTGTGGCGATACAGCCTGGCTCCCGATAAGGCTCCCGATAAGCCTTTGGTGCCGATAGATGTTTGCAGCTGAGAGAGACAAGCCGCTCTCTCAGCGCAAACTTCGGCACCAAAAAAAGTATTTAAAAACAACTTTTATTTATACTCTACATGTGCAGGGGGTCTTCGGAGCTGAACCGCGTTGGTTTGAGGTCCGGGGACCCCCTGCCCCCCGAGATACAGGCCCCTTTATGAGGTGCCGGTATCCCTCGGCGTTTAAAGGTCCCGATCACGTGACCGCGGCCTGTAAACAAACCAGAGGGATACCGGCACCCCATAAAGGGGCCTGTATCTCGGGGGGCAGGGGGTCCCCGGACCTCAAACCAACGCTGTTCTGCTCCGGAGACCCTCTGCACATGTATAGTATAAATAAAACACACACACATCAATAAAGACTCGTTCCTTACCTTGGCGGCTATGTGCAACGGTAATGAAGCAGCATGAATGTCTTTTTAATTATACTGTACAGTGAGCAGGGGGTCCCCTGAGCTGAACCGCATTGCTTTGTGGACCAGGGACCCCCTGCTTCCTGAGTTACAGGCCCCGGTATGTGTCATCGGGTGGCAGTGTCGCCGCCATGTTTATAGCATCCCCGCAATAAACATGGCGTCCACACTGTAACCGATGGCCCAAACCGGGGCCTGTAACTCGGGAGGCAGGGGGTCTCTGAGCCACAAATAAATGCGCTTCAGCTCAGGGGGCCTCCTGCTTCCGCACAATATTATTAAAATACATTAATGCTGCTTCATTACCATAGCGGATAGCCGCTAAGGCAATGAAGGGGTTAACGCATAGTAGCATGTTTATTGGGGACAAATGCCCCCAATAAACATAGCAGCAATACACAACATACAGTATAGTAATGGGCAGAATGACTATTATCCACAAATGGATAATAGTGCAGTTGTCCATTTACAATACTTACACAACAATAAAGACTTTAAATACATATAGCACTCACCCATGTCCCACTGCCACGATGAAGGCCATCCTCATCTTCATCCTGCCCATGCCCCATCCGCTTCTGCAAAACAAACACAAGAATTACAACATCCAAATTAATGTCCCCTAACCCCTTAATCACCATAGCGGTTATTAACCGCTACAGTTATTAAGGGGTTAAGCCACCATCACCCACATACCCTCCCCCACAAAGCCCCCCAACCACCCTCACCCAATACCCACAGGGGAGTCCTACCAAATACCCTTGTGCCTAATACCCCCTCCCCCAGCACATACAGTACAATAATGTGCCAAATAACTATTATCCACATAGGGATAATACATTATTTGGCCATTATTAAACACATTCAATAACGTTAAAATGTAAATAAAATTGTACTAACCTCATCAATAAGAAGTCTCCGTCGCCAGCATCATCCTTGGGGTCCGTTGCCAACATTAGAAATAGCCACAACATTTCAATATCATTAACATAACACTGAACCCCTTAATCACCTTATCGGGTACTAACCTGAAAAGTAATTAAGGGGTGAAGCCATCCTGCAATGCCTACAACAGTTATGCATAACATCTTCAGTGAAATAAAAAACGTCATGAAATGACACATGGCCGGACTCACATGGTAAGCCAGCCAATCAGAGTAGGGATGTAGTTCCCACGCTCTGATTGGCTGGCTTACCATGTGAGTCCGGCCATGTGTCATTTCATGACGTTTTCTTAAAGGCAATAGCAGCAAAGCCATTCTGATTGGCTGTGCTGGCATTGCCTTTAAGTGACGTCATCAATTTTTTTACATCGGCCAAAACACATGGTTTTCACGGCCCAATCAGGGCCGTGGGAACCATATGACGACAAATGTGACGTCATAGGCCTATAAAAGCCTATGTCGTCTCATTTTGAAGGCAGATGCCGAGGAGGACGGACCTCCTCCTGAAGATTGAAGACCAGGGCGTGGCACCGGATGTCAAGAAGACCCCGGAACAAGGTATTGTAATACAGATTCACTAAGAATAAAACTAGTACAACCCTTGATTGTCATGTTTTATTATTTTAATGTTTAATTTGTTTTTTTCTTTTCTTTTATGGGTTCCTGTTCCTGGATCGTGTCGTGGATTGTTTCTTGGATTTCTTCGTGGCTTGCTTCCTGGATTGGTTCCTGCACTTGTTCTTGGATTGGTTCCTGGATGGTGTCGTGGATTTGTTCCTGAATGGTGTCGTGGATTTGTTCCTGGATGGTGTCGTGGATGGTGTCGTGGATTGGTTCGTGAGTAAGCTGATCAACGGGAGTCGGTGGGGGCAAGTAATGGTAAGTTAAATAAAGAAATGTACTTAATGTAATTTTTTTTTGTGTTGCTTTTTCATGTTTTCATTTTTTATAATGCATATCATTTCTTCCCACTGTATGTATGTCTGTATGTATGTGTACAGATATATATACAGGGTAAGAAATGATAGTGTTGTTAAAGCTTCTAATTCTGTATTGTTAATCATTGTGGCTATGCATTGATGTGTGCTAAATGTATTTTATTTTTAGACAGATGTAAGTTTTGGGCTTCCAGGCCGTACAATAGGATATGGAAAGCCTTGCTTTAGTATATTGTATTTGTTGGTGTACTTTTTTCTATGTTTTGAAGTGGTTCTCTGTTAGGATAGCTTTAGTTCATTGTGTAATTGGTATGGATGGTATTTTAATTGTTTAGGGATGTAATTGATGTGTGGTAATTCATTGATGGTGAGTTTATTGTATTAAATAATATACTTCTTGTGATGTATGGCGATTTGAGTGGCATTATTGTATTGTTAACATTGATTTGCAGCGTGTACATGCAGTTTACATGTTATGCTACATGTATACACTGTAAATGCAATGTTTTATGAGGCATGTGAGCCTACAGATTGAATGATTAAATGGAATTTGGTTAGGCAATTGGTTTTTATTTCACTGAAGATGTTATGCATAACTGTTGTAGGCATTGCAGGATGGCTTCACCCCTTAATTACCTTTCAGGTTAGTACCCGATAAGGTGATTAAGGGGTTCAGTGTTATGTTAATGATATTGAAATGTTGTGGCTATTTCTAATGTTGGCAACGGACCCCAAGGATGATGCTGGCGACGGAGACTTCTTATTGATGAGGTTAGTACAATTTTATTTACATTTTAACGTTATTGAATGTGTTTAATAATGGCCAAATAATGTATTATCCCTATGTGGATAATAGTTATTTGGCACATTATTGTACTGTATGTGCTGGGGGAGGGGGTATTAGGCCCAAGGGTATTTGGTAGGACTCCCCTGTGGGTATTGGGTGAGGGTGGTTGGGGGGCTTTGTGGGGGAGGGTATGTGGGTGATGGTGGCTTAACCCCTTAATAACTGTAGCGGTTAATAACCGCTATGGTGATTAAGGGGTTAGGGGACATTAATTTGGATGTTGTAATTCTTGTGTTTGTTTTGCAGAAGCGGATGGGGCATGGGCAGGATGAAGATGAGGATGGCCTTCATCGTGGCAGTGGGACATGGGTGAGTGCTATATGTATTTAAAGTCTTTATTGTTGTGTATGTATTGTAAATGGACAACTGCACTATTATCCTTTTGTGGATAATAGTCATTGTACCAATTACTATACAGTATGTTAGGGGGGTATAGGTGTTGTTGGGTATATATATATATATATATATATATATATAATATAATTATTTATTTATGTAGTTATTGTGGGGCTGGGGTGTGTATTTTTTTAATATTGTGGCTAGTGGGGGTGGGTGAAAGGGGTATTAGCCCCAACGGTGGTAGTTTAGGGCTTGCGGGTGGGTAGCGGGAGGCCTTAACCCCTTCAGGACCGTAGCGGTATTAACTGCTACGGTCGTGAAGGGGTTAAGTGCCCTCGCAACCCCCCCGCAAGTCCTAAACTCACACCCAGGGCCAAATACCCCCCTCACCCATCCCCGCTACCCACAATAACGCTGGCACGGTGGGTTAACCCCTTCATTGCCTTAGCGGTTAGCCGCTAAGGTAATGAAGTGGCTTTTAAATGCCTTTTTCCTGCCTCGGATGCATGCCGGGGGGCTCCGGTGCGGGTATCAGCTCCGGAGACCCCCGGCATCAATCACAGGCAGGAAAAGGGGCTGATTTTTCCTAAGTGTCGCCCTTGCCGATGCTTCTCCTTCAGCAAGTTGCCAACTTTAGTTGGCGGGCTGGATTGGCCATAAAATCTCCAATCTGGCCTGCCGATCAGCACCAAAAAGCTGATCGGGGCTTACTGAATTCAGGCGGGAAAAAAAAGTCCCGATAAGTGGCTTATCGGCAGCCGGGTGGCGAAAAAATTTTTTTCGCAAGAAAAGTTGCCGATAATTCCCACTTATCGGGGCTTACTGAATCAGGAGGGCAAAAAACGGCTATAAAATGCCGAAAAAGCCTTATCGGGGCTTACTGCATGAGGCCCATAATCAATCTACATGACAGCAAGTGTCAATGGCAGAAATAATGAGAAGAAAGTTACAATAAGTGTCCAGAGAAATGCCACCACTGCAGTTTTCAAAACATGAGAACTTCAGCACTTCATACCAGATTGTATTAGAGGAATACTTCTTTCTAAAAGTCATTATGGTGTAGATTCTGCAAATCTATCATCACAGTGTAAGTCAAATGTGCTTGTGCATCAGTCTGCAAGAGACACACTGCCAACTGAATTAGTCTTTCACTTAGGCAGTCTGACCTTCGCTCCATACAAAACCTAAGTATTTTTCGAGTACTTGGCCTAATAAACCTGTAGTTTATCATGTTACCAAATAACGAGAAATATATATACACTTTCTCAAATGAAGATGTTCAGTTCCAAAACTACTTTATCAAAACTAAAGTGGTTTTAAACCGGCAGCAAGATGAGTTAGCATGGAGACAGGGTAAAATCCACAATCAGACATGCAGTTGTGAAACATGAATAGAAAGAGTAGGATAATCTGCTGCTTTTAAGATGCTCACTCATAGTTGGGATCACCACATTGAAGCTTTTATAATACGGACGCCGAAATCCATCTCAAGGATGTCTTCTTTCTACCCCCTTTGTATCTAAAGCCCTCTCCCGCTTTAAACCTTTTTCACTGACTGCCCCACACCTCTGGAATGCCCTTCCCCTCAGTACCCGACTAGCACCCTCTCTATCCACCTTTAAGACCCACCTTAAGACAGACTTGCTTAAAGAAGCATATGAATAGCACTGTGGATATTCTGAACACAAGATACATAAAGCTTGGCCCCCTGCAGACGCACTTACCAGAACTCCCTCCTACTGTTTCTGTACGTTCTCCCTACCTACCAATTAGACTGTAAGCTCCTCAGGGCAGGGACTCCTCTTCCTTAATGTTACTTTTATGTCTGAAGCACTTATTCCCATGATCTGTTATTTATATTATCTGTTATTTATTTGATTACCACATGTATTACTACTGTGAAGCGCTATGTACATTAATGGCGCTATATAAATAAAGACATACAATACAAGTGTGATGTCGTAATGAGGGATGAATGATTTGCAAACGCTTGGAGATGAATGGTATCTCCTGCGTGATATTCTCTGGTTTTTATCATCGCTGCGCTTGGCCGGGTGGGGAAGGACGCGCGCTGACCTAACACGTAGCAGTGGGAGAAAAAGTAACACCTACAGGCATCGGTGTCAGGGTATTATGAGATGACCGAGCAGTGTACTAACATAATTTAGTATCGGAAAAGGTAACTATTACACTCAAGTAGAAACCTGCTATATTTTTTTATAACTGATTTAATTACAGTAATTTTTAGTTCAGGCATTTCACATCACATTGATACCGGAAGTTTGAGCGCAAACCCAAACCAATTAATAAAATCCAGTGTAAAAAACAAATTTATATCACCAAGAAGAGATGCAGCTGGCGTTTAGGAGTATCACAACACCTCAAAGGACGTCATAAAAAGCAAACAGAGCGCAAAAAACTCCCCTCAGATGTAATAAGGTGATGGTCAGGCAATGAATCTGGTAGGATGCAGCAGGTACTCTCAGTGTGGTATGTAAGAGAGAGAAAGAAAAACATAGTGCAACACAATTTATTACAATAGACAGTAGAGCACGGAGCTCATTCCAGTCAAGCTCACAAAGTAAAACGGGCGATTTGACCACTCTGGGTCCTGTAGTGCTGGCAAGCGTCACGCTGAGTACTGGACCGACCGGCGTTTTCCAAAGTGTTTACTTGTTCGAGTAGCGGATGACGTCACGGACCCTCTCCACCAATCAGGCTCCGGGGGCGGGACTCCTTGAACACAGTATTGGCACAGATACAAGCAGGCACACCGCAGGTCCTCTGGTCACATAATGTAGATGGGTTTTCAGCAGCAGATCAGCAGGGCTCAGTAATAGTAATGGTTCACGAGGCAAAATGCAAAACTCTATGTGTTTCATCCGGGTAAAATGGACTTCACCAGGGCCGCATGGCTACCATACACCCCTGCATTTTTCCTCGTGGAGTTGCAGGTGTAGTTAACCCCTTCATTACATTATCGGTTAATACTGCGGCAATGAAGGAGTTAATCCACCCCCTCCCCCTCCCACCTCCCCGCCCCTGCTACCCACCCGGTAGGTATAAACACCCAGCAAGGGCCAAATGCCACCTTCACCCACCCCGTTACTCACAATAAATATTTTAAAACACAACAACCCTACTACCCACCTCTTCAACCCACAACAACCCCCCTCAACCCCCCAACACATACAGTACAGTAATGGACAAAATTACTATTATCTACATATGGATAATAGTGCATTTGTCCATTATAAAATTAAACAATCGACAGCCATCATAAATAAAGTAAATAAACCTTTCAACTTACCCCTTCCATCATGAAGGGCATCCTCATCAGCGTACTGCAGGTCCATGTCCTCCGATGCCAGCAAGAATACAAAACAAGAACAAATACAATCCAATGTCCCCTAACCCCTTAATCACTTTAGCTGTTAATAACTACTATAGTAATTAAGGGGTTAACCCACCCTCCCACGCTACGCACCCGGGAGGCCTAACCACCCACCCCAGACCCACTTTACCCACCCTCTACCCATTGATAGGTACAGGCATACCCCGGTTTAAGGACACTCACTTTAAGTACACTCGCGAGTAAGTACATATCGCTCAATAGGCAAATGGCAGCTCGCGCATGCGCCTGTCAGCACGTCCTGAACAGC
Source organism: Ascaphus truei (assembly GCF_040206685.1). Classification (NCBI taxonomy): domain Eukaryota; kingdom Metazoa; phylum Chordata; class Amphibia; order Anura; family Ascaphidae; genus Ascaphus; species Ascaphus truei. The sequence goes on from NC_134494.1 coordinate 34,492,487, forward strand.
AATACCGGCTCCCTACCTGTACCGAAGCTGTGCGCAAGCAGGGAGACTATAGAGCCTGTTACAAATGCGTTATTTACATCAGTTATGCACGTGTATGACGATTGCAGTACAGTACATGCATCGATAAGTGGAAAAAAGGTAGTGCTTCACTTTAAGTACATTTTTGCTTTACATACATGCTCCGGTCCCATTGCGTACGTTAATGCGGGGTATGCCTGTATAGTGGTATATCATACCCATATAATATGGGTATGATAAGCTCTATAGCACTCAATGGTTAAGCTAATAAAAATAATTAAGGCCAAAAATACAGAATAGGTTACATTAGTTCAAAAGGATGTGACATCATCCCTTAAAGTGATATCACATCCTTTTGAACTAATGTAACCTATCACATGGTACAGCAACCAATGGGATTGTCTTCAATCCAATTGGCTGTAATAACATGTGATATAGCCATGTGGTTTTAAGAATGTGACATACCTCCCTTGGAGATGACATGACATCCTTAAAAAAAGGGGGCGAGCACATGATACAGCATCCAATCGGCTTGGAGCTGTGTCATCTGACCCAAAAATGTGACATCGCAGGCCCTATATAAGGCCTGTATGTCTCATTTTAGTGGAAGAAGTCGACGTGGCAACATCCGTTGTGTATTTACCATGGGAAAATTTGGATTGACAGATGAAGATAAAAAAAGAAGAAAATAATGACAGATGAAGATAGAAGAAGGTGAAAGAAGTTTAAAGAGAGAAGATTTTTGTTACCTGTTCCTGATCTTCAATTTGGAAGACGTTGGATTGCCGGTGATGACGTCGCAGTTCGAGAGCGTGCAGATTCGCCGGGATTCGGAGGGTAAAGACTTCTAAAGGTAACAGAAATATGGAATCTATGTAATTGTTTTTTTTTCAGGTTTTTTTATTGTATTTATTTATTTTTATGTATTTGCTTGCCCATTGACTGATACTGTATGACAGCCACTGCATTATTTGGCAAATGCTTGTTTTCTATTGATTGTTATTTTTTTATTTCCGTTTATTGTTTGGATTAAATTGTTGTCCATTTGGATGGCTTGTTTTTAGTACATTTTAGGATTGGTTAGAGTTCTTAATGTATTATTTGTTTTGTTGGCTACTGGTTTTAATTCATTAATTGATTTGTTGGCTACTGGTTTTATTTAATTGGTTGGCTACTGGTTTAAATTAATTTATTGATTTGGCTACTGTTTTTATCTATTTAATTGATTGGTTGGCTACTTGTTTATATAAATTCTTTGTTTTGTTGGCTACTGATTTAAATTAATTAATTGTTTTGTTGGCTAGTGGTTTAAATTAAATCTTTGTTTTGTTGGCTAGTGGTTTAAATTAATTAATTGTTTTGTTGGCTAGTGGTTTTATTTATGTCATTGATTGGTTTGCTAGTTCTTTATTTCTTGAATTGTGGTGCTTGTGTATGTATTTTAATATTGTGTATTTTTGGCCTTCATGCTTTTTTATTAGATTTACTATTGACTGCTATTGTGGCTTATCATGCCCATATTATATGGGTATGATGTACCAATGTGCCAATCAATGGGTACAGGGTGGGTATAGTGGTCCCAGGATAGGTGGTTGGGCATCCCAGGTGGGTAGCGTGGGTGAGTGGGTTAACCCTTTAATTACTATAGCGGTTATTAACCTCTAAAGTAATTAAGGGGTTAGGGGACATTGGATTGTATTTTTTTTTGTATTCTTGCTGGCATCAGAGGACATGGACCTGGAGAATGCTGATGAGGACGCCCTTCATGATGGCAGGGGTAAGTAGAAAGGTATATTTACTTTATTTATGCTGTCTGTCAAATGTTTTATTTTATAATGGGCAAATGAGCTATTATACATATCTGAATAATAGTTATTTTGCCCATTAATGTACAGTATATGTTGTGGGGGTTTGTTGGGGTAGAGAAGGTGGGTTGTAGGGTTTTGTGTTTATTATTGTTTCTTGGGGTAGAGGCATTGGGTGATTGGGGTAGTAGCTCCAAGGGTGGGTGTTTAGGCCTACCGGGGGGTAACGGGACAGGTTAACCCCGTCATTACCATAGCAGTTCCCACTGTGTGTGTGATGTGAGGTGCTCGATAACAGAAGAAGGACCAACCAGATCCTTTGTTGAACCTTGTGACTGTGAGCAGTCCTTTGGAGTCAGATTTCAGGTGCTGCGTGTGGTAGGGGTTAGGAGCTTGTTTAGATAGTCAGGTAGTTTGCCCAAAATATTTGAAGGCAAGAAAAATGAACTTTGCACCTGAATTTAAGGGTTAGCCAATCTAGTTCTTGGAGCATTTAGCAGTGATGTGTGTTGTATTTACATTGTAGGACAAAGTGACATATTGCATTGTAGAGAGTGTCTAGTTTGCTAAGGTGAGTTTAGGGTGTGTGATGCCCACTAAACTTTGTAGCATCTTTTAGTCCCAGATATAGGCAGGAAACTTAATATTTCTCTATATGGGGTTTATTTACAGGGATAAATAATATACTAACAGGTCCACCATCCCTTTAAGTCAAAACAAAATCATAAAACAAACTCCTACTCCTCTTAGGAGACGAACTACATGTTCAGCTTCAACCCTTGCTATCTGGGTGGACAGCTAAGCTGGTTACCACCCCAAACAGGTACTATTATAGCTGATCACATATAAATTCTCTGAACACAGCAATAAAGGGTCTCGCTTATCTGTTACGCCCTTGGAGCAGATGTCCCCGCTTCAGCATGGTCTCGCATCCTTCCTTCCTAGGGGAGCTCGGCCCCATGAGAGCTCAGAGAATCTCTCCTCTGTAAGTTCAATGTTAAGGACAGGATATCCCTGCTTTAGCATGGTCTCTCGTCCTTCCTTCTTCCTGATATTAACAATCCAGGCACCACCGTCCAGCGGGTCTAAGGAACTGTGCCATCCTCTTCTTTAGCTGGGGAGCACTTTCTATCTCCCACTTCTCTGGGAGAACAGTTTCTCATTGTGTATAGCCACTTCCTGACTTTTAAAACTCCATGAGCAATCAGGAGTTCAGTCTGCTCAATTAGGCAGCAGCTGCTGCTGGCTTCTCTGGGGAGATTAACAATCTGTGTGTGTTGGAAAGTCCCATAGCTGCCCTATTCCAGCATCTAGAAGACAGTGATGGTATCACAGGTGCTATACCATATTCTATGTCCCCATAGTTTATATTTGGTATTAGTATCTGCTGTGCGATGCGCTTTCTGACCAGCGGTCTTAGGGAGGATTTGTTCCTAAATGGTGCACCACTTTGGCATAGGTTTTGAATGTCAGAGTATCAATATAAAACCCAAATGTTAAATGGGAGTCAAACCATATGCCCATGTATTTAAAACTGGTGACAGGGTGGTATTACTGCAGGTTCTGATCTGGAGCTCATTCATTGGAAGCTTTAGAAATGTAACCTTGGTCCCAAATACCATCATTACAGTTTTGTCACTGCTTAAAAACAGTTTGTTTTAGGAAATCCAGTATTCAAGTCTTGAAAAATTAGATTGAAGTACGTGTCCAAGGTTGCAGAGGCTAGAGCTGTGTGCATATAACATTGTGTCATCTGCATACATGTGAATTAAAGCTCCCTTTCAAGCTGTAGGTAGGTCATTAGTGAAGACTGAAAAGAGTAGGGGCCCCAGAACAGAGCCTTGCGGGATGCCGCAGGTGTTATCCAAGAGGTTAGGGTTAGAGCCAGTGACACATATTGGGATCTACCTGATCGGTAGGTGTGAAACTAGTTTCAAGCATGTTCCTGTATTCCAGAACACTGAAGCTTGTTTAACGACATAACACAGTGAACAGTATTTAAAGCCTTAATCGGGCATAATCAAAGATATGGGAGAGAGATGAAAAAGGGGGGCCTGGGTTGAGTTCAATATCCCATGCTAAAGAGAGTAGAAGTATAAATAGAAATGTGGGTAATTGTTTGAAGACTGCAAAGTTGCGATATTTGCCATTAGAATGAGTGGTGCTGGGTGTGCTGGTTTTCAGAGCTCTCCAACATTCCATAGATAATGCCAGGCTTTTGAGAAGTCCATGGTGTATGATTACATTGGCTGGGGTTAGGAGGGAGGCATTTGTAGTGGATAAAATAACATTTACATGAGGTCACAGTAAAGAACATAATTGGAGTAAGTACCAGGTTCATTATCAGAAAGGTACATAACAAAGACCAGGCTGTGTACCTTACTTTAGTAGAGTTTAATGTGTTGAAATGCAGGGTTTGAGGGCTGCCAGTAGAGTTGCCAAGTTGACGTCAATTGTTGAGTCAAGAATACAAGGATCAATCCCCCTTCCAATCTCCTGCAGAACTCTTATATTACACTTAAAATATGCACTTATAAAATGAACATTATAAATGCATTGCTAGCGCCAGCAATGCTTCCCCAATAGCGAGCTTGCATTTTTACTGCCAAAACAGCATGTCACATGATATTAATCAGTGCTGGCTTTCTCAATAAAAACTAACAAATAGCTAACAAGCAAATTAGAGGCGTTAACAGGCTAACATCAAACACAGGAGATAAGCAACATTTGGGAAAGGGATCAGATAAGAATCCTAACAGAGTTAACATTCATTTCTACAGTATGAAGCTTAAACTGTCAATAGCTACATTTAAAACTATCTGGATTAAGTATATCTTCCTTTACGAAATAGTTTAGTAAGTTGATTCGGATGTGGGGGGAGAGAGAATTGCAGTTGTCCCATGTCACAGTTTCTCAATGTCATTCCTGCATGGTGTCCCAGCAAGGTGAGCTATAAGTAGTAACTAGCATAGTAGAATAGAACTCCTGCATAACTCTTATATTATACTTAAAATATGCACGTATATGATGGAAAAAAATGAAGCCATGCTATTCCCAGCAATCTGATAGTATATATAATAGTTTGCTTGTGGTGCTTTTACTGGGGATACTGTGGTCCTCCAACAATCTTGTATTAAAACTCTTATGTCTGTTTAAACTTCAAAATGAATGATTGATTACTCTTTGCAACTTTATAGGCCAGGCAGTTACCTCTTTTTGGCTAGAGTGTGACTTCATACACACCTTCTCTAGCATCTCTGTCATGGCCTCTTCCAATATTTTCAAGGCAGTTTTGTGACCAGAACTTTCTTTGTGTTCCAATAATTTGGTCCGTAAAGATGTGAACTGCTGTTCTCATGTTATCCCAAAATGGGTAATGTCATTATCGGCCGTTCTTTCGATATCTTCATACCCATTTTTGTCTCGCTTCCAAAAGTTCCAACTTCACGGCAGGCACTAAAACCAAGTTTCTTGTTTTACATACATTTTGCATACAATGGGGTTTATTTTCACCGATTTAATGGAAGGCCATGTATTTGCAGTTTGTAATTTAGCACTAGAAAATGACGGTGCTAAAATTGCAACAATTGATTCAGACGTATTCATTTATTTTTTTCGTATCATCAGATTTCTTGCTTTTCGACATGAGCGATGAAAAAAAAAATCTGTGATTTTATGCATTTTATAAAAATATATAATTGCTCCACTTCACGCACAAATGTTTCATTTTCACTGAATAAAACAAAAGATGACCAACCCCTTCCACAAAAATGCTCCACTAACAGCCGAATATGATTTGTTCACAAGTTTTTGTCATGCGCTCATTTCGGTCCTATGTAAGCTAGTGACACAGTAGCCTTCTGTGCATGTGTGAGCTCTCACGGCTACTATGTTACTCGCTTACACAGGAACGGCTGTGCACTGAGCAGCAAAGGCTGATTACATGGCGAGTATGGACTTTTCCATTTAACTTTATTGGAAAAACCTTGCTTCATAATCAGGCAAAACCTGTACTTAAATTATTTCTGTAAGTATGAAAAACATGGAGACACGGCGTATTCCCGAGTACCCCCATAAAAAAAGCCATGTTTTTTTTCTCGATGTTCTAAATTTGTTTAAAATTGTAACTAAGTTGTGAAACTGTAATATATGTTGGAAAGAGAGACTTCAATCTCCATCTAGATGGTGAGAACAAAAAAACTACTTATCCTATTTTAATTTTTGTACAGTATATACAAATAAGCCTCATCTCTCCACTATCATGAAGAAATATCACAAAATGATATTATATAAAGTACCATTAAACTGCTGCTTGTAGATGCTGCTTTTAAACGGGGAGAGTAATGTTAATTATAACACACAGCAGTTTTCTCTATACAACTTTCCCCCTGAGGCTCTAGACATTTTAGTTTTATGATTATTGTCGGTATTCTGCAAGGTTGCTATTTAATAATGGAATGCCGTAGTCTGGCTGTCTTAGCCTGTTCTTCTGTTTTGTGTTTATTGCTTCCTAACTTCTGTACTCAACTCATGTTTTCATATGTCCTTTGCTTTAAAGTGTACAGTCCTGTTTATTTGTCTTTGTTAAGTGTCATTCTGAGTTGCTGTTGTAACAAGGAGAACTTGCTTATGCATATGATGATACCATGGATTTCACTGCAGACTTTCATTATACCAAACATTTCATGTTGGTGATTTTATTTAATAACTCATAAAAAGCTACCCATAGCAAATAGCTTTTTAGGAACCTGACATTCTTATTACTATTAATTTTCAACAACACTTTTTGGGGGTTATGTATAAAGGATCTGAAAAGATAGATACAGGTTTAGCTAACAAGATCTTCACCGGTACCGGGGCAAGTTAACCACCGTGGTCCCAGTGCAGGGGACTGATCCGGAAACATGGACCAACACAGACCAAAAAAACAGAAATCCGCAGCTCCAGAATTTATTTATTCCTATGTCAAATGGAAGAAACTGGTTGACGTAGATTGTTGACTCACATAATATGGCAAAATGGATGCACCTACACCTACTTGGATTCATAGATGATGCAGCCTTTTATACATTTCACAATAATACTGTATTTGCATCTGCTAACAATTCTGTAAACAAATTTCAAGCTGACACACAAAATATAAAAGTTTTAAAAGTTATGCCTTTCTGGGTATCAAACTGACAGCAAAAATGTCCAGCGGATCCCTTCACCTGTAGCCCTGTGTTTTATACATGTTTTGCACGGGGTACTTTTCTTGCCTATTTTCTGGAAAGATGTAACCTTTTAAATAATGAACTGGTAAAAAAAAAATCCTCCAAATCTTTGCAGTTTTAATGAAGCTCTAAATCTGTAAGATCTAAATGTTAATGCATTGCCCTTTTCATAAGCTAGTCACCACTGATATTTATATGCTACACTTGCATATTGAGGAGTCTCTTGTATAATGTGATTACATAACTCTTCCCAACTTCATGTGATGCATCATAAATACTCTGGAAAACAAAATGATGTAAATGTCTAAAGCAGCCTGTGGTTTATCTAAAGCTGATTGGCTAAAAGTTTGTTTCTTATTCATTTTGCAGAATTAAACTTTATTGATGTTACTAATAGATTTGAGCCTTAATAGCACAAAACGAGCTAAAAAGATACATCTTCTATAAGGAGCTTAGCCATGAGCAAACATGTACACAGCAGGTAATGATTATGACACCACATGTACTTTATGGACCCTTTGAAAGTATGACATTTACCCTCGGAAATCACATTTATGAAATGCTTTGTTTTGTTGTATTCTTAGTTATAGAAGGGTATTTCTTTCTGGTTGCTTTTATGACATCATCTATGAATCCGACTAGTGTTTATTAGGTAACACTAAAGGGGAGTGTTTAGAAATTGAAATTATTTTCTGAGACATAATGTTTTATATTTAGGATTATGAGGACCACACTTTGGGGTACATTAATCAAGTGCCAGAATGGGTACTCAGACCGGTTCAGGTGCTAACTCCTATTCAAGTCACTGGGATGCATGTGCGCGTTTTTACTATAAAGTCTTATAGGTTACTTCCAATTATTAAATAAGAAACATAATATATAGAGAACAAGGGCAACATACTGTATGTACCTTATTTAAAGAGGTGCATGTTTTATTTCCCTTTGACTCCACATACAATGTGTCTTTACTGTATTCAAGAGCTTAAGGTTTTGGTGAGTATGTATGAAAACACCAGTATGCTATGGAAATGTTCCCATTATGTCAGAATGGAGTCACATCTGTGTTTAAATAACACTATAGATTAGCAGTGCTATGTACAAATCAAATAATGTACCCTTAAAACACATAATAAGAAAAAAACATATGCATCGAGTCCACATAAAAAAAAACAGAATATGAAAGTTTGACATGATGAATAATTTCTGATACTGGATTTCTTGGTAGGTCTGAGTGATTTATTATGCTGCCAACTCAAGTTTTAATGCGAATGTAGGAGGCATTCATTTTTTTTTCTCTCTGGGAAAAGATACATTTTAAGCACGAGGAATGGCTGGTAATGGAAATTTCGTGTCAATGCCCAAGTGTCCAATCTTACGCAAAGGGTTTTTTTTTTTTTAGCACATACTATATGTTACTGTATCTATTTTTCGCAGTATCCCATTTGCTTTGGTTAGGTTTGAAGTTAACTGGAATGCTGCTGTTCGAACCCAGACACTCATACAGTAAATATGCAGTCCATCAAAGTGAGCTAATGTCAGTGATGTCATTAATGGGTTAAATCATTTGATCCATACTATAAAAGCAAAAATCAAGCAAGTTTATTTAAATTATGTTTTTGACAATTTACTGGCAAGAAACTCAGGAAGGGGGTGTATTATTTATCACGTGTTTTTCTCCCCATGGTAACATACTTAGATATACGCTGTCCCCTCACTCAATACACTATGGAGGGGGAAAGGGAGGGGGGAAACTTCCCATACAGTAGGACAAATAAAGCTGAAGAAGGGAACTAAAGTTTCAAGTGGCATTTGTTACCAACATTCCCTGAACAACTTTCAAAACTAATTGGAAAAAATACTTGTCTATTGTATCGTTGTTAAAAGGCATCAATCACTTATTAAAAATGTCATCGCTACAGTATTACTTTGTGTTGATTCTGTGTGGGACTGCACATTTAAAAGTTAAAAATCGCCCTAAAAAGATAAAGAGCTGTGTTTACTAAGCAGTGCTATTCCTCTTTCCAGCGCCAGAAGACACCCTTTTGGTCCATTCAAGTTAATGGACCTGAAAGCACCTATGCCTTTAAAAAGAAGAAAAAAAGATTTCCCCCTTATGTGAGAAGCAGTGGGTCTCGGGACCTGAACCACGTTAATTTCAACTCCCGGGACCCCCTGCTCCCCCGAGATACATTGGAAGATGATACCTGAGCTCTCTTCCCTTTAAAGCTCCCGTGTCACGCAGCCCAATAGGAAACCACGAAGGATGTTGATGTGGTTTCCTATTGGCTGGCGGGATGCAGGATCTGTCACAGTCGTTGTCTGTGCTCAGCCGGAGTTAGCGCTGGCATCACCTACCGATATTATTATCTCAAGAAGCAGAGGGAACCTGGAGCGGGAATCAATCATCTGGTCCCTGACGCACTGTTTAGATAAGTCTAGCGTTTTGCGTTGCTAGAATCGTGTGTGCTACAGAACATTAACTGACACATAGCAGGCCCCTCGGTGACTAAAATAATTAGCATTTGTTACATTTTCCAATGTCTTCTGATGGATTAGTGAATTGTTTTCCTCTCACCCTGGGGCACATGTCATTTCTGAAATGTGAATGCAGCTAACATTAAAAAAATGTATGGGGGGGCTCACTCTGTAATGTCTAACAGATACACGCTTACTTCTGTGGCATCCGCTTTCTTTGACTTGGCAATAAATAAGTATTTTATTGTTTTGGGCCCATTACTCCCAAGTCCCAAATAAACAATTACAACATCCCCTACTGTATACCTGTGCCTATTAAACTCCTGCGGGGTGCCTGCGAGGCAGTTGATGGATATTTTGCATGCCCTTTATTGGTAAAGGGAAAACTATTATAAAGTCAATGTCAGTAACTAAAGGAATAATAAACAGGTTATGTTATATTGAAAGTTATATTGAAAGTTATCCAGGTTATTATGTCGGTGGCTGACTAAATAGCACTACAAGGCATGAAGTGCGCAACACACATTTAGAGTATTTATTTATTTTTATTTATAAAATGTGTTGCAAGGAAGTAATACAATGAGAGTTACCTCTCGTTTTCAAGTATGTCCTGGGCACAGAGTTACAATGACAAATACATGAGTATGTGATTGGTGTCCAAGATCATGTCATAGAATATTGAAGGCCAGCATTTAGCAGGCTGTGCATATTATGATTGCATGATGACTGCTTACTAATAGGACACCTGTTCAGCCGTTTCTATTGTTAATATACATATAGAGGCAACCAGTACTTTAAAGTCTTTTTTATAAAGATTAAAATACCACATGATGCGGAATATAACATATAATATATATATAGAGAGAGAGATAGCTAGATAGATAGAATTGATAGATATTGCTAATGAGGAAGACATCTTCATCCTCTGCAATCTCACTTAGATTGTCAGGCTAGTGGCTATTAATGCAGTGAAGTGTCCCCTTTGGTAACATGTTAAAACGGCAACAATGTAAAGGGGCACTTTCTTTCATTTAAAATGTTTATAAGCCTTGAAAAGGAGCGCCGCTTTAAGCAGAACTCAAAGGGACGAGAGAATGTTGTTGCCACTTCTAATCTGCAGATTTTAGCAAATTCACAATTGAAGCTGCAGATCAAGCAATATCCTAAATGAGTTATTTTTTAATAAATCAGTTCTGTACTATGAGAAAATACTTGTAGCATTTTTTTTAAACAACTCAATTACATTTTTAATGTATTATAATGTAACAAGCATTTTTTTTCTATAGTAACCATTTACAAAGTCCATCCCCTTCCTCTTCTGAAACAGGCTCTGGCAAACCCCTTTTTGAGCCCTGCCCTCTCTCTAACAGTGCACCAATTGTATCTAGTGACTGCCTGGTCACATGATCTTCCCCATATACCTTTGCTTCTTTGGTCTTCTTCTGCTGCACTGGCGGCCATTTAATGAACCCCCGAGCCTAATCTTCGCCAATCGATAACAGGAGAACGGATCAATCGGCAACTTAGATAATTACTTATCATAGTGTGGATTGTATTGATGCACATATTAAAGGGGGGGGGGGAATGGTGGCTTGGACTCCTGCTTTAAGTGCTTTGGTTCAGATGCTTTATAATAGTACTTCCTGCTTTTTAACTTATCCAAAAATATGTTTAACCGTTTTTTAGAGACTGTCAATGGTGATCTCAGCATTAATTGGTTCCACTTCTAAGACCTCCTCAATAGTGAAACGACTTTGTCTTCCAATAGCCCTCACAAGGGCAGTCATCCCATACAGGTGGTTTGACCTCTTGGTCTCCAGGTCGTACATGTTCAGGCCTGTCCTGGGACATTTATCACACACTTTTCTCAGTCATATTAGTCTCAATATATTACTTTTTGTAATAAAGAATGACTTCTCACTCTTTAAATGTCAGGATTTTATGTTCATTAAAATATTGTTTTATGACCGGGAACTCCAAAGCTCACTAATTTTATTCCTGTGTCATAAATTAACTACACTGAATTGTTTTAAGAGTTATGCTTGTATAGCCATCTAGCTGTTAAATGTAGGCAATTTAGGGACAATATGGCATCAGATTTAAAAAAAAAAAAAATGAATACCTCTGAACACAATTTTCCTTCTGATAAATCGGGGGGCGTCTTTTTTGTTCCAGTTTTGAAGCCAGGTCTTCATTCTTTCTTTCCAGTTCCCTTCTAACACCCCTGTACTTCAGAATGCCTATCATGTTTTCCCAGGTCAAACCTGTCCTTAATGGCACCTCTCCTTGTTCTTCATTGCTCCTACACGGAGACTCAAGATGAAACCAAGGGAATCCACAGGTCGGCTCCTCCAGGTCCTGGCCATTTACAGCACTGTATGTTGGGAATCCAGTAGTTATAACAATTATCTGCAAGCTGCGATGCTGTTTAATGGACCAAGGAGTTTGTTAATAGAGGGTACAGAGATTTGAAAGCTCACTTGTGTAAGCATTAGGGGCACCAGAACAACATTTGTCTGCTATGAATAACCACAGTGTAGCTGAAGGAAATATAGATTGACCTTTTTGGTAAACGATTAATGGAAACCCTATTGTAATTTATGTGATCATTATGGAGTAAATTGAGGAATATTAAACTCTCATAATACTGTGTGTTTGCAGTGAAGTCACTCAGTCACAGGATATTTTAATGTTTTAATTACCCTTTACAAACAACACCTCTATATATAGACTCCAACACAAAACCTTAGATTATATCTACCTCTCCCGGCTTCCTATCAAATCCCGCATCACACACTCAATTCCCCTCCTCACTTTTAAAGGTTTACACTCCTGCTGCAGCGCCCGCTTTGGCGGGCGCTGCAGGGACATGAGACGCCCCTCAATGGGGCTGGGCCCACTACAAGGGGTGGCCGTCGCACTGCGCAGCCAGTTTTTCCTGACGACAGGAAAATTGAGCTCAATCTGGCAACGAGCGTGGTGGCCACGCCCCCCCCGGCGGTTCAGCCAATGAGGGCGAACCTGCCAGGTGGCGTCATAGCCGCTCCCCCCTACCACGCTTGTCACACCCCCGTCTTTCCCCCTGCAGCTCACTGCAGACCGGGGATTCAGAGCTTGCACGCATCACCAGCCTGTCAGGCGCCCATGCAGCGCAGACAACGGGACCGTAGCCTTATATCTAAACCCTAATTTCTCACTATGCACCATCCCGACTCTTGTGTTCTGCTCAAGGATGTGTTCTCTCTACTTGCTTTGTATCTAAAGCCCTCTCCCGCCTTAAACCTTTCTCACTGACTGCCCCACACCTCTGGAATGCCCTTCCTCTCAATACCCGACTAGCACCATCTCTATCCACCTTTAAGTCCCACCTAAAAACACACCACCTTAACGAAGCATATGGGTAACTCCATGTGATACTTTACACCTCGTACATAAACCTTGGCCCCTTGCAGACACACTTACCAGAACATCCTCCTACTGTCTCTACGTTCTTCATACTCACCAATTAGATTGTAAGCACTTCGGAGCAGGGACTCCTTTTTCTAAATGTTACTTTTATGATAGCGCTTCTTGTCATTATGTGTTATTTGTTTTATTTGTTATTTATATGATTGTCACGTGTATTACTGCTGTGAGGCACTATGTACATTAATGGCGCTATATAAATAAAGATATACATACATACCAGTCAGCCTATTATTAAAATCTTTATATCCAAATTACTACATCATTTGTGTTATAAAGTTTGGGGCTGTAATATAAATAAGCTATATGTAGGAATCTATATATGGTCCACCAACCTTTTGCACTGATCTGATAAGACATTTTAATTGTCTAGTAGAATTTCAATAGCTTTTTCTCTTAAATTTAACATTCTCTGTTTCCTACAAGTGTGCGCACACATAGCATCATTTTGTATTTTTAAATAGTGCAGAGTGCAGAATAAATGAATACTTCATCATTAAGCGATACCTTTTTTATTTGGACTAACACTGAAAGTACTCACTTACTCTGCACTAATGCAACTGGACTAACACAATATATATATATATATATATATATATATATATATATATATATATATATATATATACATACACACACTGTGGATTTAAAAAACAAAAATTTGTAAGAGTTGGCACTTTTAATGGTGTTTTGGTTGTAAGAAAACATTTTGATTTGGGTTTGGTTTATGCTGGAACGCGAATGGTTTAGGAAATAAACCCCAAATATATATATATATATTTTTCAAAATGTCTAAACTTCTAATCTTTGTAAACAAGTTCGAAACCATTTCGTTTGTAAACTCAACTATCTGCTCAGTTCAATAAAAAAAAAACATGTACTGTAAGCTCAACTCTAACATCAGAACCAATGATGTAGTTTGTGTAACACTGTTACCCCCCCCCCCCCCCCCCTATTCGAGATCCACTGCTGGTTCAGGAGAGCTGAGTATAGCCGGGATGGTAAGGGGCAACAGGACAGGTTTTTGGGGTTCTCTGGATCTGTATTCTCAGTGCTTCAGCGCCTCCAGCTGTGATGGGCTCCTGGAGTGCAGGACATCAGCTCCCACCACAACACTCCTTGCCCCTCCTGCCCAGGAACTGACACCCAGGCAGAGGTATAGTGAATAGATAGATTTATTGGACATACTGCAGCAGCTCTTTATTGCAGCATAGATGTTGAGGTCCAAAGTTCCAGGAGTTCTGGCTTACCCCGGTAGTATGGGGCCTTGAGTCTTGATGGTCCCCAGGCCTTTCGGTTTGAGGTGGGCCAGCTCATCCACGCCATGGGAGAGTCTGACAGCCCATGCTCTCACCTTCGCAGGCAGAGCAAGACTACTCTAACTTTGCAACACCCACTGGTTAGCTTCAGGAAGAGGCGGGCTCATGGACTGTACCAATCACTGCTAGGCTGTACACAGGCCATGAGTCACACCTTACTTCCATCACTTACAAGTGGGGTAAACTACAAACTAACTAATAACGCTCTCTATCAGCGCTTGATCCAATTGGCTAAGTGATATTTGACATCAAACAAAATGTGCGTGATAAAACAAATAAGTGAAACAACAGCTGCCAAGGGGACAGCAAACAATAGACAGTTCCAAATCTAACATAACATACAAAAATACAAAAAGCTAAGTCCCCGGCGCTAATGAGTTAAAGTCCACAGTACCATGATCCAGAACACAGTCCTTGATGGAAAAGACAGTCCTGGCAATGGGTGGGTTAACCAATACAGTTCAGAGTGGCTTTGATGATTTTCAGAGTATGCTCCAGCTGGTCTCTGTAATGAATAAAAAAGACACACCAATTGCGCAGTATATAGAGAACCACAGCCCTTACTGAGATGGAAATAACCCTAACTTACAAGATGAGATCTTGTGCAATCAGGGGAGAGAATCTGTACTGCACTGCGTGTCCACCTCGACATCCACGAACCCCACGTGGTTGGAACCAGGTGATATCCCTTGTACTTGGTAGTGCCCTCAGGGATCCAGCATGAGCCGCCACAGCAAGAGTGTAGAGAAATAAATACAACCTAGTGTAAAAACGTATTTACACTTTATTACATAAAAACAAACAAACTACCAACACTTACACTTTGTGTTGGTAGCGAATGTAGCCAACGGATGCCGTCCGCAACCTGCCTCACTCCGGCTATAACAAGGGACCCACGCAGTCGTGAACTACTCGCCGACGTCATCAATCGGCGAGTAGTTCACGACTGCGTGGGTCCCTTGTTATAGCCGGAGTGAGGCAGGTTGCGGACGGCATCCGTTGGCTACATTCGCTACCAACACAAAGTGTAAGTGTTGGTAGTTTGTTTGTTTTTATGTAATAAAGTGTAAATACGTTTTTACACTAGGCTGTATTAATTTCTCTTCACGCTTGCTGTGGCGGCTCATGCTGGATCCCTGAGGGCACTACCAAGTACAAGGGATATCACCCATTTCCAACCACGTGGGGTTCGTGGATGTCGAGGTGGACACGCAGCACAGTACAGATTCTCTCCCCTGATTGCACAAGATCTCATCTTGTAAGTTAGGGTTATTTCCATCTCAGTAAGGGCTGTGGTTCTCTATATACTACGCAATTGGTGTGTCTTTTTTATTCATTACAGAGACCATCTGGAGCATACTCTGAAAACCATCAAAGCCACTCTGAACTGTATTGGTTAACCCACCCATTGCCAGGACTGTCTTTTCCATCAAGGACTGTGTTCTGGATCATGGTACTGTGGACTTTAACTCATTAGCGCCAGGGACTTAACTTACAAGTGGGGGGTGGAAAGGGGGGTCAATGGCCCATAGATTAACCCATGAAGGTCCAGAACTTACTGGGGACTTACATCACAGATACACTGCGGGGGAAAGAGAGGTATTCTGGGACACACCATGTTACATTCGTATTTGGAATCCACGAACCTGCTTATCGTTAATATATACCATAAAGCAGTGGTGCGTAAACTCCTCCCCCTGCGCACCCCTGCCTGCTCTCCTCCCTGGCGCACGCCCCCCTCCTCCCCCCCTGCTCAGCTCTGGTGCCAAATAACGCTACGGGTGTCATATAACTTCACGTCGCCATGGCAACGTGTTGCGTGGATGACGTGTCGCTGGAAGGCAAGGTAAGTTTGTTACAGAGGCCACGCGTGCTCTCCCGTGAATTTAATTTAAATGCCTTGGGGGAGAGCGCAGGACCTCTCTAACCGCCGTGCCCCCCGCCCCAGAAAATCTTGTGGGGGGGGGGGGGGGAACACCCCTGCCGTAAAGTATACTCATTCAGTAGTTATATTGCTAGCTATTGCTTTTCTGAAGTTAATAGTTTTTGCTATTATTGTGACAGTTGTTTACCTGCAGTGGTGCTTACTGCGCAAAGATATTTTGTTGTCATGGAAACCTGTTTTCCTTTCCTCCCACTCCACACACACAATAAACTACTGCAACTTCTTCACATTCTAGAACGCGTGCGGCCCACCTGACAGGGAGCTGGAGCCAGAATTTACCTGTCTCATTGTCAAAGGGCCACAATAAAAACATTTCAAATTAATACATGTATACACTGACACAGAGCATAACCTGACTGTGTCAGTGTATAGTGCCATCAGGTTATACTCTGTGTCAGTGTATAGTGCGGAGTATAACCTGACAGCATTATACACTGCCACAGGATATAACCTGACACAGAGAACAAGTGGAAGAGGGGTGGGGGGAGGAGGTGACACATTGGGAGGGAGGAGTGAGGGGGCAGTGAGGGACATGGGGGGAAGTAGTGGGGGGGACAGGGGGGAGGCAGTTGGGGACATTAGGGGGGAAGATGAGGTAACGAGGGCAGTGATGGTAATGCGGACAGTTGGAGTGAGTGGTGGGGGCAGTTGGGAAGACTGGGTGGAGGCAGTTGGAGTGACTTGGAGGCAGTTGGGGACATGAGAGTGACAGGGGATTAGTGGTGGACAAGAGGGTGATGGGGACAGCTAGGGGTACAAGTAGGTGACAGGAGGGAAGGGGAAGGCAGTAGGGGATAAAGGTGGCATTAGGGTGATTGTCCTTACCAGTCTCCACAGCCACAGGATGAGCTCTCACCAGGCAGGGTATACACTCACTGTGTGCTGCTTGGGAGCACACCAGGGGGTCTCTGGTCATTATGAGCTCAGGAGAACTGGAGAGAAGCTGATTAGGGCGATCTCTGGCTTCTCCTCTTCCATCGCCCCATGATCCCTCTGCACTGTCTGCAGCCGGAGCCCAGGAGCGATCGTTTTTTGTTTTAATTTTTTTTCTTCATGGGCCGCACATGAAACACTGAGGGGCCACATGCATTCCGGGCCACCGCTTGGCCACCCCTCTACAATTCTACAAGAATTGTCACACAAATGCAATTCCCATCTGTATTGTAGTCTCAGAAAGTGTATTATCTTTTATTAGAGCGACACCAACATATTGAGCAACGTGGTACAATGTGCAAGAGAGGACAGTAACAGTGTGTGCCAAAAGAGTACATATATGTAAAGGCAAACTGAGACGCGTGTAAGAAGGTACCTGCCTCAAGAAGCTTACAATCTAGAAGATTATCGAGACAGTGTAGTGTGTATCATGGTCAGCTCATAGTTTCCATTACTCGTGAACTCCTGCCCTTAAGGAGACACCCCGCCCTGCCAAAGAAGAATGTGAAATAATGATGATATGTGATCGTGATATGTTTGGATTAACTGATGTTTTAAGTATTTTTTGAAAAACAAAATAATCATTTTGAAATATTTTGGCATTTTTTCAATGTTTCACGGGAGATGTTTTTTATATATATATACAGTTAGGTCCGGAAATATTTGGACACTGACACAATTTTCAAGATTTGGGCTCTGTACGCCACCACAATGGATTTGAAATGAAACAACAGAGATGCTATAGAAGTGCAGACTTTCAGCTTTAATTCAAGGGGTTGAACAAAAATATTGTATGAAACGTTTAGGAATTGCAACCATTTTCATACACAGTCCCCTTATTTCAGGGGCTCAAATGTAATTGGACAAATTAACACAATCATAAATAAAATGTTAATTTTTAATACTTTTTCGAGAATCCTTTGCAGGCAATGACTGCTAGAAGTCTGGAACGCATGGACATCACCAAACGCTGGGTTTCCTCCTTCGTGATGCTTTGCCAGGCCTTTACTGCTGCTGTCTTCAGTTATTGTTTGTTCATGGGTATTTCTGCCTTAAGTTTTGTCGTCAGCAAGTGAAATGCATGCTCGATCGGGTTGAGATCAGGTGATTGACTCGGCCATTGCAGAATATTCCACTTCTTTGCCTTAAAAAACTCCTGGGTTGCTTCCGCAGTATGTTTTGGGTCATTGTCCATCTGTAAAGTGAAGCGCCATCCAATCAACTTCGCTGAATTTGGCTGAATCTGAGCAGACAATATATCCCTATACACTTCAGAATTCATCCGGCTGCTTCTGTCTTCTGTCACATCATCAATAAACACTAGTGACCCACTGCCATTGTAAGCCATGCATGCCCATGCCATCACACTGCCTCCACAGTGTTTTACAGATGATGTGGTATGCTTCGGATCATGAGCCGTTCCAAACCTTCTCCATACTTTTTTCTTCCCATCATTCTGGTACAGGTTGATCTTAGTTTCATCTGTCCAAAGAATGCTGTTAGAGAACTGGGTTGGCTTTTTTAATTATTGTTTGGCAAAGTCTAATCTGGCCTTTCTATTCTTGAGGCATATGAATGGTTTGCACCTTGTGGTGAACCCTCTGTATTTGCTCTCATGAAGTCTTCTCTTTATGGTAGACTTGGATAATGATATGCCTACCTCCTGGAGAGTGTTCTTCACTTGGCTAGATGTTATGAAGGGGGTTTTCTTTACCATGGAAAGGATCCTATGATCATCCACCCCTGTTGTCTTCCATGGACGTCCAGGGCTTTTTGTGTTGCAGAGCTCACCAGTGCGTTCTTTTTTTCTCAGAATGTACCAAACTGTTATTCGGCCACTCCTAATGTTCCTGCTATCTCTCTGGTGGATTTTATTTATTTTTTGCAGCCTAAGGATGCCCTGTTTCACTTGCATTGAGAGCTTCTTTGACCGCATGTTGTGGGTTCACAGCAACAGCTTCTAAATGTGAATGCCACACCTGGAATCAACTCCAGACCTTTTACCTGCTTAATTGATGATGTAATAACGAAGGAATAGCCCACACCTGAACATGAAACCGCTTTTGAGTCAATTGTCCAATTACTTTTGATCCCTTGAAAAAGAGGGGGCTACATATTAAAGAGATGTAATTCCTAAACACTTTCTCCAATTTGGATGTGAATACCCTTAAATTAAAGCTGATAGACTGGACTTTAAGCCCATATTCATTATTTAACTGTAACTTGAATTTATTTTGGTACACAGCCAAAATAACAAAACTTGTATCAGTGTCCAATTATTTCCGGACCTAACTGTATAACTTCTTCTCCCGGGGAAGTAATGAAAATGTTATAATTAAGTAAATCGCTATGGATTCGAATAATATTGTAGCTGTTTATCAATGTTATAACTTACCATATTGTGATACAGTTATGTAACTTACTAAAATGCTTTGTGTTCAAATGACAGCACACGATAAAGCACAGAGCACCTCCCTGGTATTTATCTTACTCTACACAGGGCTCTCTATAATAAATACCAGGCAAGACATGTGGCACCTTAGCGGTAAATAAACACAGCCTGGGATACTAATAACTTGTAGGAAGGAGCGAGCCTGTGTGGTTAAATGTAAGGAAGTTGTGTTTCTTGTTTGGGTCTCCATCAGCTGTAACAAACTTGCTAATCAAGTATCTTACATTCCATGGCAATCATTATCTACAGGAATTTACAGTATGCCACCTCAGAGGTGGAAGAAAAAATGTGAAAAAAGGCTGACAGACACAGAATAGGACAGTAACTCTCATTATAATATGCGTCATGGAACTCCTCCACATATAACCACTCCCTAAAGTCCCTCTTCAATTAAAGAAGCTGAAATCTTCCCACACAAGCAGAACACGGCATTAAAGCATACTGAATGGTTTCAAACTTAGGCTGCGCTTATAGTGACAGCGACACGACGACGCATCAAAACAAATGTATTGACGCCGCTGCGTGCGCTTATAGTAGGCGTGACGCGGCGGCTCCACGGCTTGGTCACTATTGCTGAAAGTCACTTCAATTTGATTTTTACAGCAACCGCAGCCTGACGTCAGCGTCGCCGTCACTATAAGCGTAGCCTTAGGCTTGGTACCCGCTGGCTGCTGCAGTGCCCACTACTGCGGGCGCTCCGGGGACAAGAGCCGCCCCTCAATGGGGCCGGGCCCGCTGAGAGGGGGGGCTACCATGCTGCACGGTGAGTTTTTCAGGCAGACCTGAAAATTGAGATTACAACTAGGGACGGAGCACTAGGCCAAGCCCCCCGGTGGTTCAGCCAATGAGTGCGAACCTTCTGGGTGACGTCATGGCCGCGCCCCCATCACTCCTCCATCACGCCCCCCCCCACACCCCTATCTTTCCCCCTGTAGCTCACTGCAGACCGGGGACCTCGGCTTCATGTGCCGCCAGCTTCGCAGTCGTGCATGCAGCGCAGACAGCGGGCCGTGGCCTTACTGTATACAAGCGACCGCGACCAAAATAATGTGGGAGACTAGGCACTCACCTTGATTAAGTAAAACTGTATTTTCTTTTGCAAAGGGTAATAGAATAAGAACTTATGTGTAGTTCATGTTAAATTGCACTTTCTGTAATCAATTTAGCAAACAATACACAAGAAAACATTGCAGGACCCGGTGGCAAAAAGGGGTTAATTTAGCAGATATATTTTTATGAAAAAAATCATTAAGACTATAAGAACATAACATGGAAAATAAGGCAGCTTCACTGAGCCGTCTCCCGAGAGGCAATGTGACAAAACAACGGCTGTTTTCTTCAATGTGTTTTATATGATTAGACCATTTATGATGGTGCAATATAACCTATTTACTGCAGAATGCAAATTAATCACTGCGTTTACCATTTAGTGCTTAAAGGAATACATTAATCTTTTTTTTTATTATTGGACTGCCAGTAGCAAGACCATTTTGAAAAATATATAAATGGAGACTCGTGCGTCAACGCAGTGAAAAGCATTTGTGTCGCACAGCTTGGCTTTTTGGACCACACTTACATCATACAGTATGTAAGAAACCATACATCTGCTGCAGAATGTTCCACTTACTCTGCTTCCGATCTGGGGCAGAATGTTCCACTTACTCTGCTTCCGATCTGGTGCAGAATGTTGCACTTACTCTGCTTCAGATCTGGTGCAGAATGTTCCACTTACTCTGCTTCAGATCTGGTGCAGAATGTTCCACTTACTCTGCTTCAGATCTGGTGCAGAATGTTCCACTTACTCTGCTTCAGATCTGGTGCAGAATGTTCCACTTACTCTGCTTCAGATCTGGGGCAGAATGTTCCACTTACTCTGCTTCATATCTGGTGCAGAATGTTCCACTTACTCTACTTCAGATCTGGGGCAGAATGTTCCACTTACTCTGCTTCCGATCTGGGGCAGAATGTTCCACTTACTCTGCTTCAGATCTGGTGCAGAATGTTCCACTTACTCTGCTTCAGATCTGGTGCAGAATGTTCCACTTACTCTGCTTCAGATCTGGGGCAGAATGTTCCACCTACTCTGCTTCAGATCTGGGGCAGAATGTTCCACTTATTCTGGTGGATATCTTTTGTGCAAATATAAGGTAAAAAGAATGCTGCACGGAGACACAGAATTTGATACACCTTACTTACAATATTTGCACAATATAACTTCTCCCCAAATTCTCCTACTGACAGTTCTCAAATTGCAAACTGGGGCACATAAGGTAAAATTAAAGCAAAGTACTTTGATACATTGATGCAGGATAAAAATGCTCTAAAACAACTGTGATACTTAGGTGCCTATTCTAGTAACTGCGAGAAGTACATATTTATTAATAAAATGTTTTAACAGGAAGTAATACATTGAGAGTTACCTCTCGTTTTGAAGTATGTCCTGGGCATAGAGTTAAAACAAATAATATATGGTTACAAATACAGTTACATAAGTGAACACGGTATCTACTATATATTTCTGAAAGCATTGTATGTATGTATGTTTCACTGTGTTCCCTGTCCCTAGCGGCAATCTCATTGGTCCCTTGGCCCGCCCGCCCCCGCACACCTCTCATTGCGCCCCCGCACACCTCTCATTGGCCTCACACACTCACACCACCCCCTTGGCCCGCCCCCTACACCTCTCATTGGCCTGAGGCGGAGTGACAGGCCAAAGGTCCAAAAAAACCACACACACACACACACACACACACACACCTCTCTCTGTCCTTCCCCCCTCCCCCCATCACACTCACCTCCCCCCCTCCCCGGTGCTCCCCTCCGCTCCACTCACCTCTGCTCCACTCACCTCCCTCCTGCTCCACTCACCTCCCTCCCACTCCACTCACCTCCCTCTCCACTCACCTCCCTCCCGCTGCACTCCCTCTCCACTCACCTCCCTCCACCTCCCTCCCGCTCCACTCCCTCCCGCTCCACTCCCTCCCGCTCCACTCACCTCCCGCTCCACTCCCTCCCGCTCCACTCACCTCCCGCTCCACTCACCTCCCTCCCAGGCTCGGGGACAGGCAGTGGGCAGGGCAGCGTGCCGCTGCCACGCGGCACCTAAGATGGCGGCAGACGGAAGGACCCCCTTCCTCCCTCGCGGACTAAGTAACATGGCAGCGGCCGGAAGGAGAGGTCCCGCTCCACTCACCTCCCTCCCGCTCCACTCCCTCCCGCACCACTCACCTCCTGCTCCACTCACCTCCCGCTCCACTCACCTCCCTCTCGCTCCACTCCCTCCCGCTCCACTCACCTCCCTCCCCGGTGTGGGGACAGGCAGTGGGCAGGGCAGCCTGCCGCTGCCACGCAGCACCTAAGATGGCGGCGGATGGAAGGACCCCCTTCCTCCCTCGCGGGCTAAGTAACATGGCGGTGGCCGGAAGTAGAGGTCCCGCTCCACTCACCTCCATCCCGCTCCACTCCCTCCCGCACCACTCACCTCCCGCTCCACTCACCTCCCGCTCCACTCACCTCCCTCCCGCTCCACTCACCTCCCTCCCCGGCGCGGGGACAGGCAGTGGGCAGGGCAGCCTGCCGCTGCCACGCAGCACCTAAGATGGCGGCGGACGGAAGGACCCCCTTCCTCCCTCGCGGACTAAGTAACATGGCGGCGGCCGTAAGGAGAGGTCCCGCTCCACTCACCTCCCTCCTGCTCCACTCCCTCCCGCACCACTCACCTCCTGCTCCACTCACCTCCCGCTCCACTCACCTCCCTCCCGCTCCACTCCCTCCCGCTCCACTCACCTCCCTCCCCGGCGTGGGGACAGGCAGTGGGCAGGGCAGCCTGCCGCTGCCACGCAGCACCTAAGATGGCGGCGGACGGAAGGACCCCCTTCCTCCCTCGCGGACTAAGTAACATGGCGGCGGCCGGAAGGAGAGGTCCCGCTCCACTCACCTCCCTCCCTCTCCACTCCCTCCCGCACCACTCACCTCCCGCTCCACTCACCTCCTGCTCCACTCACCTCCCTCCCGCTCCCTCCCGCTCCACTCACCTCCCTCCTCGGCGCGGGGACAGGCAGTGGGCAGGGCAGCCTGCCGCTGCCACGCAGCACCTAAGATGGCGGCGGACGGAAGGACCCCCTTCCTCCCTCGCGGACTAAGTAACACTGTCACCCCCCTCCTGTCCACTGTCACCCCCCTCCTGTCCACTCTCCCCCCCTCCTGTCCACTCTCCCCCCATCCTGTCCACTCTCCTCCCCCTCCTGTCCACTGTCACCCCCTCCTGTCCACTCTCCCCCCCTCCTGTCCACTCTCCTCCCTCTCCTGTCCACTGTCCCCCCCTCCTGTCCACTGTCCCCCCCCTCCTGTCCACTGTCCCCCCCTCCTGTCCACTGTCCCCCCCTCCTGTCCACTGTCCCCCTCCTCCTGTCCACTGTCCCCCCCCCCTCCTGTCCACTGTCCCCCCCACCCCTCATGTCCACTGCCCCCCCCCTCCTGTCCACTACCCCCCCTCCTGTCCACTGTCCCCATCCCTCCTGTCCACTGTCCCCATCCCTCCTGTCCACTGTCCCTGTCCCCTCCTGTCCACTGTCCCTGTCCCTCCCCTCCTCCTGTCCACTGTCCCTGCCCCCACCTTTTCCTAGCGGCAAATTTAACTCACGGGCAACGCCGGGTCTCTCAGCTAGTACATTATATACAAGACATTGCATGCACAGGTAAAGATAATATATATTATAGTATAGGCGTATGTAACAGTTACAGACCAGATTAAAATGTGAGACAGCCTTAGTTTTGAAAGAACTTAAACTGGTGGTGGATGTGAGAGTCTCCGGTAAACTGTTCCAATTTTGGGGGGCACAGTAAGAGAAGGAGGAGCGGACGGATACTTTGTTGAGCCTTGGGACCATGAACAGTCTTTTGGAGTCTGATCTCAGATGATAAGTGCTGCATGTGGTAGGGGTGAGGAGCGTCTCACTGATTAAAGACACTAAATCTGTAAACAAAGACAGTGAATCAGGGGAGCCTGGTTCAATTCCCGGTGTCAGCTCCTTGTGACCTTGGGCAAGTCACTTTATCTCCCTGTGCCTCAGGCACCAAAATGTAGATTGAAAGCTCATCTGGGCAGGGACTCTGTCTGTAACAATCCTATGTGCTGCGTACCGCGTGCTATATTGTAATTGCGCAGTATTTTGAGTTCCATTGGGAGCGCTATTTGAAGCGCTATTTGAAATTAAGTTATTATTACTTAGGCCCTATAGACTTCTAGGCTTTGAAGATAGGTATGCCCTATATAATATACTGTATGTGAAATTACTTCCCTTGTAACTGCAGTTACATCAAATAGATCAGTTTATTGGGTTTAGAATCCATCTTAATCATGTTGTCAGTTATTACCAGTGCGCTGGAGAAGAGAAATTACGTTTAACATTCACAATGTTTTTAATTAAATACTTAGTTAATTTACAATATATCAAGTTTCTTCGATGGGATTAAAGTATTGGGTTTAGACAAGTCCAGTAAAGCAGTACTACACGGGATTCACTTCTGTTTGCAGTTATAGTGGCAAACACAGTGTACTGCACAAATAGGGAATCATGTCCCTAATTCATCCTAATTCGATATGCAGTAGATGCACCAGTGCGTGCTTTAGGCGTAAGAGGAGCCCTTCCAGCACAGGAAAAAAGTGGCTAGTTCAATTCATACCGTAGGACTGTGTGTTTTTGAAAATAAAATGTAAGTTGCAGTCCTACATGAATTCTAGACTCATGGAACCGTTTATTGCTTTGATTCCCAGCATGCAGAGCAAACACTAGACACAGTAACCAATGTCCTACAGCACATTCTCACGCTCCTCTGGCTACCAGGCATTGCAGTGACAAAGAGAAAGATTCAGACAAATGCAAAACAAGTTCATATTTAATTCTTCAGACTTAAATGACAATAATGTAACTAAAGCAAAGAGTGAAAATAAATACAGTTACAATGTAGCATAGACAATTTGACCTACAGTACTTGTAAAAAATGTTGCTACTTCACAAATGTACTGTAGTACAGAAGAACATAAACTTGTAATCCACATTTGTAGATTGTTTCTGATACAGTATCTGCGTGACTGATATCCTCAGTGTATTCTGTTGGAGCCAATCTGTGTGTCCATACCTGTAAGCACTACATAAAACACAGTGTATTTGGAAGGTATCGGAAAGGTGGAGCAGGGTAACAGTATCAAAATTCCTCGCCACAAATATGTTTACGCATTTGTGTTAATATTCGCATACACCGTCTGCAGAATGACTTGCTGAAAGTAATAGGATTTATATTTTTTTCACTGGGACCTATTTCTGTTTTTTTTTTTTTTTGTAACACAGGATGCATTAACAAAATAAAAAAACATGTTTTCACTGTTTTAGGTATGTTTAAAAGTAAAAGTGGAACTGAGAAAGAACACCAATTAAATCCCTCGAGGGGAAGTATGCCATGTTTAGCCCAGAGTCAAACTCATCCTCAGCATCTGAACAAACACTCTTCACTACACCAGCAAAATCGGGTCCAGCCTCAGCCTGTTAGCGAGGGCTCATCAGCAGTCGATGTGGAACAGCAGAAAGGTGAGTTGTATTGATTACTGTTCAAGGTCAAATTTTTGGGGGCATATTGCATTGTGACAAAGGCCACCCGTACAAGGAATGGAGATTACATCTAGGTGTGCATCCGAAGCAAAGTCTGAGTGGGTGTACAGTATATGAGTCCAAATGTGTGCTGTAAAAAATAACTGTAGGAAGATTATGATTGAGGCATGTAAAAATACACTAATATAAAAACACATTAAAAAGAAATCATTCTACTTTATGCAATTGCACTTTTATCAATCATAGCACCTGTGTTTTCGTTGCATTTTGTCAGCATCAGCTGCAGAGTGTTTGGAGTTTTATTCATTGTAATTCAGAAATGTATATCCCCACAATAATCATATCACTGTTAAGTCAGAATGTTAAATAAAGGACAGATCAAGTGAGTGCAGATACTTTTTTGTTGTATAATCAAACATGAAGTGTAATAAACCCACTGTAAATACCCCATCAAATGTCGATTTTAGGTGACAAAACAAGAAAGCCAATGAAGGTTGATAATGATTGTGATGAATTTAGGATGTTTTAAAGGGCCTTAATTAATACAATGTCCATAATGCCAGACATTTGTGCATATACAGGTAGGTACAGCACAATGTATTATGCAAATAAATTGATTTATTGATTAAATGTACATCTCTGGGACGTTTATCGACCTGGAGAGACAAGGTCACATTCTCAATTGCTCCCTCTGCACTATACAAATGGGATCATTTATAATAGTCTTGAGCTGAAAAACTGGGGTTACTTCCATTGCACCCTATTTAAAAAATAAAACAAATCCTGGTTTCTATGGACATAAGCGCCTCTTCCATTATGCAGCATAGGGGGACACCTAGCCCCCCACAAATAAGGGGGTCTGCACAGGCCCCCATGCTCCTGTCTGAACCAGAAACTAGAAAAGTTCCACAGCACTCCAAGCTGTTTTTTTCAATACAAAAGGGTATTTATTTGACATGAAGAAAAAACAACGTTTTGGCCTTTAAAGTTATCAACAATATTATATTGTTGACTTTGAGCCATTTTTGGTGTGCATTACCTTTATTTTTTGATGAACTGAATCTGTATGTTGCCAGGAACACACAACACATGTCTTAAGAACAGCACAGACTCTCATTACCTCCATTCTCCCCACTCAACATCTTCCATTCTACTCCTCTTTCTGGCTTCTACAGCAGCTGTGGTGGAACTGGGTGCCGACGCAGAAACCATTTCTCTCTTAGCAGCTCTGCACTCGTTCCGCTTCCTAAACTTAGAAAAACTACTGCTACAGTACAAAACATTGGGTGAAACTATTACCCAGGGCGCCCACAAAACCTAACGCCGCCTCTGTGTTTTGGCAGCCAGAAAACTTTGGTGAATGAACACGTCAGCATGATCCGATCTCTTTATTTCTCTTTATTTCATCTCAGCCATTCACATGTGTGTACCAGGAACAAGTACTATATTTATTTATTTATACAATGGTTTACCAGGAGGTACTACATTGAGTCACCTCTTGTTTTCAAGTATATCCTGGGCACAGAGTTCTGATAACAATACATGGTTGCATGAAAATAACAAAGGTTTTATGTTATATTTACAGACATTTCATGGACAGTTGAGATAATGTATGATTATTATTATTATTATCATCAATGTATATGGTACCAACATATTCATAGCGAAGTACAATAGGGTTGGGGGACGGAAAACAATAAAATAACAAACATTAGCATACATTGTAACAGTAGGCAATGAGGGCCCTCCCCCAAGGAGCTTACATTCTATAAGGAAGGGTAAGTGGAAACGTAAGGTATAGGGGGAAGAGAAGGTTGGTGTGTTTCAAATTGTAACAGCAACAGGGCATCTCTAACATCAGCAAAGGGCAGCAAACAGCGGACACCCTTTGGCTGCCACTATAAAAGTGCAGCATCTGAAAGCTACTGGGAGTGTGAAATGCTAAGGACATCAAATCTGCCCAGCAAGTACAAGTTGTTAATTATTATTATTATTACAGTATTATTATTATTAATAATATCATCATCATCATCATCATCATCATCATCATCATCATCATCATCATCATCATCATCATCGTCATCATCATCATCATCATCATCATCATCATCATCATCATCATCATCTCTAATTATGAAGTCGTTCCACTGTTTAAGACAGCAGTGCATCTAAATAATGACCAGCAATACAATATTTTATCATCCTGCTTTGCAGTCTTTTGGCTTTGTTTAAATTGCTGATCCTTAAACGAAGCAGAGGAATGAATATATTGCAGAGCAGTAGATTTCTGGTCTCTCTGCATTCATGGAGTTAACTTCAGTGCTTCCAGAAATGCCCCCAGAAATAACGTATTACTGAATGTCTGCATATAAAGGCTCTCAATAGTATATAGCTGAGTATAACAAGAGTATACTAGAGCAGGGGCATTCAGCTCCAGGCCTCAAGACCCCCCCCCCCCCCCCCCCCCCCCCGACTCCTCCCCTCCAACAGGTCAGGTTTACAGGATATGCTTCAGCACAGGTGTCTCAATCAGTCCCTGCTTCAGTACAAGTGGCTCAAACAGTCTTTCACTGAGCCTCTGATTGAGCCACCTGTGCTGAAGCTGGGATATCCTGAAAACCTGACCTATTGGGGGGGGGGGGGCTTGAGGACTGGAGTAGGACTGGAGTAATAACCCTGTGTTAGAGTATAGAAGATGAGGCATCTTTATGACGCCTCTAAAGTACTGCAATCTGCTGCATTGTTACAGGACTGCAGTCTGCAGCAAAAGCATCTCTGTATTCAGAAGTACGAGCTACAATAAATGCACTGTGTCTGGTGTTTCAACAAACCGCATTTCAGTCCCAGAATCAGCTGTCTTTTACATGATTAAAACACTAATATTAACAATTAACTAAAAGCTGTGATGGTGAATCCTCTACAGCTTTCTCTTTGTTTAAATAAGAAATGGTTTGTAAAGAGCTACATGGACAGAAAGGTGAAATGATAATGCAAACAAGGCTCCTGCTGCCATGCCATGCGAGTGGTATAAATGCAAAGCGATGGGCAAACTACCATAAGAAGGGTTTTATTATACAAATACCTATCATTAAATCTGTGTTGTTAGCATCAAGCTGTGAGATACATGGATTTAAAGATTGGTCGGTTTGTCAGAACCTGTGTTGGGCTGCTTGTTTACATGACCTCGGAGCCTGCGAGCCCTGCCCACTCGCAACCCACCCGAAGGCTTTAGGGGTTATTTGCACCATAGAGCCCCCGCTGGCAAGGTTACCATGCACTCACCCCCCCCAACAGCCGCCGTGACGAAGGCAACACATGCCTTTAAAATGCCCACCTCAGGTATGTCAACATCAAAGTCTTTCTTTTATCCACATTCTGAAAGGGGGAAAAAAATACAGCATACACAATATAATTAAACTCACTCATGTTTATCACACAAAGGGCCGGTTGGGCGGGACTTCCTTCCTGTGACCGGACTGCCTTGCCGCTCCCTTCCCAGTTTAAATCCCCTAAGCCCCCCCCCCCGCCCCCCCTGTGGCATGGTGGGAAGAACAGGGGGGGGGGCGCACAGGCAGAAGGGAGGGAAAACAGTATCCAGCCAGCCGGGACGGGGAGGCAATGTGCATCCTAGCGCTACAGGTGAGGGGACCCCGCAAGGGGAGTTAGGTGGGAAGAGGAGGGAGCCTGGCCCCAGCGGTCATGTGACCCGTCGCTGAAGGGCTCCAAGCTGCTGAAGAAGAGGAGATACGTTGGGAGGAAAGCTATGAGAATTAAAATGTGCACAAGCTAAAGAGAAATAAAAAGATGCTGTGTGAGCACATTCACACGTGTCAGACAGGTAAAAGTATTTCACCATTATCTCTTAGCATACAGTCCTTCCACTGCTGCAAGGGATTCTGGGAAATTACATGAGCTATTTGTAAATGTAGGTGCTAGTCGGAACAGATATGTTAGATGGCCAAATGTAACTTCACACGGAAATATAACCAACAACGACCAGCATGTGGAAAGAGTTAAATAAAAAATATGCACAAGAAATGTGTATAGGCTGCACTCAAAGTTAGTACAAATATAATAAAGTATTCAGCAAGTGTTAAAAACATACAGAATAGTCCTGTCCCCACTACCTATAGAGCTATATGTGAACCAGGGAGAGTATATGCAGCACACACAAATCAAGTACTGTTCTTGCTTGTCCTACACTTAGGGCCTCATGCACTAAGCGCCGAAAAAATCTCTTCGGCAAGTGTTGCCGATAGGCATGATTTTGGCGATTTGCCCTCGCAGTATTCAGTAAGGGCCGAATCCATGCCGATCCCTGCCGAATCTCTGCGAAAGCAAAACGCCGATGAGTCAGTGATAAAAAATCCTGGCTCCCGATAACCTGGCGATAGGCCGTTTCTGCCGATATGTGTTTGCAGCAGAGAGGGACCCGCCGCTCTCTGCGCAAACATCGGCAAAATAAAAACATATCAAAACAACTTTTACTCATAGTGTACATGGGCAGGGGGTCTCCGGAGCTGAACCGCATTGGTTTCAGGTCCGGGGACCCCCTGCTTCCCGAGATACAGGCAGCTTTATGAGGTGCCGGTATCCCTCTGCATTGAATTGTCCCGATCACGTGGCCGCGGAATGTAAACATAGCAGAGGGATACCGGCACCCCATAAAGGGGCCTGTATCTCGGGAAGCAGGGGGTCCCCGGACCTAAAACCAAAGCGGTTCAGCTCCGGGGACCCTCTGCACATCTACACTATGAGTAAAACACATATATAAATAAACAATCATTCCTTACCTTTGCGGCTATGTGCTGTGGTAACGAAGCAGCATGAATGTATTTTTAATAATAGTGTACTGTGAGCAGGGGGACCCCTGAGCTGAACCGCATTGCTTTGTGGACCAGGGACCCCCTGCTTCTAGAGTTACAGGCCCGGTATGTGTCATCGGGTGTCAGTGTCGCCGCCATCTTTATAGCACCCCATTCGCGCCGTGTCCGCTATAAATATGGCGGCGACACTGTAACCCAAACTGGGGCCTGTAACTCGGGAACGAGGGGGTCTGTGAGCCACAAATCAATGCGGTTCAGCTCAGGAGCCCCCCTGCTTCCCCACAATATTATTAAAATACATAAATGCTGTTTCATTACCATAGCAGATAACCGCTAAGGCAATGAAGGGGTTAAGGCAGAATAACATTTGCCCCCAATAAACATTGCAATAAACACCATACACACCCTGTGTATTTAAAATACATAAACACCAATCAATATATTAAATACATATAGCACCCACCCATTTCCGGCTGCCACGATGAAGGCCATCCTCATCTTCATCCTGGCCATGCCCCCTCCGCTGCTGCAAAACAGACACAAGAATGAAAACATCCAATGAAATGTCCCCTAACCCCTTAATCACCATAGCGGTTATTAACCGCTGCAGTCATTAAGGGGTTAACCCACCTTCACCCACTACTCGGGAGGCTTACATACCCTCCCACACAAACCCCACCCTGTGAGGCCTAACCACCCTCACCTACTACCCACAAGGGAGGCCTACCCACATACCCTTGGGGCCAATACCTCCTACACCCACCCCCAGTACCCACAATAAAAACAATACACTGCCCCAAAATAAACATCATTCTATTCATTAAATACATTACCCACCCCTGTGCCTCTCCAACCCCATAAATACATGATTTATTCTTTTACATACAGGGTTCATACCCCAGCCCCACGCGGGTCGCCGGTGGGTTGGCGGGTCACCTGACAGACCTACAGGGTACCAGCAACATGTTTCACACAGGTTCTGGAGGCCTGTTGGTGGGACCCGCAAAGCGCCATGGCCCCCAGGTGATCTCCTTGGGTCACCGTGGGCCACAATTGTGTCCCCACGGTAGGCCTGTGGATGTCTGCGGGGCCTCGGGTGCTTTTCACGGGGGTCTGGGGAACTCACGAGTGCTCACTACGGGTCCGAGGTGCCCCCACGGATGTGGGACCACCGGTTCATCCCTGCACCTATGGGTCCACGGTGCACCCACAGATGTGGGACCACCGGTTCTTCCCTGCAGACAACGGGTTCGCAGTGCCCCCACAGATGTGGGACCACTGCTTCATCCCCGCAGGTGTCACCCGTGGAACCACCAGCCTGATACCCGTGAGATACCCGAGGAGACCGCAGGTGGTCTCCAGAGGTCTCACGTAGAACCAAGGAACCAACCCTGAATGTAAAAACCTGGCCTATACATTCAATACATACATTCCCCCCCCCCCCCCCCCAACACCTACAGTACAATAATGTGCAAAATAACAATTATCCAGATAGGGATAATAGATTATTTGCCCATTATTAAACACATTAACTAGCATATTAAAATAAATAAAGTACTACTGACCTCATCAATAAGAAGCCCCCATCGCCAACAACATCCTTGTCTTTCGTTGCCCACAAAATACATAGGCAATACATAGCCAATACATTGCAATTACATTCAGATATCAATTAACCCCTTAAACACCTTATCGGATAATAACCGCAAAGGTAATTAAGGGGTTAAGCCACACTGGCCCGATACCCACCCTTCACCCATTCATTTGTACAGTGGCTTCATCATGCAACTATATATATATATATATATACAGATATATATATATATATATCTATATATATATATATATATAGATATATATATATATATATCTATATATATATATATATAGATATATATATGTATATATATATATATATATATATGTATATGTATATATATATATATATAATATAATATATATATATATATATATATATATATATATATATATATATATATATATATATATATATCTGTATGTATGTGTATATATATATATATATATATATATATATATATATATATATATATATATATATATATATATATATATATATATATATATATATATAATACTGAGTTAAGTTATGGTGAGTAAAAAAAAGTGACAAAAACCCTCCACAGGAAAGCAAATATAGCTGTATGCTCATCTGCATGTCTTAGGCAGGTTGCAGACCTGCCTAAGACATGCAGATGAGCATACAGCTATATTTGCATATATATATATATATATATATATATATATATATATATATATATATATATATATATATAGTTGCATGATGAAGCCACTATGTATATATGTATATCATATGCATATATATATATATATATATATGCATATATATATATATATATATATATATATATATATATATATATATATATATATATATATATATATATATATATACACACATGATGAACCAATATACAAATAAATGTAGAAGGGTTATCAAAAACATGCTGTACTACAAATACAACTTCTCCATACAGACACAATACAATAAAATCAATTTCCTTTAATAATCCAATCTGATCTTCCAATCAAAATCCTCAAATGCCAATCAAAAGCCACAAATGCCACTGAAAACATTGCATTTACATTGTATACATGATGCTTACAATCTATGCACATATACATTCTGCAAATGAATGTTAACAATAACATATTCCAAACAAAATACCAATACATCCAAACAAGTGTAATATTTAAACCAATCCAGTAACCACAAATCAATTAGCATTCATTAATTAAATCCCTAAACAATTTACATTCCATCCCTAACAATTAAACAATTAACTAATTCAATCGTTGAACAGAACAAGTTATCCTCTGAAAAAATATAAGTACCAACAAGAATACAATATACAAAAGCAAGCCTCACCCTGACCTAAAGTACACAGTACAATAGCAAAAATTACATCTATCTAATTTTAAAATACATGACACACACATTTATGCATAGCCGCATAGCCAAAATAATTTAAAACACAGCAAATCAAGCTTTTAAAACAACATCATTTCTTACCCTGTATGTATATATCGATCTAGCCTTGTGAGCCGTCCCAGCACTCGTACTCCACACGCGAAGAGAGTTCCCTGCATCACTGACGTCACACGCGCAGTCGACAGCGGGTCTGTGTGCAGTGATCCTCTCTGTCGCGCAAAGAGGAGATTTCAAGTTGCGGACGGCATTGTGTATGTCTCTACACACTCATGGAACATGTGAGTGTGGTTTTTACTGTTTTTAACCTGTATTAAAGCGTGTGTTCGTATTACACTATATTGTATCTATCCCTTATTCCATATTCGTGGGGGTGCATTGTCACCACCACCGACGCCGCCACTGAACGAGGTGTACTCCAGCTAACCATCCCACGTGGGGTCCGTGAGAAGAGCTGATGTGAAGTGGATCAAGCACAGATTCTCTCCACTGAATATGCAGGCGTCCATTATGTGAGTAAGATTCTTCATAGCTAGAGATAGGGACTGAATGTGAAAACACGCTACGCAATCAAGTGTGTCCATTATCTGTTATTCCAGATGCTGTGAAAATTCACACCAAAAAGACATCTTCCCATCTGAAACATCTTCACCAAGCCCATCTTCCATCTAAAAGATCAGAGACTGCCTTTAAGATCATGGTATCTTGGACTTATTAGCGCTAGGAATTTTATTTTGTATGTATATTGTACTGTAGGTGTTGGGGGGGGGGAAATGTATGTATCTCACGGGTATCAGGATGGTTGTTCCACGGGTGACACCTGCGGGGATGAAGCGGTGGTCCCACATCTGTGGG
Source organism: Ascaphus truei (assembly GCF_040206685.1). NCBI lineage: Eukaryota > Metazoa > Chordata > Amphibia > Anura > Ascaphidae > Ascaphus > Ascaphus truei. The sequence continues at coordinate 34,527,390 of NC_134494.1, forward strand.
GGCACCATGGACCCGTAGTCTGCGGGAAAGAACCGGTGGTCCCACATCTGTGGGGGCACCGTGGACCCATAGGTGCGGGGATGAACCGGTGGTCCCACATCCGTGGGGGCACCGCGGACCCGTAGTGAGCACTCATGAGTTCCCCAGACCCCCGTGAGAACAAACCGAGGCCCCGCAGACATGTGTGGGTCTGACCCGGGGCTCCCAGACATCCGCGGGCCTACTGTGGGGACCCAATTGTGGCCCACGGTGACCCAAGGAGACCACCTGGGGGCCATGGCGCTTGGCGGGACCCACCAACAGGCCTCCAGAACCTGTGTGAAATTTGTTGCTGGTACCCTGTAGGTCTGTCAGGTGACCCGCCAGCCTGCCGGGGACTCGCGTGGGGCTGGGGTATGAACCCTGTATGTAAAAGAATAAATCATGTATTTATGGGGGGGCACAGGGGGTGGGTAATGTATTTAATGAATAGAATGATGTTTATTGTGGGGCTGTGTATTGTTTTTATTGTGGGTACTGGGGGTGGGGGGAGGGGGTATTGGCCCCAAGGGTATGTGGGTAGGCCTCCCTTGTAGGTAATGGGTGAGGGTGGTTAGGCCTCACGGGGTGGGGGGTTAGTGTGGGAGGGTTATTAGGCCTCCCGCGTGGTGCGTGAGGGTGGGTTAACCCCTTAATGCCTGTAGCGGTTAATAACCGCTATGGTGATTAAGGGGTTAGGGGACATTACATTGGATGTTTTCATTCTTGTGTCTGTTTTGCAGCAGCGGAGGGGGCATGGCCAGGATGAAGATGAGGATGGCCTTCATCGTGGCAGACGGACATGGGTGAGTGCTATATGTATTTAATGTATTGATTGGTGTTTATGTATTTAAAATGGCACATTCACTATTATCCATTGTTGGATAATAGTAATTGTGTGTGGCCATTACTATACTGTATGTGTTAAGGAGGGGGGGGGGGTTATTTATTTATAAGTATGTATGTGTTTTGACATAAATTTGGGGGGGGCACATAATTGGTACTGCAGGCCTGCGGGTAACACCCGAGGGCCCCCGCCGGCCTATAGTATCATTTATGTGCATATATGTGTATGTTAGGGGTTATAGGGGTTGTTGGGGTAATATATATATATATATATATATATATATATATATATATATATATATATATATATATATCACAAAAAGACAAAAGATAATGATACAGCGCCTCTAATATATCCTAAACAAAGCTGTGAAAGAATAGCCTTAAAGTGATTGCACTCAATGGGGTGGTAAGAAGTAAGCTTATAAAATACCATATATTTCAAGGATAAAAATTTTGGTGGCTATAACAACATTTGTAATAATAAAAATAATAATATTTTAAAAAACAGTAAAAATATTACCACAATACAAAAAAGAATTATTTGTACTAAAAAAACTTTAAAAAAGTCCTTTGAAAAAATACAGTCCTGTTCCAAAATTAATGTCTCCAGGTGATTTGCAGCCCGTTTCAAGGGTTCACTACTCCCTGAAATACCTATGAAAAGAAAAAAGAAAACAGGCACACACCTAGTGCATTAACGTAATTGAATCTGTTAATATACGTTTAATTGGTTAACTAATGTATGCAAATTGCCTCCTTATATATACTGTGAAGGGGCACCCAATGGGTACTTCCTGATGAAGTCATCATAGATGACGAAACGCGTAGGGTGTGGTCTGTGAGAAGCCATCACTTGCCCATGATTGTTTGCCTTTGCTGGTCAAAAAATTTTGGTTCCTGCTCCCCCGTGATTTTACTGCTGGCACTAAGAACCTGGTGTTGCGGTTGCTGGTTTCCGGAGGGACTTCCTGTGTCGGGCGCCGGTTCGGAGAGACGTCATTTCCGGTTACCTGAATACACGAAGGAGAGACGCGAGTGGACGCCATTACTCTATCCTGACGGCACTTCTGGCACATGAGAGCTAATTTCATACCTGCTATAATTACCTGTACTCTTGTGAGTGGGCATTTGTTGATTTTAATGGTCAATAAACACTTGTTATTACATTAATTCACTAGGTGTGCGCCTGTTTTCTTTTTTCTTTTCATATATATATATTTATTTATATTTATTTATTTATTTAGATATATTTATTTATTTATTTAGTGTGAGGCTGTTGTGTGTGATTTTTTTTTAGTATGGGTAGCGGGGGTGGGTGAATGGGGTATTAGCCCCAACGGTGGTTGTTTAGGGCTTGCGGGTGGGTAGCGGAAGGCCTTAACCCCTTCATGACCGTAGCGGTATTAACTGCTATGGTCGTGAAGGGGTTAAGAGCACCGCAACCCCCCCGCAAGCCCTAAACAAACAACAAGGGCCAAATACCCCCTTCACCAACCCCGCTACCCACAATAAAGCTGGCACGGTGGGTTAACCCCTTCATTGCCTTAGCGGTTAGCCGCTAAGGTAATGAAGTGGGCTTTACATGCATTTTTCCTGCCTCGGATGCATGCCGGGGGGCTCCGGTGCTGGTATCAGTTCGGGGACCCCCAGTATCAATCACAGACAGGAAAAAGGCCTGATTTTTTCTAAGTGTCGCCCTTGCCAATGCTTCTCCCCACCGACCCGCCAACTTTGAGTTGGCGGGACGATTTGCCGAAAAATGACTTTTCGGGACTGCCGATCAGCTCCAATAAGCACCGAAAACAGGATCGGGGCTACTAAAATACAGCCAATTTAAAAAAGTGCCGAAAGGTGCCGAAAAGTGGCTTATCGCCAGCCGCCTGCTGATAATTTTTTATCTGGGACAAAAAATGCCGATTTGGCCAAATTATCGGCGCTTACTGAATACCAACGGCATTTTTTGGCGATAAAAAACTTTTCTGCACTTTGTGCATAGAGCCCTAAGTTCTAAGTAAATGATTTCTCAAGCATTAATTGTGCTTGATTTTTGTGTGCTGTGAAGGGTGCAATTAAATGTCCCACCTTTCATTCTATACCCTGCCTACAATCCCCCTGGTTCACTTAAATACAAATATTACAGTTACTGTGTGTTCATTTAACTAATGCATATCTGTATTCATCATTCTTTTCTGATCGTGCTCAGAGAAGTTTAGATGTCAAATTTCCATACCCTCCAACTGTACCTTTTTTGCAGGTACTGTACCTATTTTCTTTGTCCTGTACTTCAAAGCCAACTGCACCTACAGTATTGTACCAATTTCTGTCTGTGTGTGAGGGCTGTGAGTGAGCGCTTCACTGCCTGTGTGTGAGAGCTGTGAGTGTGCGCTTCACTGCCTGCGTGTGAGAGCTGTGAGTGAGCACTTCACTGCCTGCGTATGAGCTGAGTGAGTGCTTCACTGCCTGCGTGTGAGAGCTGAGTGAGCACTTCACTGCCTGTGTGTGAGAGCTGTGAGTGAGCGCTTCACTGTCTGTGTGTGAGAGCTGTGAGTGAGCGCTTCACTGTCTGTGTGTGAGAGCTGTGAGTGAGCGCTTCACTGTCTGTGTGTGAGAGCTGTGAGTGAGCACTTCACTGCCTGTGTGTGAGACCTGTGAGTGAGCGCTTCACTGCCTGCGTGTGAGACCTGTGAGTGAGTGCTTCACTGCCTGCGTGTGAGAGCTGTGAATGAGCGCTTCACTGCCTCTGTGTGAGAGATGTGAGTGAGCGATTCACTGCCTGTGTGTGAGAGCAGTGAGTGAGTGCTTCACTGCCTGCGTGTGAGAGCTGTGAGTGAGCACTTCACTGCCTGCATGTGAGAGCTGTGAGTGAGCACTTCACTGCCTATGAGTGAGAGCTGTGAGTGAGCGCTTCACTGCCTGAGTGTGAGAGCTGTGAGTGAGAGCTTCACTGCCTGCGTGTGAGAGCAGTGAATGAGTGCTTCACTGCCTGCGTGTGAGAGCTGAGTGAGCACTTCACTGCCTGTGTGTGAGACCTGTGAGTGAGCGCTTCACTGCCTGCGTGTGAGAGCTGTGAGTGAGCACTTCACTGCCTGTGTTTGAGACCTGTGAGTGAGCACTTTACTGCCTGCATGTGAGAGCTGTGAGTGAGCACTTCACTGCCTGTATGTGAGAGAAGAGTGAGCACTTCACTGCCTGTGTGTGAGACCTGTGAGTGAGCACGTCACTGCCTGCGTGTGAGAGCTGTGAGTGAGCGCTTCACTGCCTGTGTTTGAGAGCTGTGAGTGAGCGCTTCACTGCCTGTGTGTGAGACCTGTGAGTGAGCGCTTCACTGCCTCTGTGTGAGAGATGTGAGTGAGCGCTTCACTGCCTGTGTGTGAGAGCAGTGAGTGAGTGCTTCACTGCCTGCGTGTGAGAGCTGTGGGTGAGCACTTCACTGCCTGCGTGTGAGAGCTGTGAGTGAGTGCTTCACTGCCTGCGTGTGAGAGCAGTGAGTGAGTGCTTCACTGCCTGCGTGTGAGAGATGTGGGTAAACACTTCACTGCCTGCGTGTGAGAGATGTGGGTGAACACTTCACTGCCTGTGTTTGAGACCTGTGAGTGAGCGCTTTACTGCCTGGATGTGAGAGCTGTGAGTGAGCACTTCACTGCCTGCATGTGAGAACTGTGAGTGAGCACTTCACTGCCTATGTGTGAGAGCTGTGAGTGAGCACTTCACAGCCTGCGTGTGAGAGCTGTGAGTGAGCGCTTCACTGCCTGTGTTTGAGAGCTATGAGTGAGCACTTCACTACCTGTTTGTGAGACCTGTGAGTGAGCGCTTCACTGCCTGCATGTGAGAGCTGTGAGTGAGCGCTTCACTGCCTCTGTGTGAGAGATGTGAGTGAGCGCTTCCCTGCCTGTGTGTGAGAGCAGTGAGTGAGTGCTTCCCTGCCTGTGTGTGAGAGCTGTGGGTGAACACTTCACTGCCTGTGTTTGAGACCTGTGAGTGAGCACTTTACTGCCTGCATGTGAAAGCTGTGAGTGAGCACTTCACTGCCTGCGTGTGAGAGCAGTGAGTGAGTGCTTCACTGCCTGCGTGTGAGAGCAGTGGTTGAGCACTTCACTGCCTGTGTTTGAGACCTGTGAGGGAGCGCTTTACTGCCTGCTTGTGAGAGCTGTGAGTGAGCACTTCACTGCTTGCATGTGAGAGCTGAGTGAGCACTTCACTGCCTGTGTGTGAGACCTGTGAGTGAGAGCTTCACTGCCTGCGTGTGAGAGCTGTGGGTGAGCACTTCACTGCCTGTGTTTGAGACCTGTGAGGGAGCGCTTAACTGCCTGCATGTGAGAGCTGTGAGTGAGCACTTCACTGCCTGCGTGTGAGAGCTGAGTGAGCACTTCACTGCCTGTGTGTGAGACCTGTGAGTGAGCGCTTCACTGCGTGCGTGTGAGAGCTGTGAGTGAGCACTTCACTGCCTGTTTTGGAGACCTGTGAGTGAGCGCTTTACTGCCTGCATGTGAGAGCTGTGAGTGAGCACTTCACTGTCTGCGTGTGAGAGCTGAGTGAGCACTTCACTGCCTGTGTGTGAGACCTGTGAGTGAGCGCTTCACTGCCTGCATGTGAGAGCTGTGAGTGAGCGCTTCACTGCCTCTGTGTGAGAGCAGTGAGTGAGTGCTTCACTGCTTGCGTGTGAGAGCTGTGGGTGAGCACTTCACTGCCTGTGTTTGAGACTTGTGAGTGAGCGCTTTACTGCCTGCATGTGAGAGCTGTGAGTGAGCAATTCATTGCCTGCGTGTGAGAGCTGTGAGTGAGCGCTTCACTGCCTGCGTGTGAGAGCTGTGAGTGAGCGCTTCACTGCCTGCGTGTGAGAGCTGTGAGTGAGCGCTTCACTGCCTGCCCCTTACTGGCTGATGCTCAGAACCTGCTGCTAATTACAGCAGCTTGAGAATGTAACGATAAGCATTTTATAGGAATGTTATCACTATTTTTATGTAAATATTAGTACATATGCAAATGCATTTATTTTTAAAGTGTTTATTTGTAAACTGTTCTTTATAGCAAATTCATTGCATGTGTCATGGAGTCTTTATTGGAGGTTTTATTATTATTATTATTATTGTTATTATTACTATTATTGTTGTTGTTATTGTTATTATTATTATTACTATTATTATTATTATTATTATTATTATTATTACTATTATTATATAGTTATTGAAGGTGCTCACTTGCTATAATCTCCCGTATGTCACATTGACAAAGGAATTAAAAAGTAATGTACCCACTTTCATGTATCCGGAGAGTCAGAATTACTGTCCTTGCTGTTCAGGAATTCCCAGTTTCCACACAATAAACATTATCGGATTGTGTTAAAATAAGACAAAGTTGTACCTTACAAAATGTCAGTCTGACGTATTGTTGCAGTACAACAGATCGCTGACATCTCAATCAAATTATTTCTTGAACCCTTTGCCTAATTGTATTTAATAGCAGTTTGTTTCAAAAACAAAAGCCATACAAGTGACTCGATGCGCATGTCCTGCTCCACAAGCTAAATGGAAACCATGATAAGGCAGCTGTGCGATCTTATCTTGTTAATGTGGGTGAGTACATGGCACTTCAAGAGACTTCCTATCATTTCCTCCTGCAAGTAATGTAGATGTACCTGACACAAAACATCACAAGATAAGGGCCTCATCTATACCAGTGGTTCCCAAACTTTTTCGGTTCAAGGCTCCCCAAGGCAATCAGAATTTTTTCAAGGCTCCCCAAGGCAATCAGAATTTTTTCAAGGCTCCCCAAGGCGATCAGGATTTTTACGCGGCGCCCAAAGTAAAAACAAAGGTGTATATACATACCTAACAGTTGCAGTGCGCAGTTGGTGTCTCTCTCAGACACTCTCACACACTCTCACTCTCTCTGACCTCACTCTCTCTCTCTCAGACCTCACTCTCTCTCTCTCAGACCTCACTCTCTCTCTCTCAGACCTCTCTCTCTCTCTCTCTCAGACCTCACTCTCTCTCTCAGACCTCACTCTCTCTCTCTCTCAGACCTCACTCTCTCTCTCAGACCTCACTCTCTCTCTCTGACCTCACTCTCTCTCTCTGACCTCACTCTCTCTCTCTCTCTGACCTCACTCTCTCTCTCTCTCAGACCTCACTCTCTCTCTCTGACCTCACTCTCTCTCTCTGACCTCACTCTCTCTCTCTCTCTGACCTCACTCTCTCTCTCTCTCAGACCTCACTCTCTCTCTCTCTCTCTCTCTCTCAGACCTCACTCTCTCTCTCTCTCTCTCTCTCTCTCTCTCTCTCTCAGACCTCACTCTCTCTCTCTCAGACCTCACTCTCTTTCATACCTCTCTCTCTCAGACCTCTCTCTCTCTCAGACCTCACTCTCTCTCATACCTCTCTCTCTCTCTCTCTCTCTCTCTCTCTCTCAGACCTCACTCTCTCTCAGACCTCACTCTCTCTCAGACCTCTCTCTTTCAGACCTCACTCTCTCTCTCTCTCTCTCTCAGACCTCACTTTCTGACCTCACTCTCTCTATCTCTCAGACCTCACACTTTCTCTCAAACCTCTCTCTCTCTTAGACCTCTCTCGGACCTCACTCTCTCTCAGACCTCACTCTCTCTCAGACCTCACTCTCTCTCTCAGACCTCTCTCTCAGACCTCTCTCTCTCTCTCTCAGACCTCTCTCTCAGACCTCACTCTCTCTCAGACCTCACTCTCTCTCTCTCTCAGACCTCTTTCATACCTCTCTCTCTCTCTCAGACCTCACTCTCTCTCAGACCTCTCTCTCTCTCTCTCAGACCTCACTCTCTCTCAGACCTCACTCTCTCTCAGACCTCTCTCTCTCTCAGACCTCTCTCTCTCAGACCTCACTCTCTCTCTCTCTCTCTCTCTCAGACCTCACTCTCTGACCTCACTCTCTCTATCTCTCAGACCTCACACTCTCTCTCAGACCTCTCTCTCTCTCAGACCTCTCTCTCTCTCTCTCAGACCTCTCTCAGACCTCACTCTCTCTCAGACCTCACTCTCTCTCAGACCTCACTCTCTCTCAGACCTCACTCTCTCTCAGACCTCTCTCTCTCAGACCTCTCTCTCTCTCAGACCTCTCTCTCTCTCTCTCAGACCTCTCTCTCAGACCTCACTCTCTCTCAGACCTCACTCTCTCTCAGACCTCACTCTCTCAGATCTCACTTTCTCAGACCTCACTCTCTCAGATATACACACACTCACACACACACACACACACACACAAATAAATACACACACACAGTAATAAATACACACACACACACACACACAAATAAATACACACACACAAATAAATACACACACACAAATAAATACACACACACACACACACAAATAAATACACACACACACAAATAAATACACACACACACATAAATAAATACACACACACACACACACACAAATAAATACACACACACACACACACACACACAAATAAATAAATACACACACACACACACAAATAAATACACACACACACAAATAAATACACACACACACAAATAAATACACACACATACACACACACACACAAATAAATACACACACACACACACAAATAAATACACACATACACACACACACACAAATAAATACACACATACACACACACACACACACACACACAAATAAATACACACACACACAAATAAATACACACACACACACACAAATAAATACACACACAAATAAATAAATACACACACAAATAAATAAATACACACACAAATAAATACACACACACACACAGATGCAGATACACACACACACAGATACACACATTGGAGAGCAGTGGAGAGCAGAGGCAGCGACGGATGTGAGTGACTGGGGTGGGGGGGGAGGAAAGGCATGCGATCCGTGCAGGCAGCTCCCTGCATACAGTCACTGGACAGGCAAATGTACATCTCTCTTTCCCTCCCCTCCCCCCCCCCCACCTTCTCCTATCACCCCCCTACCTTCTCCTATCACCCGGGGCAGAAGGGGACGGGACACCGCGCAGACAGAGGAACCAGGAGCAGGAAGGCAGACACACACACTCACCGTGTGCTCTGCACAAAGCGGAAGCCCCGCCCCCGGCTTCCTCTGACCTGCAGCCAATCCCCTGTGGCCCGGCCGGCATGAAGCAGTGATGGTGGGGAGGGATAATCGGAGGGATAATCGGAGTGATGGTGGGGAGGCTAATCGCGGCGCCCCTCTAGGCAAGCCATAGCGCACCAGGGCGCCGCGGAGCACAGATTGGGAAACACTGATCTATACAGTATATGCATACAGAGAAGAGAAAATAAATCTTACTTAAAGGGCGCACCTGGATGGGCAAAAAGTATACAAATGATTTATTATCAAAATCACATATCCCAGTGCAGCGCAAAACATAAAACCATCTAAAAGTAGCAGTAATGGGGAAGGGCGAGAAGCCACAGTATAATATATCAGAGAGCAAAATGATATCGGGGGAGAGTAAAGAAGATTCTCGAGGGGAGAGACTACAGGATCTGCTCGTGAGACATAGTACATACTGTACTGTAGTTACATAGTTACATAGTAGTTATATAGTAGTTACATAGTAATGTTACATAGTTACATAGTAGATGAGGTTGAAAAAAAGACGTGCGTCCATCAAGTTCAACCCATGCTAAATTTAGACGACAGATACTTTATCCTATATCCGTACTTACAGTATATTGATCCAGAGGAAGGCAAACAGAAAACCCCAGTGTCATAGCATCCAATGATATCTCATAAGGGGACAAATAAATTCCTTCCTGACTCCAAGAATTGGCAATCAGATTACTCCCTGGATCAACATCCTTCCCATGTTTAGTTATTAGATATATCCCTGTATACCTTTCCTTTCTAAAAAGATGTCCAACCTTTTTTTGAACAAATCTATTGTATCTGCCATCACAGTCTCCATCTATATATATAAGTCTCAAATAATGTTTGTGTGTGTATGTCTGCTGGACAGCTCATTGGCCTGCGGGCCAGGCAGGGAGAAGAGACACACATGCACACACTCCGCACACTGTGACCATGTGCGCCTCTGACCAACACCACACACACACACACACACACACACACACCCTTACCCCCTCCCCCCTCCCGGTGGCCGTCACTCTCCCCAGTCAGCCGGACCGCAGCTCACCTTCCCCCCTCCCAGTGGCGCTCACTCCCCCATCACCCGGACAGGCCCCGCACCTTCCCCCCTCCCGGTGGCCATCACTCTCCCCCCTCAGCCGGACAGGCCCCGCACCTTCCCCCCTCCTGGTGGTCGTCACTCTCCCCCCTCAGCCGGACAAGCCCCGCACCTTCCCTGCTGCATGTTTCCCGGTGGCTCGCGCTCACAGGTGTGCAGAGAGGGGGCGCGTGCGCAGTGCTCCCCGGACGGGAGGAGGGAGAGCAGAGAAGGGCTAGGCGTGCGACAATTGGAGGAGCGCGGGAGAGAGGAGCGGTGCTGTGAGTCCTGTAACACGGGAGGGGGCTTTGTGTGTGTGTGTGTGTGGGGAGGGGGAGACAGTGTGTGTGGGACACAGTGTGTGTGGGGGGAGGGGGGACTGTGTGTGTGTGGGGGGGGAGGGGGGACAGTGTGTGTGGAACACAGTGTGTGTGGGGGGAGGGGGACAGTGTGTGTGGGACACAGTGTGTGGGACAAAGTGTGTGTGTGGGGGAGGGGGGACAGTTTGTGTGTGTGTGGGGAACAGTGTGTGTGTGTGTGTGGGGGGGCAGTGTGGGGGGGGGGGGCAGTGTGTGGGGGGGCAGTGTGTGGGGGGGCAGTGTGTGTGGGGGGGGCAGTGTGTGTGTGTGGGGGGGACACAGTGTGTGTGGGGGACCGTGTGTGTGTGTGTGTGTGTGTGTGTGTGTGTGTGTGTGTGTGTGTGTGTGTGTGTGTGTGTGTGTGTGTGTGTGTGTGTGTGTGTGTGTGTGTGTGTGTGTGGAGAGCACTGTAGGGGGGGGAAAGGAGCTGCGCAGGGGAGGGGGAACACAAACAGAGAGGGGGGAGCGGAGAAACAGACAGGGGGGAGTGGAGAGAGAGGGGGGAGTGGGAAATTGTACTCCCGGGCAACGCCGGGTTTCTCAGCTAGTGGGTAATGAATCCCACACTGTAACTGCCCTTTCCTTTGTTGCTGGTGAAATCTCCTTTCCTCCAACCTTATGGGATGACCAAGAGTCCTTTGTACTGCCCTTGGGATAAATAGTTGGGACAAAATACAAGAGAAAACACACTTACTTGGGGTCTGGGCTGCAAAAAAAGCTGTTCCTAGGTGAAATAGTCCATAAAACAAAATCTTTAGGTTGACCGGGACTTGTCCCGAAATGTCCTGGAACTCAAATCGGCATGAAGTTCCTGACACCACCGCTGTATCTGCTTTAGAGATGCCAAAATCCCTTGACCGGGAGATAGTACCAAACGTCCTGGTACTCTTTTCGGCTTGCAATCCCAGCCGCGACCGCTACGTTCTCTTTTCAGAACTTGGCCCTGAAAAGTGGGACTTAGAAAATGTCTTGCCTTGAAATCTCTGAAGCCGGCTATCGTCTATTTCTCTTTGAGCATCTTTTGGTGATTTTGATTTTGCCGATGCTGTCTTGGCGCTTAGAATCTCTCGTCCGGATTGGCTGCAGAGTTTCTTGTTAGTGTTTTGGAGTTCATTCACAAAATACTACAGCCAATCCCAGCGTGGGAACTTTCCCACCAGCCAATCAGATGGCTGCCAGTCTTCTGAAGCCGGGCAAGCGGATCTTCTGAAGGAAACAAGGGTATGCGCGAGTTTGCCACCTTGGCCACTTGCTATGCAGAAGCCACCTGCGGGGCTAGGTGCCTCCAGGTCTGGGAAGGCGAATGCTTGCATTGATCCCAGGACGTGGGTACTTCACCTAGCCATCCTGCCCAAATGTTCTTCACTCCTCTGGCAGCATCTGTGGCTTTCAAGTCCGGACCTCGAGTAGACACAGTGGCACCACAGTTTGGTAGCCCCCTGGCTCACTCAGAATACCAGTTTTGAAAGTCCCATCTTATTTTACAGTGCACACGCATAATACATGTTAAACATACCCGTTTAATAAAATATACTTTACACTTTTATTCTTTCTAATTCATCTGTTTATGAGAGATAGAATTAGACTCTTTACTTGTATTCCCACTAGCCATATCCCTCACACACTGCAAACCTGACTTAGACTTTTAACATCACCACAGCCTTCTGTGCTAATAAAACTTTATGTAAAAATATATATTTTTTCCCATATTTTTCTAAGTCCCAAAGTAAAATGAAAAAATGCTTAGGTTCATTCTCAGGGTTGTATCTCATTCTCTTCTTGAAACCCGAACTTATAAAACCCTTGCAACCTTATATATGTTTGGGGTACCCCCAGAACCCCTATTCCAGGTTCTGGGTGATCAGGGCATTAACTGGGCATCCCCCTTATACTAGGGGCCCCTTTACTGTTTCAGGGATACTATACCCTATGCCCCATTTACCTTTCTGGTTTGTGCTGAAGCAGGGAGTCCTATAGATGAGTCGCACAAGCGTTTCATGGGGAGATTTTGCAGGAGCAATGTGTCTCAATGTATCCAAGAATCCAACCTGATTCCCGGGTACATTTTTGGGGTATCCAGCAGCTCTGGAACCTGGCTACCTAGACACATTCTGATAAAACTTTCTCCATAAAACCCCCTTGAAACTCATAGCCCAGCAATCTCTGCTTGTTGGCACACCTGGAAAGGTAAAACACAGACAATTCTTTATTGTCGCACAATTACATACATTTGAATGTACAACAAACAGGTTCAAGGGTTGATACTCTAAAACCCAAAATATGGATTAGAGGTAACCAGCCAGGCATAATACCTTTATTGATGGCCTGGTTACACCCTCACCACCACAGCACTGACTGAGTTAATTCAATTACCCCTTTAACCTGCTTGCCAATAGAATATTTTTATAAAGTTTACAGCATATCTGCAGTCAACCAGAGAAGATGTGATGTTGACAACTTGATCGAAAAGTGCATTCCCCAGCAGGGATTTGACACTTTGGCATGACTGCAAGAAAACAGCTTAGTTGGGAACAAGTTCACAACACCTTGCAGGTGATGGAAAAATTCTTATTGCCCTCCAAGCTATGTAACTTTCCATGTGCCAACACTCACTAAAATACCAGCTAAAACTGTTAGGAATTAATCTCTGCTCCGCTGAAAAGGTTGGCAAAGCATTGTTCCACGTTCAGTTGCCAGCCTCTCATTCTTATTGTCAGCATCACTCCAGCAGCGGGGGACATGACCCAATTACAGATGTAATATTTTAGGAATACTTTTTTTTTTTTTTTTTGTAAAAGTTGTATTTCTCCCGGGGAAAAAAAGATTGTTTTCCAGAAAGCGCAACCTTTCCATAGATCAACATAAATGTTATTCAGAGGTACAATTTAAATATGAGGTCAGGTAAAAATGATGTACTGTATACGATTCAGAAAACTTGCTGATTGCTCCAGTTGGACCATTATGTGACCCCTCTACTTTTAGCTCTCAGAGTTACGACTGTAGCGGAGGCGGGGGCCTGAGTCCCTGTCAATAGCTTACTGGGCCACACGTGGCTTCCGGTGAAACGGCAGGAAGAATACAGACACAGAATGGGTGATACAACTACTTTACTTATAAATAACTCTGGTACCGCATGACCAGCCAAGGATCACTACACACAGTATACAGGTTAATACACAATCCCCAATAACGCTGTGCTGGTGTGAGTCAGTTGTGTACTGTAGTAGCCACCCAATCCTGGGTATGTTGGTCTGTGATGGTGCCAGCACACCATGGGACCTCATTGTGTACTGACTCTTTTGCAGGCCTATTCTTGATAACGGGTGCTTTGGTACTGTTGTGATTTTGTAGATGTTGATGGTCCCCTCCGGCGACGCTTGATCTCTCGTCCACGTCTCGAACTGTAGCTCTCTGCCCCGGGTTGCCACGTGCACTCTCTCGGCAGACCGCGACCAAACCTGATAGTACTCAGGTCCATGCAGATCTGATTCAACGTGGCCGCCCTCCCCTTTCTTAAAGGCTCCTCTCTCTTATCGTCCCTCTTCTTCAATAGCTGTTACTATTGGCTGCTCTCATGGCAATCACACAGTGAGTAGTGCGAGTGTGTGAGCTCATCACACAGGAGCAATTTGACTGTGTGTGAGCTCATCACACAGGTGGCAGTGTGAGTGTGTGTGTGAGCTCATCACACAGGGGGCAGTGTGAGTGTGTGTGTGAGCTCATCACACAGGGGGCAGTGTGAGTGTGTGTGTGAGCTCATCACACAGGGGGCAGCGTGAGTGTGTGTGTGAGCTCATCACACAGGGGGCAGTATGAATGGGGTTACACAGGGGGTAACACTTAAAGTAGCATAACCTGCAACAAACCTACAGGACCAATACAGTTAAAGACAGGGGTGCCCAATGCTACATCTAATTGACATAACATATATGGTAATAAGTATAACATTTAAATACTTCAATAATAATAATAATTACTTGGTTATTTAGTTAAACCCTTTGGCCAAAGCGTCATAAACCTGCATACCAACGTCAAGGTATAACCAAATTAATGCAGGTCCTACACTACACTGTGAACCCTTCCTTTACCTCTGTATAAGGACCAATATACTGTACAGTAGTTACTAGAATATGGCACTACTAGATGAATATATAACATTGAAAAAATGTTCTCCAGTATTAGTTTTTTATGTTTTGTTTTCATGTTGTAAACAGCCTCTAACAGGGGGCCTTATTCCAGAAATGTGAGTAGCATACCGTATATTGAGCAGAATGCAAAATCTCCTGAATTAACCCCACTTACAGATGTTCTTTACCATGTTTTTGTCGATATTCTGTTGCTCTGAAGACCATGATTAGAAATCCTAGGCCTTTCCACACTGTACTTATAACTTCACTAAACAGAACAGACAGTCCCCTATTTAATACACATTCAATAATAAATAAGGCGTCTTCCCTATGCTGGAGACACATTTAATGACATGCATATGAATGGAGCTGAAATGTTCCTCATCATGTGGAAGGTGTTCATTATTTTAAAATTGGTTTGTTGTCTCAAGACAAAAATCGGTTCTTATTCCAGGACACTCAGGACTGAGGTTAGTATCCATAGTAATTAAATAGGTGTTAAGGAACTATTTCGTGTATGATTAGACACTTGGGACTATGAGGCAGACGGTATTTTTCCTTTGTGTAGTGCTTTGTCAGGTTCCACCAGCTGTTGTGCTTTGTGCTCGGGCTTTGCCCCAAAGTCTGTCCTGTGATTAGGGTGTTATTGCAATGTCTCCCCCTGGGTAACGGTTCTTACCTACGAGTGTTTCATGTAAAGTGGGAAGTGAGTATACTTCAAACAATACACAGGTAAGGGTCTAATCAGGAAATACCCTACACCTTCAAAGATAGCCCTGTTTCTTGGTCTATCTCCGTTATCTGATTAATCAGAAATTGCATTTATTGGCAATTACAGTAATAATACAACTAAATGAAAATTATCGAGCACAGAGATGTACTTTAAATGTTGTTAAAATTCTGTATCTGTCATTAGAACAGCAAAAACAACAATGAAATAATGTAATTAATTGTAGCATCTAACTTTTATAACTACTGTATAATTCAAATGGACTTATTCCAGTGTTACTGTGCTGTAATCCAGTGTATAAATAAGGACTTCTAACATGAAAAGCTTACAATTATTCTAACGATCTAAATAGCAGATATGTTCATTACTATTTTGAGGGGTAATGGAAGTAATGGGATAAAGTGACAGACAAAGGATTTTAAGAGAAACCTACTTGAGTGGCATTGTGATATATGGAGAATAGTGTTATTAAACTAGTATGGTTATTAATACTTGCTGTAACATGAATTGTTCTCTGTTTAGATTCAGCAAGAGATACGTACACAGATGAGTCAGAGCATGGAACCTACGACTGCCGCACAGACCAATCTCTGCTCATTCAGCACAAACTCAGCACACAAAAACAAGCCTCTCGGAAATCTCAAAAGCTAATCGTGAGTGTCTGTTTTGAATCAATATTTGTGTGCAAGTATTAAGTTCCTGTACACACAGCTCTGAGCAGACAACAACTCCATCGGTTTTCTCTGCCTGCATGTCAATAGAGTAAGAAAAGGTTTGGGGCACTAATTTAATATTATGTACAGCACTTAAACACTCTTAAGTTTTGGACAAAATGTTTCCTTGACATCGTGTTTCTAATGCCCGTTATAGATCAGCTATTCGGAAATCTTTCCTCAGTGTCTTGGGTTTGACTTTTCATATCTAAGTGCATTCATGTTTGTTTGCAAATGCATTAGTTATTCGGAAACCTAGCCGGACTATTGGTCACTGGGGATAGGTTTGAGAGCCCTGTTATAGATCATAGATATAAGGGTCCATTGTAAAACATTTTGATGAACTAATGTGCTCAATGTTTCCCAGTGTAAAGAAGACTCCCTGGGCAGAGAGAGACCCATCTTTCCTGCAAATACAGTACAGGTATGACTGCTGATATTTACCATAGCTCCTTAAATGGGTAGCATACCGAATGCCCCCAAAGGTTAGATGTTCACAGGAGTCTAACATGTAATACCTGATGTGTTTGTAGTTATGTTTTGTTTTATATATACAGTATTTACTGTATATTCACCAACAATTATCTGTATCCTAATGCAGTACAGTACATTTAATATGTTGAAGTCATATTCAATTCACAGAATATCTCAAAAGTTAAGGATAGAGTAACTGAACTTTCCCCTCTGTGTCTGAATACATTTCAACAGTATTCTGTAGAGGCCCTACGTGTACGAAACAGCAAATAAATAACATAACCTTCTACACGTAAAATGAACAAATATGTCTGAAGCACTTCTTCCCATGACCTGTTATTTGTATTATTTGTTATTTATATAATTGTCACGTGTATTACTGCTGTGAAGCGCTATGTACATTAATGGCGCTATATAAATAAAGACATACATACATACAAATACACTTTGGTACTGTAGCTTTAACTAGAGAACCAATCTGGCACTAAATGGGTTAAACACAGAGGTACAAAAGAAGCAACACAAATTATATATTAATGAATAGTAAGGTGATAATAAATCTATAACATGACAGAATGAACTCCAGTGCATTCTGCCGTCATGCGTATCATAATAGCTGATAGTTTCGACGTCCATTAAAAAAGTATGCCGGATAAATAGATGCATCTCAGGGGATTTAGAGAACTCTCCGGGAATCCCTTTGCAGTCAGTTGGCCAAAGCTACCATCGAGTAAATGGTGCTGCATTGTGAAATCTCAGGGCAATGGATAAAACCGTAGAGCTTCTGTAGTTAGTGTGAAGTAATGAAACCCCGGTACTTGCAACACTTCCAGCTTTTCTGCCTAGCAACATGGAGGCCCTGGATATGAAGAACCTGGTATGTCTCAACATTGATATGCTTTTGTTTATGATTTCCATTCCGTAGTCACGCATTAGGCTATTGTTCTAATGTCCGGCTCTGTTTTGTCTGTCAGGCGGCTCACTGGTGCACACTGTGTATAACATGTAGGATTAATTCAAGCTGCGTGCAGAACAGGTTGCCCAAGGCTTAAAAGTTATTATAAAAGGAGTTACCGTACCCTAAAAAGAATCAATACATCACGTTGATTTAAAGAAAAGTATTCAGCCCTCAAATGCTTCAAGTTACTAGGAGATTTTAAATATGTTTTTTTTATTCATATGTTTAAGGAATATTTGACATTTAAAAAAATGTTTGTTTCCCGACATTAATTTGAACTATTAATATCTTTCAACAAAACTTGACCTTAATTTAACTCAGTAATGCCAAATTTGGTTATTGAAATAGTTGTTTATCCATTTGTTTACAATAATAATTCAGCGTTCTTGTGGTTCATATTCATATTGCATAGCACCCTTGTTATATGTAGGCGTTTAAGATTACACATTTGCATTGGCAAAAATGCAGAATTAAAAGTAATTTAACTCTCTCTATATATATATATATAGACAATTATATATAGTTATGTGTATATACTTTATAATATATATATATATTTTTTTATATATATTTTTCTGGACATTTTCTTTTTTTATATTTTTTTATGTATTTTATTAGTTTAATACATTCATTTTTATTCTATCCACTGTGCTTAGCATAGGTTTTTTATTCTTATCTGTATTATTTTTACTTTTATTTTTACAATCACCTTTTATTTTTATAGAGATATTATATAGTGATAGGTTGGCGCTAATATTTTTTCTCTTGTTGTGATATATATATATATATATATAACAATAGATATCTCAGGAAATAATTTATACCAGCAACAAGAAAATACAAATAATAGAATCGGGAATAAAGAAATTACTTTATTGTAATATGTAGGTTCTGCATGTGAAGTATGTTCCAATAAGTAATATCTTTACTCACAATTTTTTTTTGCATTTTTTGACGTACATCTTTCCTTGAGATATCCGTTGTTTGTACTTAGATCCTTTACCAAGCACAGACCAGCCTCGAGGGCCCTACCTAACACGGGAGTGTTACTATTTTGTAAATACATATGTGATTTAACAATATATATAGGGAAGTGTGTATGTACGTGTATATATATATATATATATATATATATATGTATGTGTTTTAATAATATATAGAGAGATGTATATGTATATATATGTATATTTACAGTGCAGAATAAATGAGTACTTCAGTATTACTTGATACCTTCTTTTATGAGAGAGAGAGAGAGAGAGAGAGAGAGAGAGAGAGAGAGAGAGAGAGAGAGAGAGAGAGAGAGAGAGAGAGAGAGAGAGAGAGAGAGAGAGAGAGAGAGAGAGAGAGAGAGAGAGAGAGAGAGAGAATAGGAAACTATATATCTCTTCATAAAGCAAGTTGAATTACTTTAGACACTGTAGAAAATGATTCATGCAAATATACACAAGCACAAACACACAGTTTAATGTTTAAACTTCAATGACCAACATTTTTATGAGCTTTTTAAAGTGCCTATTATTTTTTAAAAAGTGTATATAGCTTCTTCTGTTTGTATATGTCTTCATTTAAATTTGTATGAGAATACTTTAAAAATGTATCCATTATTTATCAAATGTTTTACCAAGGAAATAATCACATTGAAATAAGTACCTTTCATGTTCAAGTATGCCAAAGGCTTTGATTTTAGTCGGTCTCACAACATGTCGCAGGCAATTCCTGCAGTGAGATTACAGGAGAAACATTCAAAAAGCAATTTGTACAGTTACCGTTACATTGTGTATAAGAGAAGCAGTGTGATGTACAATTTTGTCTGACCCAGTATTGGCAATTCTTATGGTCTTATGATTTTGAGGTTTCTCTCACTGGGGTAAATAATGACATATATATTGCAAATGGAAAAAATGACTGTATGCTCATTTGCATGTCTTAGACATGTCTGCAACCCACCACTATCACCCAGCACTTCCACTGCAGCAAGGGATTCTGGGAAATGGCATGCAAATGAGCACACAGTGCCACTTTCTGCTTCAAAACCATAAACATGGTTCCCTATAGACTTAAGCTTGCTGCATGGTCACAGCTTTGAGCACAGCCAGAGTTAAGATGCATAGCCAGCAAACCCACCCACAGACAGACTGTTTCAACCTTAATGGGTCTCCTCAGTGTGGGGTTGGTTATACTGGCTATGCAAATGAAGCAAGGGATAGGTTTGACCATACTGAGTTAAGTTATGGTGGGTAAAAAAAGTGAGAAAAACCCTCCACAGCAAAGCATATAACAAATGGAAATATTACTGAAAGCTCATTTGCATGTCATTTCCCAGAATCCATTGCTGCAGTGGAAGTGCTGGGTGATAATGGTGAAAGGCGGGGTTGCAGACCTGTCTCAGACATGCAAATGAGCATACAGTAATATTTCCATTTGTTATATGCTTTGCTGTGCAGGGTTTTTGTCACTTTTTTCCCCACCATAACTTAACTAAGTATGGTAAAACCTATCCCTTGCTTCATTTTTTTCATTTTTTTGCATAGCCAGTATAACCAACCCCACACTGAGGAGACCCATTAAGGTCGAAACAGTCTGTTTGTGCGTGGGTTTACTGACAATGCATCTTAGCCCTGGCTGTGCTCAAAGCTGTGACTCAGTCCTAGGGAGGATTTGTTCCTGTAAAGTACACCTATTTTGGCATAGGTTTTGGATGTCAAGGTATCAGTGTGCATCTCGAATGTTAAGTGGGAGTTAAACCATTTGCCCAAGTATTTAAAATTATTAACAGGAGTTAACGTTGGTTCTGATCTGGAGCTCAGTCATTGAAAGCTTTAGAACTTTAGCCTTGGTCCCAAATACCATTGTTACAGCCTTGTCAGTGTTTAAAAACAGTTTGTTTCGGGAAATCCAATTTTTGAGTCTAAAAAAGACAGATTAAAGTATGTGTTCAGGGTTGGACAGACTATGACTGTGTGCATATAAGATTGTGTCATCTGCATACATGTGTATTGAAGCTCCCTTACTGTAAGGAATCCACTACTGGCTTTGACTTTTGCCTTGCAGACCTGTGCAGTTGCAGGCTTCCTCTGGCAATCTATGGCACAGGTGCTGCCTCTCATTGCAGCTTCTGCCCTGTGCTACTTCATTGGAGGAATTCTCACACACCCTCCTCCTGTGATTGGATCTCCGCCCTTTATATTCTAGGCGTTGGCTCTGAACCAGCGCCGAGCAAAATTATTCCTACCTCTATGTTACTGTCTCTGCCACAAACCACCCCAGGCCTCTCTCCTAGCGTTCTTACCTTCCAAGTTCCTGAGTATCCAGAGGCCTGGTCCTGGACGTCTGTGCTGAAGCGTTGTTGCCAGCACTGGCCTGCTGCTATCTCCTTGCAGTGGCCTACCCTGGACGTCTGTGCTGAAGCGTTGATGCCAGCACTGGTACTGCTGCATTCCCTCCTAGCAGTAGCTACCCTTCCTGTCCTGTGGCCTGCCGCTATTCTCCTGTAGTGGCCTATCCTGGACGTCTGTGCTGAAGCGTTGATGCCAGCACTGGTACTGCTGCATTCCCTCCTAGCAGTGGCTACCCTTCCTTTCCTGCGGCCTGCTGCTATCTCCTTGCAGTGGCCTGCTCTGGACGTCTGTGCTGAAGCGTTGATGCCAGCACTGGCCTGCTGCTATTCTCCTGCAGTGGCCTACCCGGGACGTCTGTGCTGAAGCGTGTTGCCAGCACCGGTACCTGCTGCATTCCCTCCTAGCAGTGGCTACCCTTCCTTTCCTGCGGCTTGCTGCGATCCTCTTGCAGTGACCTGCCTTGGACTTCTGCGCTGAAGCGTTGGTTCTACCCGACGCTGCCCTGCGGTGAACTTCGGCCAGCCTGCTGTCTCCTCCTGCTGAGATCGGCGTCATGGGCCGAGGCCGCTCCTCGCGCAGAAGCCACCCCCGCGCTCACGCTCCTAAGCTGAAGCGGGGAAATCCTGACTACCTGTTGCCGAACTCCTGCTTCCATAACGACGATGCTGCCTTCTCCAATCCTGACCCTGCGATGTACGACTACGAACTGCGCACTCCGGATCAGTCTGCGTGGACTCAGGTCGGTGATTATATAACCCCACCTCAGCCCCGCGGTCCGGTCCCGGTTTGTGGCGAGCATCGGCGTAACAGTATGCTCGGCCCATTAAAACCGGACCGCGCCGTGGCGGGGGATGGTAAATGTTTAACTGTACCTATGTCCCAGGCTGCGGACCAGTCCCTGTTTGAAAAACAGTATCTGTTTGAAAGACTGCCTCCACCTCATCTTGAATGTATGTATGAAGGGTTAACCCCTGCAGAAAGACTAACTCGTAAAGAAATACTTACAAGGTCTCAGGAATGTAGAGAGGTGAAGAAGATGTTACAAGCCCAGTACTCCCAACTACTCCTTCTTATGTCTACTCCAGGTCTTGAACCAGCGGATTTTGGGGTACCGGCTCAGGCTATAGACACCACCCTTAAATTATTCCTGGAATTTGACAAAAACATAAGCGAGCGTGAACCTCTACTTGCTGCCCACGCACAGACTATTCACAAACCCTTTTCTGTCAGTTCTGTTGCTAAACCTGTTGGGGTACCTCTCTCTCCTAAGAATGGTCAAACCATTTCTCTGTCGCTGCCCGCTAAGGAAGAAGCTGCCACGCTCCCTAATCCCGAGTTAACCTCCCTAAGTTCTGTCCCTGAGGTTATTTCGGTCTTAACCCCTGCTAGTCAGGCATATGCGTCCCCCACTGTAAATCCCTGCATTCCCCAGGTCAGTGTGTCTTCCCTAGCACCAGAGAATGAATCCTGTTTGCCCTCTTTTCCTAAACCAAAGATTCTAAGCTCTGTTTCCAAGGTTTTTTCTGTACTAACCCCTGCTGGTCTGCTCTGTGAGGTCCCTACTGCTAACCCTAGTATTCCGCAGTCTAATGATAGGTCCCTAGGGCAAGAGGCAGAACCCCCTATGACCCCACTCTCGGAGACTAGCTTCTATTTCTCTGATTCTCAGGTACAGAGTAATTTAACCCTTGGGGTTTTTCCTATGTTAACCCCTGCAGGTCAGCCCTGTGAATCTTCCTTGGTAGATCCCTTTAGTTCGTCAGTCAGGGACACCTCCTTAGCCTCAGAGGATCAACCCCTGTTGTCCTCTGACTCGGCTAAAATTCCCGGGGCTATGCCCCCTGAACTCTCGGCAAATATACTGGCTCCAGTAAAAAGTATTCTGGAGCCGTTTGTTTCTCTAAACCTGTTCGCAGAATCCCTACTCCTAGGTATTTCACTCACCCCGTCTGCCACTCAGAGAGCTGAGACCCCTGCTTCTGAGCATAGACCCCTTTTCGTGGAATCTGTTGTCGTTTCTGATGTCCCAGACACTCTTTCCCAAATACCCACTTCAGAGGCCAGCACAGTCGTGGTTGCCCCACTTGCACTGTCTGAGTTCTCCTTTTCTCAAATCCTAGGGTTTAAAGCGAACAGTACATATTATGCTCCTTTCCAAGTGACCCCTACTGAGATCAGCGTATCTGCTGTTGCTCTCTCAGTACCATTAAAGTTAGGGCCCTTCTTTTTGAAGGATCAGGCTTTTAAGTTTGAGACTCCCTTTATCCCTGACTTTGTAAATCTGCAGTCCCTTCTCACTGTAGTTAAAAGTTCTCCAGCAGCCGCTGAGTTAAGCTTTGCCGCTGCCAAATCTTCTGATATAGAAGCAACCTTGCCTAGCTTACTTCTGTCTGTCCTATCTGTGATGCCTATCACCTTTACTAAAATTTCTGTTTTGCAAGGTATTTCTCCTATTAAATCTGTGATACCTGCAATTCCTTTAATCAGTTCCAAAACCCCTGTCACTAAGTCTCCCATGGAGTCTGATGCCCTCACTAGGGATTCTCAGGGACCCAATTCTGTAACAAGCAAGATGTCCCTTGTGTCTGTTGGAGAGTTTACCCCAGTTTCTCTCACGGATCATGCCACAGCCTCCGGGATGATTAAAAATGACTTTAAGTCTGGGATGCCCATTCCTGTAATAATACTGTTTCACGCTGATTCGCCCACAGTATTCGGGGTATCCACTACTGACTGTATGTCTACTACCACGAACTCAGGGGTATCGCATTTGGAACTTTCCCTTTTTTCAGAAGATCCCGTCTTTAAAATGGACTTATTTTTCTCTGTGTCTTCCACAATACTTGGGGTACTTGCTATTGACTGTCCTGTCCCAAAACTAGGGTTACCTCTCAAAAAGGTGCCTGGAGCTACCGATGTTAAAAACCCTATGTTTAAAACAGTAACAATTTGCATTGCTTCTCCCACAGTATCATGTGAGACCTGGGTACCTGGGACCTCCACTCCGAAGCCAAGCTCTAGTTCTCTGTCTTCTTTCTCTGTGTTGGAGGCACCCAGCTTTAACCCCAAGACTTTTTTCCCTAAGGTTGATGCACCGCTTAACCGCCTGCCTTGTATTTTGGATAAAATCTGTTTTCTCACCTTTCAAACAGACTCCTTACTCGCAGGTCTCTGTGCGGTGCCCAAAGTGCCCGATCTGTATGGCAATTGGCCTCTCCCTAAGACGAAGACACCCTTACTGGACCTCGTCGCTTTACCTGAAGCGTCCGTTCCTGTTCTCTATGGGTCCACTATGGGTATTGACATGCTTATTATGTCCTTCGCCAAGGCCACAATTTCGGATTTGATTCTCTCTAAAGATCACAAACCAAAGGAAGCGGATCCTTCTTCAACTGCCAGTACCATGACCAAGAGTTGCATGCACACTGCTACAGACTCTCGCAATTTGCTTGGGATAGCAACCCTGCTTGGTATCAAAAGTACCGCTGCTATAGTGTGTAGTGAACCCTCCCGCCCCATTCCCTTGCTAACCACCACCCGGAATTCCTTGGAAGCTAAAGACTCTCGCAACTTCCTCCGTGCTGATTTCACCAAAGACATTGCCTTCCCTGAAGGTCCCTCTGCCATTTTTGTCCGACAATCTGTGTCCTGTGTCCCGTACTCTTGGAGTATTACTATGCACCGGACACCTGGCTACTGTCCTTCCGATGTTCCCATTCCGGAGCCCTCAGGTCCCATTGTCCATGTACCAAGAACTGCAGTACCACCGCTGTCTTTCATGGCACTTGCCAATGTACATCTGGATTGTGGACCTAATTCTCGCCGGAGACACTTCAGGAACAACTCAATGTCTCCCAGACCTATGAATGGTCCTGTTCACCCAGTCTTCTCACCCAGTGGTGGGGGTACTGTAAGGAATCCCAACAAACTATGGGCTTTCAACGCCACCTCTCTCCTAAGGAGGTTTAGGAACAATTCCATGTCCCCCAAATCTGTGATGGATCTTGTTCGTCCGGAGGTCTCACCTGAAGGGGGGGGTACTGTAAGGAATCCACTACTGGCTTTGACTTTTGCCTTGCAGACCTGTGCAGTTGCAGGCTTCCTCTGGCAATCTATGGCACAGGTGCTGCCTCTCATTGCAGCTTCTGCCCTGTGCTACTTCATTGGAGGAATTCTCACACACCCTCCTCCTGTGATTGGATCTCCGCCCTTTATATTCTAGGCGTTGGCTCTGAACCAGCGCCGAGCAAAATTATTCCTACCTCTATGTTACTGTCTCTGCCACAAACCACCCCAGGCCTCTCTCCTAGCGTTCTTACCTTCCAAGTTCCTGAGTATCCAGAGGCCTGGTCCTGGACGTCTGTGCTGAAGCGTTGTTGCCAGCACTGGCCTGCTGCTATCTCCTTGCAGTGGCCTACCCTGGACGTCTGTGCTGAAGCGTTGATGCCAGCACTGGTACTGCTGCATTCCCTCCTAGCAGTAGCTACCCTTCCTGTCCTGTGGCCTGCCGCTATTCTCCTGTAGTGGCCTATCCTGGACGTCTGTGCTGAAGCGTTGATGCCAGCACTGGTACTGCTGCATTCCCTCCTAGCAGTGGCTACCCTTCCTTTCCTGCGGCCTGCTGCTATCTCCTTGCAGTGGCCTGCCCTGGACGTCTGTGCTGAAGCGTTGATGCCAGCACTGGCCTGCTGCTATTCTCCTGCAGTGGCCTACCCGGGACGTCTGTGCTGAAGCGTGTTGCCAGCACCGGTACCTGCTGCATTCCCTCCTAGCAGTGGCTACCCTTCCTTTCCTGCGGCTTGCTGCGATCCTCTTGCAGTGACCTGCCTTGGACTTCTGCGCTGAAGCGTTGGTTCTACCCGACGCTGCCCTGCGGTGAACTTCGGCCAGCCTGCTGTCTCCTCCTGCTGAGATCGGCGTCATGGGCCGAGGCCGCTCCTCGCGCAGAAGCCACCCCCGCGCTCACGCTCCTAAGCTGAAGCGGGGAAATCCTGACTACCTGTTGCCGAACTCCTGCTTCCATAACGACGATGCTGCCTTCTCCAATCCTGACCCTGCGATGTACGACTACGAACTGCGCACTCCGGATCAGTCTGCGTGGACTCAGGTCGGTGATTATATAACCCCACCTCAGCCCCGCGGTCCGGTCCCGGTTTGTGGCGAGCATCGGCGTAACACTTACGAGCTGTAGGAAGATCATTGATGAACACTGAGAAGAGTAGGGGCCCCAGAACAGAGTCTTACGGGTCACCAGAGGTGATATTCAAGGGGATTTGTTAAGCAGGATAGCATGATCAACAGTATCAAAAGCATTTGCAAAATCTAGGAATATTGCACCAGTGAGTTGTCTCCGTTCCATTCCACACTGGATTTCATTGCATTATTTTAGCAGGGTAGTCTACGGTGGAGTGTTTGGGGCGAAAGCCAGATTGGAATTGGCTAGGGAAATTTGTCTTGGTATAGTAATCGCTTAATTGGGAGAGAACACATTTTTCCATGACTTTGGATAGTGTTGGGAGAAGAAAGATTGGCCTGTAGTTTGAGACAGTGTTTTTGTCCCCACTTTTGAAGAATGGGACAACTCTGGCAGTTTTCCAGGTCTTAGGGATATGGCCTGCAGACAGAATAGAGTTGAGTATGGAAGTTATTGGTTTGGCAATGGCTGGGGCACCAAGTCTTAGGAACTTAGAATGTAGTAAGTCAGGTCCACATTGGCTGCTTAGTTTTAATTTGAGTTTGCGCTTGTGTAATCACCTCTTTGGATACTGGGACAAATTGAAAATGATGGGCAGTGTTGGGAGGGGGTGGCGCTATAGGGGTACTTCCAGGATGAGATTCATGTTTGTGGTTTGTGTTGCGTTTCGCTAATAAGTTAGTAGCACACCCCAAAAAGTAGTCATTGAATGCAGTTGCAATGTCAGTGGGGTTTGTCATAGTAATATCCCCCTTGGTGATATTACTTGGTTTTTGATGGTTAGAAGGCTGGAATATGTTGTTGATAACCTTACAGAAGTTAGCTGGGTTTGATATACTCTGGAGAAGATTGTCAGAGTAATATTGTGCTTTTGCATGTCTTTTTTGCCTTGTGCACATGTTCTGCAGGCATCTGTAGTGATTGAGATCCTTGGTAGTGCCAGTTACTTTGTAGTTTTTACACAAGGCATCCCTGACCTGGTAGAGTGCTATAAGGTCAGTTGTAACCCACAGAAGGTGGGCCCTGTACACTTATTCTGCGTAGTTGAGCATGGGTATCACAGCGTTTTAAGAACTCGGATTGGAAATAGTCGAGCGCAGAATCAGGGTCGGGAATGAAGTCGATTCTGTACCAAGGGCTGTTGGTAAGGTCTGCCAGAACTGTTGTGGGTTAAAGTTTATAAATGTTCTAGTGAGGAGGACATTAGGGCTTGATTGGTTGTAGTTTCATTTTCCTTACACAGTGCACTATTGCATGGTCATTGAAAATATCAGGAAGGATGCCAGAGGATTGGATTCTGCTGGGATTTGAGAAGAGAATCCATTCTTGCAAGAAATGGATGTGAGATTTCAGGTTTGTCCATGTGGGTTGGGAAATTAGTTGCGTTAGGTTAAGTGACTTGAGTTGTATTTGGATTTTGTGGTTTTTAAGGTCGAGCCAATTGAAGTTGAAATCCCCAAGAGCTAGCAGCTCACTCTTCTCATTCAGAGAGGAAATTGAGCCAAGAAACTGGGTGATGTCAGTCAGGGACTGTAGAGGGGCTTTAGGGTAGATCCCAGCAATCAAGATGGGCTTAGAAAAGGGGAGGCAGATTTTGCCAACTAAGATTTCAAAAGAGGGTGGACTTTGGGGGCAATTTTTAATAGTGTAAATTGTAAGGTGTCAGGTATCCAGGATGTTTGTGGGGAGCGCAGATATATATGTGGAAAGAAAAACACAAGCAAAATAGTGCAAATATGCCTTTCAAAAAACTGGATATTCAGTGAGTTCTTAGTAGAATCCAGAGAAATTTGTACTTACAAATTTCCCAAAGTACACATGTACATAAAGGTATCTTTTATCCCGAAACAGTAGCTTTCACCGAGATGTATGTATATATATATATATATACTGGGACATTTTACAAAATATAATCACACATTTAGGATATAATATCTGCACCAACAGAACTCTGCTTCCGCAATCTGTGACGCCTTCTCTCACGTGTCTGAAAGGGAATCCCTCAGGCTGACTGGAGATCGAGCTGCAAGCAGACAGATGTCCTTGGATATGCCCACCTCTGACGTCACTCTGATCGTCACGTCTCCAGGAGGCGCCTTCCAACAGCGTGGAGTCAGGAAAGGTAGTGCAGACCGGTCTCAGCTCATGTGCCCCTCTACTCACCAATGCTGGATTACACTCTACGCGTTTCACCTATGCAGGTTTCATCAGGAGTCCTGACTCCACGCTGTTGGAAGGCGTCTCCTGGTGACGTGACGATCAGAGTGACATCAGAGGTGGGCGTATCCAAGGACATCTGTCTGCTTGCAGCTCGATCTCCAGTCAGCCTGAGGGATTCCCCTCCAGACACTTGAGAGCAGGCGTCACACACCATACAGATTGTGGAAGCAGAGTTCTGTTGGTGCGGATATTATATCCTAAATGCGTGATTATATTTTGCAAAATGTCCCAATATATATATATATATATATATATATAATCAAAAAATAAATAGATGATACCGTTCTGTGGCTAACGAAATGCTTTTATTTGTGCACAAATAAAAGCATTTCGTTAGCCACAGAACGGTATCATCTATTTATTTTTTGATTATTGAAGCTCGGCTAACACGGTACTGATACCTCTACATGTATATATATATACATACATACATCTCGGTGAAAGCTGCTGTTTCGGGATAAAAGATACCTTTATGTACATGTGTACTTTGGGAAATTTGTAAGTACAAATTTCTCTGGATTCTACTAAGAAGTCACTGAATATCCAGTTTTTTGAAAGGCATATTTGCACTATTTTGCTTGTGTTTTTCTTTCCACATATATATCTGCGCTCCCCACAAACATCCTGGATACCTGAAACTTTTGGATTGAGGAAAAGCAATCTACATGAAGGGTTGAAGCTGCACCTTATTTTATATATTTATTGACTAGATCACATATTCACCTTAAGAGTTTGCATTTTCACTATTATTTAAGCACTTATTATAAGTCACTTATTTACCATTTAGTAATAGATTTAAGCGCCAATAGATAACTTTTTTTGTTTGTAAATTGTAAGGTGTCTGCAATATAAAATAACACCCCTCCTCCTCTCTTTCACCGATCTCTCCTAGAAATGGAGTATCCCTGAATGGCAATATTTGCATAGGGAATTTTAGGGGTTAGCCAACGATGGCTTTGGGTTTATAAGGCACCATGCTCTTAGTTCGTCCACTTTGGGCAGCAGGCTCCGGATATTTATATGGGCGACAGACAGACCTTTCTGGAATGTAAAGGGGGAATTATCAGGGGTATGGGACAGAGTTGAAAAGGGAGGGCCTGGGTTAGGTTCAATATCACCTGCTAAAGAGAGTAATAGTATAAGTAGGAATTTGAGTAGTTGTTTGCAAGTTGTACATTTGTGGTGTTTGCCATTAGAGTGAGTGGTGGTTGGTGTGCCGGTTTTTAGAGTTCTCCACCAACGTTCAGTAGATAGTGCAAGGCTTTTGAGTAATCCAGGGTGTATAGTCACATTGGGTGTGGGCCTGGAGGGAGGAGTTTGTAGGTGATAGTGATAGTAACATTCCCATGAGGCCACAATGGGAACAGTATACTAATATTGCAGGCGCCAGCATAAATATAATTGCTTAATGTAGAAATGAAGCATTGGACACGTGGCATAATCATATCATTGCTATAATCTTCCAGCCACCCAAGGATAGGAATGTTAAGGCAGCAAACCCCTACGAACCACTTAATTTTTAGCACAGCCCTGACCATCTGGAAACACGCGGTACAACCCATATGTATACAGTAAATAAAAATATCACTTGTGAGCACATTCACATGTCTCTGATAGGTCTGCAACCCTGCCTTTCACCATTATCTTCTAGCATGCAATGTCTCCACTGCAGCAAGGGATTCTGGGAAATGAGTGTCCCAGGACAAAGTACCAGTCAGTAAAGGAAATGCATTCCATTATAACAATGTCCCCTGCTGCAAAATTGGTGCAAGACGAGTGCAAAAAAAATGCACCAGGTTTATTCAAACAAATAAATCTTCTTTCTTTTTAACTGTAATTTGTTTCCTGTTTCTGCTGCTTTTTTTGCCCTGGTATAGCACTTATTTTTCAGAATGGAAACTGATAAATGACCCCCTCAGGGGCATAACCAGAAATTAATAATGGGGGGAGCAACATTTTTTGAGTTGATGTCTACTTTACAATCCGTCCACAATGTTCATCCGTCCGAGCATGCAGGGGACTGTGTCCGGGCGTTTCACTTACCTGCCGGCCCTTGTCCTGTGATATTGTATACTGTATCCCCCTTTCTCCTGATCACTTATTTATTTTTATTATTTTGACGGTAGGTGTAATTGTGACTGTTTTAATAGTGGTCAAGCCCGCAATTACCCCTACCTGTCAATAATAAATTTTACATATATATATATATAAATATATATATATATATGTGTGTGTGTGTGTGTGTTTGTGTGTGTGTGTGTGTGTGTGTGTGTGTCACGTTGCAAGATCTTGTGTCCCAGATTAAGGCAGGAAACTTTGTATTTCTTTATACAAGGTTTATTTACAGGGGTTAAATAACACAATAGTAGGCCCACTATCCATTTAAGGAAAAACAAATCATAAAAATAAAGCCTACTCCTATCTTAAACATCTGTTCCCTCTCTGATTGTCGCTGGCCAACTAAACTGGTACCCAGCTTTAAATAACCCACCTGGTTAGCAACAATATCAACAGTCCTTAGGCTCCCAAATAAACATTATTTAGTCCTTATCTGTTGGTGGGACTCAGTCCCTCTGAGAATCCAGGAAATCCCTCTGGATCCAATATCCTGGACAGGGTAGCCTTGCTTCCTCCAGACTGGGGAGAAGTTGCTCTCTCTCTCCCTCTCTGGGGAAAGCAATATCTCTCTCTCTCCCTCTCTGGGGAAAGCAATCTCTCTCTCTCTCTCTCTCTCTCTCTCTCTCTCTCTCTCTCTCTCTCTCTCTCTCTCTCTCTCTCTCTCTCCCTCTCTGGGGAAAGCAATCTCTGTGTGTGCAGCTCTCTGTCTGCCTTTTTACACTTCTGCTCACTTAGGAGACTCGGCTGATTAGCTCCTTTGCTGCACCTACAACATGTCTCTCCAAGGGTGGAAAGCACACTAGCTCCACCATTCCAACCCACCCGGAGACAGTGACTGTATCACAATATGTATTGCAAGCCTGGTTAGCTATGAGATGGTGGGCGTAGCTGCAGTAGCTGGAAGTAGCTGTGAGTTGCTGGGAGTAGCTGCAGTAGCTGGGAGTAGCTGCTAGCTTTAGCTCAAGATTGGGGATTCCAACTGCAGTGCTAGTGCCAGGATAGGAGTCCTGTTCTAAAGGACATTACAGGGAAGAAAGAACAGGGGAAATCTTCTTAGGGAGATCCCTGCACCCAGATCTATAGGGTAACCCCAGCTTTCCAGTTGTAAGTGTGCGTTGTTTAACTGTAAATAGTTTATGGATATTTTTTTCCAATAAATTCATTTTTATTACTCTGTGTTTCTGTCTGGCGAATTGATCCCTGTTGTGATAGTCCTGGTCTCCGTGACAAGTATTAGATGTTGTTAATATTGAACACTTCACTTTTTTTAAAAAGCAAGAAGTCATGGCAAAATAACTATTAATTTACAATGAAATAATGAAACACTTAAGTGCTTGGGAAGTCGACCGCACATAAAGCATCTCAAGTCCTTCCAGCACTTAAATCATTTAAAATGTTGACATGCTCAGTTAATTTGTGTTAAAACTTGAGTTAAAGGTAAGATTATTTCCAATAAGTCATAGAGGAATGCAAATCATTTTTTGCTCATACAAACATTTGTTGTCAGTTTTCCAGTTTAGTGAATAAAGCCCATAGGGTCACTTACAATATCCTCTCCCTACCCTACAATAATGTTCAGGACAAACAGAGCAGTTTGGCATGAAGATTTACGCTCTGCATTTAAGCTTAAAAAAATAAAGACTTTTCCTAATAATTTAATGTTAATTTAACTGCAAGTGGGAGCAATTTATTTTGTGTGGCATCTAGCCTGTCAACAATAACTTGAGCTTTATTTGACATACCCTTCTTACATGGATGAATAACCCATAACACAAGATAGCTCTGCTTGATTAAGCCCTTTATAAAAAGCTTTTAGCTCTGAAACAGTAGCAGACGCAGTTTATGAACAATAATCTGAGTTACTGGCTTTCAAAGAGGTGTCTAATGGCTACAGTGTCTGTTTACACTTCTACTCGAGAGGCAGTCATTTCTGAGTGCGATGAAATTATTAATCAGGTCTCACCAAAGAATGCAGTTTTACCTATATTTTATTTAAACAACTAACAGGACTGGAGAGTAGAGAAGCAAATGAGGCAATAAGTGGCGTGCATACAAATAATTATCCCACTTAAGCTGGAATAAAAATGCTTAACCATCGTTGCTTCAGTAAAAGAACATAATGTATAAAGAGCTGAAAGTTAAAAGTCAACGCTCGTCAACTGGCTGTACGTAAACTCTCTCCCATGCTAATTTCATGCTAGTGCATTAGACAGATACTGTACGTGCAGTTTTTAAAACTAAAACACCCTTGTAAGATAAGGTAATGTAAATATACAGTATATGGTACAAATGTTCTAAATGCTCGTAAAATGTTGAATTAGTCCTTTTTAAGTCTTTAAAGGTATTTAAAAGGACATTATACTAAGCTTGAACCCCTTGCCACAAACTTCTAAATGTTTTCTGATCTGACCCCTTTGAAGAACTAGTTGGAGACATAAGGCATGACAGATATCAAAACAGAGGATGTATAATTAAGTCTATTCCCACATCATCTCATTCTCTCTATCCAATGTACAATGATTAAAATGCAAGATGAGAAAACCGGAGTTGGAAAAATAATGTTTTCATTGCTAGCATTTCTTGTACCGTCAAAATAATGACCTCAATACTGATTATTGAATGCACATTCAAATCTGGAAATACCATGTCAAGAGAACACCATGCACAATTTTAAACAGACTCATGGGTCATTTATAAATAGTCAAGATCACATACTGTAAATACAAATACAGAATAAGTACCTGTCGTCTAAATTTAGCATAGGTTGAACGTGATGGACATATGTCTTTTTTCAACATCATCCACTATGTAATGTATGTAACTATGTAACTATGTAACACAGGAAGATAAAAGTAACCTGCTCCTGCACATATTCCTCATTCTATGAGCAAGAGTTCAGAGTGGACCGCAGATTGTAGGTTATCCCCGTGTTGCTTTATTACAGGGTGGGCATCTCCAGTCCTCAAGGGCCACCAAAAGGTCAGGTCTTAAAGATATCCATGCTTCCGCATAGGTGGCTCAATCCGTAGCTCAGTCTTTGACTGAGCCATGGATTGAGCCACCTGTGCTGAATCAGGGACATCCTTATGCAACCCCACATTATTTCCCATAGACTGACTTCTATATATATACTAAGGTGGGGACCCAAGTCGTTCTCCCCATTATTACCAGTGCTATCCCACTTTATCAGCTCGGGGCTTGAAGGTCAGACAACAGAACATGACAAAGGCCTTTTGTGACCAGAATTCATTTATAGAAAAACCCAACTAACACAGATATCTATAAATATATTTTATCCCCAGAGGGAAGGATCATCCATGTACAGTCACAATACATATACACATAATTTGTGTTGTGTTCCAGTGTCTATCCCATGTCCCCTTGACTTCAGCATAAAAGGAGCCCAAGTGTGAGTGCAGGCACAGCGTTAGAGTTCTTATGGAAGTGTATGTTACTGTAGCAAACCTGCCTCATCGCAAAGACTTCGGTACCCTTTGTCTTTACTCACACCTCCCTTAGTTTGGTAGGCAGTTGGTCCATTCTTAGCTCCACTCAGTGACCTCATCACCCAGCTCTGCTGAGTTGTCCTTCTCACGGCCTGGTCCTAAGGTGACTCTCAGAGACTCTGTGTCTCTCTCTGAGACAGGGACTGCTCTCTCTCAGGATCTCTGTAGTTCTCCCCTAATCATGCTCCCCTCTCTCCACTACTCCTTTCTTTATAGCATTCTCTCGGTTCCCCGAGCTCTGATCCTTTGCACCAATTGGCTGTAATGTCATGTGTCTCTATCCGGGCAGCAAGGGCCTTTGGGAGTTTTAGTCATTGACTCTTTACCAGCAGCGCACACACCAGATTGGAATCAGCCAGGGGGCAGCATACAAGGCTGTATCCTATCAAGGGGGTTACACTTTCCGCCTGCTGGAAAGTTCAAGAATGTTCCAGAATGGCTAGTGGCAATATAATAGGGCTTTAATGTGTTGTTGTCTAACCGTTTCTTTAACTCAGGGGAGGGTTTGTGTATTCTCACACAAACACGTATAAGAAATGTTAGCAGTGCCTCCAATGTAACTCCTCGTTATTTTCCTTAGAGTGACTTCTATTTTCCTTAGAGTGACTTCTATATGTTCTACTCCCAGTGTGACCAAGGCTATCCCACTTTATGAGCATGTGGGGCCTTTTTGTAACCAGAATGTATTTATAGAAATCCCCAACCGTGGGAGTAGAAAACCAACAATACTGATTGTCCAAATCTTAGTAGAATAAAATAAGTAATGATTTCTTTATTACAAGCAGTTGCATGAAGACCAAAGTGACAACATCTCACAGGCTTAGTCTGAACACTCAAAACATAAAACAATTTGCATATATCAAAATTACCGGATATATTACGTACTTACTGTTAACTAAACTAATGTAATGCCCATATAAGGATTATGAAAAACACCTATTATGCCAAGCTAAACGGAATTAACTTTTCCCCCACTATTCCTACAACAGCAACTGTAATCTTGTTATTGGCAGATGACCTTGAAGTAGCTCTTCTCTCTTGGTAAACAGACTCGTCTAGAGTCTCCTCGCTATCTCATGCTACCTCCTCATACATTCCTTACAAACTGGTCAAAACTGATTACCCCTTTTGACACCAGAGTATTCTTAGTATACCATAATGTGTCTCAGAGACCCCATACCATAATTCAATTCTCAGGCCCAATTTCCACTCTACCACACAACTAACACAGATATCTATAAATCTGTATAATCCCCAAATGGGAGGATCATGTACATACAGTCACTATACATATACACACAATTTGCTGCGCGGCTGTGTATCAGTGTCTCTCCCAAGTCCCCTTGACTCCGGACTAAAAGGGGCCCACTTGTGAGTGCCAGTACAATGTTGGAGCTCTTATGAAAGTGTATGTTACTGTAGCAGGCCTGCTTCTTCACAAAGACCAGTACCCTATGTGTTTAGTGAGAATTCCCTTTGTCTTTACTCACACCTCCCTTAGTCTGGTAGGCAGTTGGTCTGTTCTCAGCTCCACTCGGGGAGTCTGTCACTCACCTCATCACCCAGCTCTGCTGAGTTGTCCTTCTAATGTCCTGGTCCAAGGTCACTCTCAAATCAGCCCATGTCCCCCTGATACATGGACTGCTCTCTCTCAGGATCTCTGCAGTTCTCCCCTACTCATAGTCCCCTCTGTCCACTCTTCCATTCTTCCCAGCATTCTCTCGGTGCCCCAACCACTGATCCTTTGCACCCATTGGCCATAATGTCATGTGTCCCTATCCGTGCAGCAGGGTCCTCTGGGAGTTGTAGTCATTGTCCCTTTACCAGCAGCACACACACTAGACAGACATCAGTCAGGGGGCAGCATACATAGCTGTATCCTATCAAGTGGGTTACACTAAAAACCTGACCTGTTGGTGGCCCTTGAGGACTGGCGTTGCCCACCTCTGCTTTAATATAAACAATCACAACACTCTGACCAGATTTCTTTAGTGCAAATAAACCCTGTTCCAAAAACAAAACCGCTAATAAAATATAACTCCTAAAAGAGAGATGCAAACATAGCCAGATGCAAACCTCTGTAATCATGCTGCATCTGGAGACGGTCTCCATTAGATATTATCCATAGCATTCTCAAAGAACTAATTTATAAGTAAGTAGCTAAAGCGCAAAGTGTTTGAAATCATATTGATCATCCTCTCCTTGAGCCTTTAATGGAGTGTGGTAATCTCAACCCATTACTCGTGTGCCTGAGTGTACAACTGTTTGTAACCCTCCTTTTCTTCTTCCTCCAGAATGAAATTAACGCAGTGGCGTCACGGGGTCTGTTTTTTAATGACGGTTTAAAACGTGTTGATTACATCTTGGTGTATAAAAAGTCAAGTATGCAAATTGAAAAACGAAGCACCTTTGAAAAGAATCTCAGAGCTGAAGGGCTGATGTTGGAAAGAGATGTAAGTTTGTGTTTATACAATATATTGCCTCAAATATTAAAAACTGTGCTAGTGTGTTTAGGATCTAGTTGTGTTACTTCCTATGTCAATTGTGCGATGGACTTTCAATATTGCTGACTGGTTACAATAGTAATAAATAATAATGTCCTGGAACCAGATTCCATATTCTCTGTCTCCCTTTACAGCTCATGGGATTCATATCTCCCTAGTTCAGCTGCATGCTATTTTCCCTGTCCCAGCAGCTAGCTGCATGTGAATAGGCAACATTATTGTTACATGTTGTTTACACAGCCTGTGTTGGTTGCCTGCATCTCCTATTCTCCTAGCTGAGAGTGGGCTATCCCCACCCCCTTGTCCTTGCTGACAGTTAGTATAGTCTCACTTCCCTTCTAGTGTGACCCTTGCTCCTCACTTCCTTTTCACCCTGGACTCTGAGTGAGTACCTGCCTGCTATTTACCCCAGCAAGGCCTTTCTGTTTTACACTGCTTTATCCTTGATACACTGCAGTTCAGACAAAAAAGCACTCTCTACCTACACTACATCTACAAGTACCTATCTCCCTGTGATTTTCCCTCAATAAAACTAAGAAAGAGAAAAGGACTTGTTTGTGCTTTGGAAGAGGGAAGGCATGAGTTAAGCTTACTGGAACTATTCATACATCATTCGTGACCCTGGTTTCAGGAAAAATAACATGCCTTATTTAACCATTAATTGTATGGCTGGATTACAGCTGACAGCTGACTGACATTCCCTGACTTACCTCAATAAATGTTTCTTAATCACCCAAACTGTGAACGTTCTTGGATAATGTACTTTGCAGTATTTTGCATGGGTGCTACAGTGAATGACGAAGACATGATTTGACCTGTTTTTTAAAATAGCTAGAAGGCCACATCCTAAATATGTTCTGTATCTGGGTTTAGCAGTTTTCTATAAAATAAATCTGTTAAGATGTTTACTTTAAAAGCACAGCTAGCACAGACCCTGTAGCATGAAATGGGCACAATTTCTTAACCAATTATGTCATTACTACAGTATCTTGTTATCACCGCCTTAAAGATGTGTTTTCCATTAGCTTTTTTTATCCGCATATACTGAGTCCTTTTCAAAGCAGATCAAGTAATTCCTCCTTCACTGAAGCAGGGGTGCTCAACTCCAGCCCCCACGCGCCACCAACAGGTCAGGTTTTAAGTATATGCCAGCTTCAGCACGGGTGGCTCAATCAGTGCTCAAAGACTGAGCACTGATTGAGCCCCCGGTGCTGAAGAAGGGACTGATTGACCCACCTATGCTGAAGCAGGGATGTCCTGAAAAATGACCTGTTGCGGAGTCTTGAGGACTGTAGTTGAGCCCCCCTGCACTAAAGGACTGTCCTAAAATTCACTGCCTGGAAATTTAGTGTTGATCCAGACCTCTCCAGAAAAGAAGAGGCTATAATCAAGTGCCAGCAAATAGCTGTTAATCGCGATGGAAGGCTTATCTTCAATAATGTCTCAAAATATAACAAGGTTAATCTAGAACAAGCCTGCTAATATACTGTATAGACATGTATGTGACTCCATTGTCTTCTTTAGACAACAATGTTATAGGGTTGGATTATTGAATAGTTCTGACTGTGTTATTTTCCGTCCTATTATAGCCTGCCATAACCAACAATGACATCATGTTTGTCAAAATACACTGTCCGTGGCAGACATTGTGCAAATATGCTGAAAGGATGAACATCAGAATGCCTTTCAGGTATAATACTTTTCGTTTCCATGTATCTTTCATGTCCTGAATACTCTGTAACCTATTATTTCCCAAAGGAGCCTCTGTCTCTTTGATGCCTCCTCACTATGTGCGAATCCAGTTGGGGAAATGGTGTTATTTGATCCTGCAGACAGTCTTTTGTTAGTGCTATTTCAGTCTTTGGATTGTCTCTATGCTATTCCTGACCTAGGTACTATGGCATTTGCTTCCATCTCGGAATGAAGAACCCCTGGCACAACTTTGTTAATGTTGAATATGGCCACTGCTTTCAGGGAATTGGGCTGTAACCATTTCAGTTGTGGAGGGAGGTTCAATGTGTTGTTGGATGCTTCAGGGCAGAAAATGTCAGCATGCTTAAGAAGTACTGTAATACTAAATGTGTCTTTCTAGTCTCGTAGTTTCATTCTTATAGTGCACATAACAAAATGACAAAATAACGTTCTAAATAAAATGGTGTCTTGTAAACCGTATTACGCACATTTCCTTGAAATTGCATATTTTGCCATTTGACCACCCAAAGAGTATCACTAATCTCTTAGTGAAAACAATTGTACAAAAGGCTTCTCCTATGAAATTATTAATAAATGCTCTATAAATAACAAATAAATGTTGACAATTTGACAACAAATAAATATCAAGAAAATAACGTGTTTCAAGCCACCTTCAAATATTAATTTGACATATATATAAACCAAACTGCTGTATTGACACTGGTAATGCATGTGGTGAATATGCTACCTACTTACTGCACATGTTTCATGGCTATGGGCCCTATTGACTACAGTAAATGTTGCTAAGCCAGAGGAAGCTTTGCAGCCCATGCAAGTCAATGTGCTGAAAGGTTCCATTCCGGAGCCACAACGTGCTGTGCGGCACGGACCAGGAAATATGGGAGGGGGTCCTTTCTGATTGTATCTGCTCACCTAATGCTCCGTAGCTGACTTGTACTGTTCTTGCAGGAAAAAATGTTATTACACTGACTGGAGGAGCAAACCCATGGGCAGGTTGGTGGGTGATGCAGTTTTTTATTTTGCCGAATACCCATCCTGCGAAACAAATCAAATCCCTCATTGGCAGTTGTAAATTTATGCTACAAATAACACCTGGTTTCCATTTGCAATGATTACAGTGACTTGATCATGTACTGAAATCAGGGGGCCGCTTATTGATACGAATATCAATCTGTAAGAAACACTAGGGTTAGGGAGTGATCACAAAACCACACCAATTGAAGCAAATAATGAGTAAATAAATGGTAATCCAAAAAAGTGGGTGCAAACTGTGAACTGAAAAGTGAATCAGAAAAGGGGGGGAAGGAAAACACAAAATGAATGTGTCTCCTAAAAGAATTCACTATAATGCACTCCTACTTAATTTAAAATTTAACTTTTAATATATTTTCCATAAAACATATGTTACCAAAAACGTTGTGTATAATACATTAAAAATAAATTAAATTGACATTAACTAGCGTCTGTGTCAGTGAATGTGTGTTGTAGTGGTCTCAAACGACAATTTGTAGTAGAGGCTTCTAGACACAGAACACTACTTGGTCAGGGTATAAACCCCTCTGGGGCACCTATGAGATCAGGTACACAAGTATTAGTAAATAAATAAATAGACGTACACACTCAGTGACTAAGATGTGTCGTAAGGCCATATGGCAATACATGTATAACTAATATCCTTAAGTGCTCTGTGGTTTATAAACCAAAGCAGGACTGCTGGAGCCTTACGACACATCTTAGTCACTGAGTGTGTACGTCTATTTATTTATTTATTTACTAATACTTGTGTACCTGATCTCATAGGTGCCCCAGAGGGGTTTATACCCTGACCAAGTAGCGTTCTGTGTCTAGAAGCCTCTACTACAAATTGTCGTTTGAGACCACTCCAACACACATTCACTGACACAGACGCTAGTTAATGTCAATTTAATTTATTTTTAATGTATTATACACAACGTTTTTGGTAACATATGTTTTATGGAAAATATATTAAAAGTTAAAATTTAAATTAAGTAGGAGTGCATTATAGTGAATTCTTTTAGGAGACACATTCATTTTGTGTTTTCCTTCCCCCCCTTTTCTGAATATCAATCTGTGTCTGCAATCCGAAGATGACTTACCCCCCATGTGTTCAGTTTGCGGCATGGGGACTTCCTCTACTACCAGCGGTGCCGAGGGGTAGATGTATAATTAGCCCGTGCCTGCATGTGCTTATATTAGGAATAATAGCCTAATGCTAACGCCACATTTTGAATTTTCTTTGGCTATTAAACTATTCTGGACAATAACGTTCAGTATACAATATTGGCACAATTTATATATACTGTATCAAGATATTTTATACAATAAATGTATCAGTAACCTGGGGTATCAGTAACAGTATACAGTAACTGTAATCATTAGTTTCAATTTCAAACATACCAAAAGTGACTACAAGGGTTTATTTATAGGTACTTAATGGTGTAAGATTATGTTTTTCTCACTGATGGAATACATGTATAAATTCACAACTGCTTTTAACATTTACCCAGTAATGCTTGTGCCTGCTTATTTTAGCATATCCTAGAATGAAAAACACAGCTGTCTTGTAGTATGCATTAATATATTTTATCTGTTAAGCCTGGATCATAAAAAAAAAAACATTAACTTGTCTGCCTTGTGTATGATTGGGTGTGTTTAGGATGATTTTCATAGTTTGACCTGTCTTCAGAAGGAAGCCTGAGTGACATCTCTGCCACATCTGGAACCTTTTTACTAAGCGTCACAAACAACTTTTTTTTCCCCGCAGAAAATTGGCACAGTTATAAATAAATAAAAAATACACAGAATTCAGCTTTAATTTATGTGTGTGTGTTTCAAGTTAGATGTTAGATACAGCTAATCAATAAGAACATGCAGGGCCGCTGACAGAATCCCGGGGCCCAGGACTCGAGTTACCTCTGCCCCCGCCCCTCCCGCCTCCCGCCTCGCCCCTCCCGCCCCCGCCCCTTCCCCTTCCCCCTCCCGCCTCGCATGTATTTCTTAATTTCTCAAATTGCGTCTCACTTTTACTCCCTCTTTTCCTCACTCACTCCCTCCCCCCCTCTCTCCTCTCGCTTGCCCCCACCTTCCATCAATTACCCCACTCTCACTCAATCCCCACCCACAAAATATATTCCAAAAAACCCCACCCCCCCTAAATACATAAAACCCTACAACCCAATACATAATTAAAATACACCCCCACCCCCCAATACATATTAAAAAATACACCCCCACCCCAATACATATTAAAAAATACACCCCACCCCCAATGCATATTAAAAAAAGACCCCCACCCCCAATACATATTTACAAGACCCCCACCCTCGCAATACATATAAAAAGACCCCAACATCCCAATTCATATAAAAAAGACCCTCACCCCCCCAATACATATAAAATGACCCCCACCCCAGAATACATATAAAAAAGACCCCCACAACATATAAAAAAGACCGCCACCCACAATGCATATAAAAAAGACCCCCAACCCCCCAATACATATAAAAAAGACCCCCACCCCCCAATACATATAAAAAAAGACTCCCACCCCCCCAATAAATATAAAAAAAGACCCCCACCCCCCCAATAAATATAAAAAAAGACCCCCACCCCCCCCAATACATATAAAAAAACAGACTTACCTTGTGGATGGTCAGGCTGGGTCCAGTCGCTGTGGGGGCCTGACGGCCAGCGCTGCAAGTTGGGTCCGACCTCTGGCCAGGCCCAGCTGCCGGGCCTCGGCTCTCCCTCAGCTGCAGGCCTCTATCCATCTGTCCCACGCCGAGCTTACAACATTAGCGCGCACCGGAAGCTGGGCCACCCTTACTTCTGGCACACTGATGTCAGAGTGGCCCATTGTGCAGCAAGCATTGGAAGCTCGGCATGGGACAGAGGGATAGAGGCCCAAAGCTGAGGGAGAGCCGGGGCCCGGCCGAGAGACGACCGGCATCCGGGCCTAGCTAG
The DNA here is from genome assembly GCF_040206685.1 of Ascaphus truei. Classification (NCBI taxonomy): domain Eukaryota; kingdom Metazoa; phylum Chordata; class Amphibia; order Anura; family Ascaphidae; genus Ascaphus; species Ascaphus truei. Next base: position 34,569,375 of record NC_134494.1, read on the forward strand.
AAGTTAGGCCCGACTTGCAGCGCCGGCCGAGCCTCCCCCCCCCCCCAGCCACCGGGCCCAGGACACCTGTCCCTTCTACCCCCCCTGTCGGCGGCCCTGAGAATATGCATTACTCAGAGGTTTCCTATAATTTATGACAAAGTTGAACTATTCTGACTTCGTTGAGTCTATCTCTGTCGTCTTAGAAGTCGATATCATTGATCCATTTTCTACACTTTATAAAGTGAAATTGGAAGACGAGATGTATGCTATTAAAATAAAGACTATCGAAGTCGAAGGCTGAGCCACTGATTGAGCCACCTGTGCTGAAGCAGGGATATCCTGAAAACCTGACCTGTTGGTTGCCCTTGAGGACTGGAGTTGGCCTCCCCTGGTATACATGGTAAAGCCAAAAGCCCATGTGATTGCACTAAAGGTTCAGTGTAACCGTGACCAATGCCTGCCCATCGGATCCATATCTGGTAGCAGTGCAGTCTATGCAGCTGCGGATTTAGAAATCCCCCGTCTCTAGGCACTTACTTCTGCCAGCCGCCACCTTTCTGCCGCCCTCCTCTTCCTTCCGATTCGCAGCGTCAAATGGTAATGGTAACCATGGTAACGCAACAACGTCATTTGAAGCCGCAACGTCACATTGCCATGGCAACGAGAAGCACGTGATGCCACGTTGGTGAAGTCCGCACCGTCATTTGATGCTGCGAATCAGAAGGAGGAAGAGGGCGACAGCAAGGAGGCGCCCGGCATATGTAAGTGGCTTCCCGATAGGCCCGAGAGCGCGGCAAATGTATACGGGGCGAACATTTTTGCCGCCCTAAAATTTTGCCACCCTAGGCCCAGGCCTAATGGGAAATCTGCCACTGAATCTATGGCAACGCAGGAAATTGTGTGAGCAAAGCATTGTGACTGGTTCTGGTAATAGGCCTGCGCCGTGCTAGAATTGCGCAGGCTGAAAGAAGGGTGTTCCCCTTGTTACACCTACATGATGCAGAAGGTAAGAGGCAGCCAGGGGCTACTGCACATATGTGACTCCTTCCCCAGCCTGATTATCAATAGAAGGCACTCAGGAAGC